>NC_143222.1:6139545-6451625 GCF_030267445.1 Bombyx mandarina | reverse complement strand
CTAGCTGCTGGAATTCGTTGTGATATAATAATATCAAGTAAGAATCAGGTAGGTACCGATTTTTATGAATGTTAATTGTACCTAACATGAGCCATTGATTGGCTTCTTCCACGATTAATGAAAATGAATGTATCATAAATTGACACACTTTATAATTTTCATATTAACTTATTTTTTATTGCTTAGTTAGGGGAACAAGCTCGCGGCTCGCTTGGTATTAAATAGTCCATGGACATCATCAAAATCTGTATATCGCCGTCCACCTTGATATCTGAGTCTCAATTGTATAATGTAACGTTGCCCCATTACTCATTACTGCTTCGGGGCATAATAGGCAGAGCGCTAGTATTACACTTACACTAGGGTAAGTGGGGGAGAATCAAATATATCACCAGTAAAATCGATTTTACTACCACTACTAAAACTGGTTTATGTTGTTACAGTTTTTTTTTTTTTATTGCCTTTTTAGGCAGACGAGCATACGGCCCACCTGATGGTAAGTGGTCACCGTCACTCATGAACGTCAGCAATACCAGGGGCAGAGCCAAGGCGCTGCCTACCTATGCCTGCCTATTTATGACCAGACTGTAAATATCTACATATTTATATTCATTAGAAAAATAAACTACCATTCTTTATCCGTCTCAGCATTAGATCCGGGAATGTCGAAAGGCAACAACTGATGTAATCGCTTGTGATAATATTAATTGAGACTTGATGAATAATGGCTTGTGGCAAGGGGTAAATCTGAGAAAATATAAATAAAATTAATAGTATAGCGTTGCATTCTAATATAATCGCGATATAAACGCCTATAAGTCTCTAACCGTATCTATGGTATTTTATTTTCACAAATTATAATTATTGCCATGAATGAAGTAATTACGCATATGTGTTTTTCTTTTTTACAGGCAATGGAAATGACTTCGTCCATGTATGACACGTCGATTTCGTTCTACAGCGACCACAACGTGTTCGAAACTAACAGCAAAACAAAACGAAGCTTCCTTAATTCCGTAAGAGGCTTTCTAACAAATCGTAAGAGTTAAGAAACTTTATAGATACTTACTCTGATAATCTGATATTTCTATTTAAAATTCATTAATGGTATTGTATTGATTGTATTCTTAATGTTTTTAGAGTTATTAGGCATTGTGATAATGTTTATTTTCTAATAAAGTTTTTGTCTCATTATTAGTTTATTTTCTATACCTCTATTTCAGAACACTTGCCGAATAAAGAAGTAAAGGCGATATGCCAAATTTTTTTAAAGCATTCGTCATTTTTGCTCAATTCCAAGAGGGCTTTTAGACTTTTCAGTCTGTTTTATTTTCGATTCAAAAAGCGATTACTGCTATTTGCTATATTTTAACCAATTTCATTAGGTATCGCCTTTAACAGTATGGATTTCGTTATTAGTTTAAAATTGTATGAAGTTTTTATGTGGACATTTTGATATGGCGTTTTTAACTAACTACTAATACAGCTTATTTAAATGCAATTTTACGACTAATTGAAATTTACTTACTTCTACGATGTATTTCCAGAGGTAGTTATTGCAGCTCTGGGGGAGTACAATGTGGCAACACCTCTGAAAACCCCCTACTGTTTTTCCTGAGCTATTGCTAAATGCTAATGACTTACGGAGTCGAAACGTGGACACTCACAGTAAGGTTGGTCCGTCAGCTCAAAGTCGCACAGCGAGCCATGGAAAGAGCTATGCTCGGAGTTTCTCTGAAGGATAAAATCCGGAATGAGATTATTCGACAGAGAACTAAAGTCATCGACATAGCTCAAAGAGTCAGCAAGCTGAAGTGGCAGTGGGCTGGCCATATATGCCGTAGGACTGATGATCGCTGAAGCAGACGGGTTCTCGAGTGGAGACAGCGCAGCGGAAGACGTAACGTGGGACGCCCCTTGGCTAGGTGGTGCGATGACCTCCGCACGATGGCCGGCAAGAAGTGGATAAGGAGAGCCGCAGACCGGGCTCAGTGGTGTGGATTGGGAGAGGCCTATGTCCAGCAGTGGACGACTGTGGGCTGTTTATGATGATGATGATGATGATGAGCGACGGTGGCCACTTACCATTGGATTGGTCGCATACCTTTTTTTCAGTGTAAAAGTCTCAGTACATTCCAACAATTCGACAGGGACATTATTTTCATGTTATCCCATGTCATCGGGTTCCGTTCAATTCAATCCCGATATTAATTCATCATTTCTTTCCGCTTTATTATGTATGCAACAGTATGTAACAATGGTATTGTAAGAAGATGATTCCTATACTGACAAAAAAAGAAAAAGAAATTACATCCGACAACTTTGTTTCATTTTCATATACATAAGCACTTTCACAGGTGCGAAACGGTTTATAAGCCACGATTATTACACTCCTAAAGAAACACTAAGCTAACAAGGTAAAACTGTTAACATAATTTCGCTCTTCGCGTTCCCACAGGAAAGTCCATTATGCCTTTGAATCTTAAAAGGAATAAAAAATAATCAAAAAGCTGGCATAACGTAAACACCACAAGAAATGTGAAACTACAGCATACCTGTGGACCGAATGTTAAACAGTCGACGTCGCCTTAAACACGTCATTACAGATCCTCCCGATCCATTGACGGTGCTTTTAGGTACCACAAGCACCGGTCAAGGTCCTCGTCGAACCCGTCGCTTGCGACGAAGGGCTCGACGAGTGAATTAATCCATAGACACAGCCCACTGAATTTCTCGCCGGATCTTCTCAGTGGGTCGCGTTTCCGATCCGATGGTAGATTCTGCGAAGCACTGCACTTACTAGGACCATTGTTAGCAAACCTCCCGGCTTGAGCCCCGTGAGCTCACCTACACGTCAAGGAGAAGCTGAAATAGCCTCTCAAGGCTATCAGCACAGAAAGGAAAAAAAAGAAACTACAGTGAAAAAAATGAGTTGCAGAACTATAACGTGGACGAGCTCATGCCCTCATACAACTTTAAGTATTAAAATATACTTAAGTAGCTATCTTAAATGTTATTTTTTTAAGCTGGATTCGCCGTATATATGCTCTCTGAGACGTTTGATGCTTAAAGGAAAAAAAAACGACCTTAAATTACGATATTTAAACTTCAAACTTATGGAGGGTAGAGGTAAGGAGCACCATCTTGTATAGGGGACAAGTTGAAAAAGTTCGAAAACTCATCGAATTAGCGCTAGTGTAGCAAGGGGAAATAATATGAATGTAGACATTTTAAGCTGAGTGAAGTGTGCTGGATTGCAGTGAAGGCTATGTTCCGATTTACACTGCGAGCACTGTTCAGTGCTCTCACTGCTATTCGTTACCTACGTTAAGGACTGACAGTATACAGTCGCAGTAACTTAAGAAATTATTGATGATACATGATGCTGAATGGAATGGGGGAATGAATGGAATGGAGGAATGATACATGATTTCATAAATCTTCACTTCAGCACTTTTACCCTGCATAACCTCATTTCAATAATACGGTTATTAAGTCATTATAGATTAAATTGCTTGAAAAACAATATTTTCTTTTACTAAATAATATACTTACTTTTAGCGATTAATTCAACTGACAATAACTTGAATATTCTATTTTCAAATATAGCTAAATTTATGCAATATTTTTTTGCTGAAGCGAAAACACCGCCATGACAACGTCGATGACAGTATACTGTACTGTAAAGGAACGGCTTCGCAGTATACTAATTTGACGTCACACCTTACAGTGCTCGCAGTGCAAATCGGAATATACCAGAAGTTTGGTAGCGTATGGCGCTGTTTTTAAATTCTTTCCACTTGCTACTATGGCGCCGTCTTAATTTGCTGCCCTTCAGTGGACACTTTTTCATATACTAAGATGGTTATCCTTACCTATACGAGGGCTGCACTAAAAGTATCGGGAATGGAATATTTCCACTGTTCCTGTCATATTAAAATCTTTTTAATTGAAAACTCCTTGGTTTTAGAAATCGAATACCATTTATTTAAAAAAAGATTCTCGGTCTTGTCACGAGGTTTTGTCAAACTTGTTTAGTCGTTGAGAAAATGGAATTGACTCGAGAAAATTCAAGAGCGATGATTTATTATGACTTTCGAAGTGGTTTAACACAAAAACAGTGTGTTGACCGGATGATTTCTGCATTTGGTGATGAAGCCCCATTTATCGCTGGTTTGCTGAGTTTCAACGTGGACGTGTCAAGCTCAGTGATGATCCCCGTCAAGGTCGTCCAAAAACTGCAGTCACCCAAGAAAACGTTGATGCTGTGCGTAAGCTGATTGAGGAAGATCGACTTGTGACATACCGCGAAATTCAGGCAACTTTAGACATTGGCATGAGTCAAATACAAATAATCTTGCATGAACAATTAGGTGTAAAAAAGTTGTTTTCCCGATGGATACCGCATTCGCTCTGTGAAGAGCAAAAAGCGGCTCGCGTTACTTGGTGCGTCAGAACTCTCGAAAGATTCCACGCAGGATCCCCAAATGCTGTATACAACGTTGTATCAGGTGACGAATCCTGGATATACGGGTACGAACCCGAAACAAAAAACCAGTCACGAGTTTGGGTGTTCGAAAATGAGTTAAAGCCAACAAAAATGGTTCGTTCACGGAGTGTTGCAAAAAAATTTGTGGCCACGTTTGTCTCCAAAACCGGCCATGTTACGACTATTCCTCTTGAGGGACAAAGAACGGTTAATGCAGAATGGTATGCTAGCATTTGTTTGCCACAGGTCGTTTCTGAACTCCGTAAAGAGAACTGCAACCGCCGCATCATCCTCCATCACGACAATGCGAGTTCTCACACCGCGCACAGGACAAAAGAGTTTTTAGAGCAAGAAAACATAGAATTATTAGACCATCCGCCGTACAGCCCCGACCTAAGCCCTAATGATTTCTATACTTTCCCTAAAATAAAGAATAAATTGCGTGGACAGAGATTTTCATCACCTGAAGAAGCTGTGGACGCCTACAAAACGGCCATTTTGAGACCCCAACTTCCGAATGGAATAGTTGCTTCAATGATTGGTTCCATCGTATGGAAAAATGTGTCAAATTTCGCGGAGAATACTTCGAAAAGCAATAAATACATTTTTAAATAGTAATGTTGTGTCACTTCGTTAATTCCCGAAATTTTCAGTGCCGCCTATGTACCCTCCTTTCA
Source organism: Bombyx mandarina (assembly GCF_030267445.1). NCBI lineage: Eukaryota > Metazoa > Arthropoda > Insecta > Lepidoptera > Bombycidae > Bombyx > Bombyx mandarina. Next base: position 6,446,459 of record NC_143222.1, on the reverse strand, counting down.
AACTATCACAAAACAACCAAATAGACTTTTTGGCGGGAACGCGAGTAGTGAAGTTGTGTGATTTGTTTTATTTTGTCTATTTAGTGTTTCTTCAGGTTTAGATGTGTAATAACGGTGGTTTATTAACTGTTTAACATATGTGGCAGTGCACAAATGTGGGAAAATGAAACAAAGCCGCTCGACGTAACTTTTCGGGATCCTCCAAAAAGTCAATTGAAAAAATCTCAGTGTAAATGACCACCATTTTACTAAGATTATATTTCATCCCGTATCATTTCATTTAATTTCATCCCAGTCTATTAATGTCTCAAATTAATCATCTTCATTTCATTTCACTTCATATTATCATTTTCCATAAAAATATCCCATATTATATCATTTCATCTCATTTCATGTCATGTCATGTTTCATATATTAATCAACTTCATTTAATTTCATACCATCTTATTTTATAAAATAAAAAAAAATATAAAAGACTAGGCTGTATGGTATGACACCTTTGTCGTTCCATTTGGAAAAATAAAACTACTACTACTACTACTACGAAGTAACTTTAACCCAATCTATATAGAACAGACAAGGCTGGATGGGCTTAGATCCCTTTGCCTTTCCTATTAAGGAAAAATTGTACCAAAATATCTATGGAGTAACCTATCAACAAAACAAAACATTCAAATTGAAATAAATACATTGAAACAAAAACTAATTAAAATGGCACTAATGAGAAGATGTGCTCCGCTTTTTGCTAGGTGTATCAAAATACCACCTATGACTTTACAGTGTACGTAATAAAATCAAAGCTTCAAGAGGTTATGTGTAGAGATTTTTAGTTTTCATGATTAACGTTTAAATTTTATAGGTCACAAAATTCATCGATGGGTAGCTCCTACGCTTGTAGAATTAAAGAGGAGAGAAAAAAAGTTAGGCGGAAAGAAAACAAATCCCCGTAACACTTTTCTGGAATGGAATTTGGAGGCTGAACTTTATGCTTTTGGAAAACGTTTGAATGAAGAATTTGACTCGGATTTGTTACTACAAGCGTTTACTGACAGAACTTATATTATAAAGGAAGAAATGAAACAAAAAGAAATGAGTGTAGATATTCCTATGAAGGACAATATGGAGTTGATTGTAGAAGGTTTGACATTAGGCATTAAATTCCACAGAGTTTATACTTTATCACAGTTTAACAACTAACCCACTTGAAATTTTAGTATCAAAATTAGATAGATTGCTGATTTTATCAAGTGAAGATTAACATGACTATGGTCACATTTTTCACTGTTTAAAAGACACATTTTTTATTTCTCTTGTGATGTTCCTTCGTCATAGAAGTCACCTATCTACACATATTAGGTACAAAATTATTTAAGCTCCAAACATCAATTATAAGCACAATAAAATATTAATTAGTACATAATTGATAAAATGTTAAGTAGTTATAATCTGAATTGACAATAGTTTTGTACAGTGCTTTTCCCTGCCACACTTTAAAACAGAGTGCAATGAAAGTGAAATCCTTTATGGGAGAAATAGGGAGAATGCTCAAGTATGCTCCTAAAACCATACAACACCTGAGACCAAAGTTTGAATATTACTGAATACAATTTGTTGGATAAAATTTAATGCTATTATGAAACAATTATTGAAGCTAGAATAAAAATCTTTTATTATTTTAGGAGAAAAGTTTATAAATGAATATGTGCAGCTCTACCTAGAGACAGTTTTACCGAAATTTCCATTAGAGGGAGTGAATGAAGTGAGAAATTATCTTACAAATGAGGACAGACTGGCTAAAATCTCCTTGAGTCTGGGAACTAAGGACATCATACTAGCTGCAGTAACTATTTTGTAGTTTTTTAATATGTTTATATTATATATAAACTCTATTGATGCTATAAATAAAAAAATAGAAGCAAATCTTGTAATAATACAAAATAGTATCAATTTGAAGTCCCTATTATTTAGAGCAGTTTTTGTTAGGAAAGACAACCCTGTACTAAAAACATTACTTAAAAAGAAATTGTTATATAAGATTTAAGTATTTTCTTTTTTTAATTAAGCTGTTTTTATGTATGTACAATAGTCTGGACATTATAAGAAGCTTTCATGCTCGTGAAAATGTATAATAGACAATTGTTAATAAAAACTAGTGTTCATCCAATGATGATTTGACAATAACAACGGACACTTTGAAGATTTAGATTTATTTTATGTATTTATTTTTTTAACTTGACATTGACAAAAAAGGACTTCTATTTAAAAAAAAAATATTTTTAATAATGCCTATGGCCACCAAGAAGTAGTTCATTAATATCTATTAACAATGAAAATAATATTATTGACAAACAGAGCAGAGAAGTAAGTGAGTTAGTAAGTTAAAATAATTTTTGTAATCTATAGTACACAGATTTGAAATCAAATTTTTCGTATCAAATATCATGTTGTTCTGTACTGTGTTTTCTGTAAATTTTAATATTTTTTCAGGAATATCCAGTTGATAATCACATTTTAGCAAATACTTTTAAAGCCATTGTAGCTGCTTTGTTAGAATCAACAAGTGAAGAAAGAGCAGCACATTTTGTTAGAGATTTTGTTATCACACAGTTACAAGGTAAAGAAAAACTATTATTTGTAAGGATTATTCTAGTTTAAAGAAATTTGCATAGTAATATATATAGTTTTTGCATAGTAAATTGATGGTTACAATTATTTTTTTAAACATTTGTGTAAAGTTCTTGCAAATTACTACTAAGCAAGAAACTGGTTATGTTTAATCAACACAGTGCTCTTTACTTTTTAAATGATTTTAAATTGTATATTTAACACCATATGGTCCAACACTGTTTTTATTTCATTGGCACTTACCTTCTTATGCATCAATTTTAACTTCTAATTGCCAATTCATGATCTACTGGGTGCGGTTTGAGAAATCAGACAGAAACACTATTTTAATTAACTATTTTTAAATTTTCTCCACAATCTACATGACAAACTAGATGTGTGATGAGCTCAATTAAGTAAATTAATAATTGTACAATATATTATGATAGGTAAAGATGTGAATGAGTATTGGAACATTGAAGACCCTTGGACTATGCTTACTGGCTTCATAGAAAAAGATGGAAGTAAAGTAGAACCTCGACTAATTGGAGAAGTTGGAAAAAATACGTTACTTGCCTGTTACAGAATTGGCCTTTATGTGAACAAGAAAATGATATCTGAAGGTAAAATCTTTAGATTTTAAAATAAAAATAGAAATTGATAATTAGAAACTAAAATTGATAGGAAAAGATATATATATTTTTATTGCCTACTAAGGCAGATGATAAGGGCCCATCTGATAGTAAATGTCATGGATGTAATTAATGCTTGGAGTACAGACAAGCCACCATACAAGATTCTTCTCAAACCTCGTTTAAAGAAGGATATATCATAGCACTCAGGAAACACTGCAGGGGTGCTCATTCCAGAGACGGATGGTATTTAGCAAAAATGGAAAACTATTTTGAATATTAATAAAAAGGAGTAGACGCCTCATCTCGAACAATTACTTAATTTAGTATATACATTACTTAGATTTATTTTTATATTATTTAGACTACAATACTGAAAAATCATTTGAACGTGGATCCCAAGAATCATATAGTTATAAAAGTTCAGAGATAGTATTTGGGCACAATAGCTCCATAAAAGTACAGTCAATGCTAATTTTCTTTTATATTTTGTTATGAATTACAGGTTTCGGTGAAAAAATTGAAATAGCAAAAGAAATGGCTGCTAGAGAAGCTCTTAAAAGAATATTTGGTACCGAAGATCACATGAAACCTATTAATTTTAAAATTTCTGGTATACCAAAGGGGTCTTCCCAAGAACGTTATCAGATTGCCAGTAATTAACTATACCTTTGTAGCGTAAAACAAATAAAAATTCAATTAAGTAACATTTATTAAATATTTTTCCTTATAAAATTAATTTCATATTTTTTAAATGAATGTATAAATATAATTCATCACAAACAAAATTGGCACCAGTCAACTTTACAAATAATCACATAGTCAATAGCAAAACATTTACAAAAAAATTTTTTTAATCTCCACTTTAGCAACTATCCCTATACAACTAAATGGGTTGCAGAGTATAATGCTAAGTGTGGAATTCAATTCCGTGCAGAGTCCATAATCAAACTTCCTTGTTTATCCTTTATTCTGATACGTCCTGATGCATAGCGAGTCTCTGAAGTACCATCGTGATATACCAGTTTAACAGTACCATCTGGAAACTCGCGACGCTGAAAAGTTGAAAAAAAAATATGTTTTTTTTATTGAAGCAACAGTGTATTGTTCGATAGTACTGGGGTGTCTTAACTACTTAGAAAAATAGATAAGATCTTAAGCGAGTTACCATCCTTGTGTGAAGATCAGGGAAGTAAAAATCATCCATAAGTAATTAATTAATAGTCCCTAATGACTATTCCATTTTTCAAACTGGAAAGCATGACTGATTCATGGTAGAAATGAGAGTGGTGGTAATTTTTCCTAAAAGCCATGAATGTCAATATTTATGTCAGTATATTTATTAAAAAAAACCTTATTATATATCTATTGGTTGTAGAGAGGCTGGAAACCCCTTCATTGAACTAGATATTTGCTATGTTAAATCTATGGACAGGAAATTGACAACTAGACACTTAAACATTATATCAGACCAGACCTATAGCTTGTCATTAGTAGAAATCTTGTACCATATACATACATATACATGATAATGAAAATGTAGAGAGGCTAACCTTATGATCTGCTGCATGCACTTCAATTTGACCATTACTAAAAATGATGCGTTGTTCCCCACTAGCAGAAATGGTGAGTGCAGCTCCATCAGGGAACCTCCACTCCTCACGAACATGTTCATTCTTAGGGTCGAAATATCGGATACTGCCATTCGGTAAGCGTATTTCAGAGGAACCATCTTTATATCTTTTTTCTACTTGACCACTGAAATATTAATTTAAATGATGTCACAAGATTTAATTTGGAAATTATTAGGCCGAGATAATAGGTGATTAGGAATATAGTGATTTTCATTTGATATTGGTGTATTTCAGTTAAAAAGGTCGAAACTTATTACTATTGCACTAGATGGGTGAACATGTTCACATTCCCGCCATTGTTATGAAGTTGCAGAAGTGCACGGACTGCACATTGTGAATGCCGCCACTTAAGATGTGAGGTCACATAATGATGTCATGAGTTATGTTAATTGCTTAACACCAGATAGGCAATCAGTTGCTTCACCCATCGCCATGCAATAAAATAAAAACCAAATTTTGATTACTTTTACTTTTTACAATTAGTTCAACTTACTCTGGAAACTCCAGCACCTCCAAACCATCTGGATGGGTCGTGTGATATGTTTTTGTTTCAGCATAATAATATTTGATTATCCCATCACTGTAAAAATTCTCCTTGACGTCACCATTATAATAAATAAATTTACTATATTTACCATCAGCAGATATATGTTTAACATTCCCATTTGGAAACCTTAATTCCCGTGATCCATCTGATCTTTTAATTTCCATTGGATTCAGATTTGTTTTTGTCAAGCTAGATGAACTGGTTTTTTTTGTAGCATCTGCACTCTTTTCATTGAAAATAACTGTTTCTGATCTTAACGATGAATGATTGCTGAGCATAGTGGATATTGGTGATTTTGTTCTAAGATTTTCGTTGATTCCAAAAAAATCTGAACAGCTTTCAGGAGAGTAACTGGAAGTTTGAGATCTGTTGCTCAAAATAGATACTGGTGATTTACTTCTATTTGTACTGTAGTTCTGGTATGTCCTAGTTGTTGAATTTGGAGATTTAGAAGTTCTTATTGAATTTGAAAAAGAATTGGATTTGGTAATGAAATTGTTGTCTCTTTTTTCTTGAATATTAGAATTACTATCAACAGAACTTGTACTAGACCTGAAGCTTTTTGGAGAGTTACATCTAAATGTTTGCAAATAAATCTTTTCTAAATTATTTACACCTTCACTGTTTGATTTTTCATTTGGATTGTCTTGGATGTCAGATACTTGTTCATCTTCCAGTTCCTCTAAATCATTATCATTATCTGAATAACTTATATTGATCTTATCCTTATTCAATGTCCGATTTTGTTCTATTTGACTAAGAGCATCTCTTTGACTGAAATACTTGGCATATGCTGAAGACACATTTAGGTTTGGTACACTTTTAGCTCTTTGTCTTGTATTACTTTTGGCTATTGGAGCAGTTTTATTTCTACTTTGTCTTTCAATCTCAAAATCTTTATACTTTGCATCATCATCTAAATCAGGTTCAGATCTAAGATCTTTTGGATTCACATTTTTTAATTTTTTATTTATTTCAGCTAAATATTTCATATTGGATAAACGCCTTGTAATATCATTGCTATGTTGAATTCTTTTATTTTCCTTTTTCAATTTTTCTATTGTTGTCTCCTTGTCTTTTTTTTCTTTTTCAATTATCTTAATTTGATTTCGGAGTCTAGCTATGGTTGATGTTGATTTTGCATCTTTAACTCTTATTTCTTCTTTGAGACTTTCTATTTCCTTTTTCAGATTGATTACTTCATCTTTTTCTTTTTTACTAAGCCTGCCTCTGATTTCTCTTATGTTTCTTTCATACATTTGCTTTTGTTTTGTTAGTTTTTCTTTTTCTTCAGCTAGGTAATATTCAGACAAAATTTTCTCCTCATTAAACTTTTGTTCAAAAGCAGCTTTTTCTTGATAGAACTTTTGTCTCTCTAAATCGATATCTTCCCTAAGTTTTGCTAAATTTGAATTTTCCTTTCTAAATATTTCTATTTCACCTTCTAGTTCCTGCAACCTTTCTTTCAATAGTTCACTTGTGTTTACTAATTTGGCATTCATTTCCACCAAGTTGTTTTTCATTATGTCATGTTCAGTGTCATTATTATGACAACTATCTGCTTTTTCTTTGTCAACCTTTTTTTCCTTTGATTTTAGATTCTGTTTAATTTGTACTGGAGTTGTTTTGCAAGAGCTATTATCGTCAGTGTGCTCAGTAGCTTTACATGAGCAACAAGTTGATACAGAAGAACAATTGTCAGTACAACATTCTGTACAATCATAGCTTCTACATCTATCAACATCAATTTCTGTATATGTACTGCTAACCTCTGGTAGACTTATGCCTGCAGATATATGCCTTAAAGCAGGATTGTTCATTATGAACTTTTGCACGACCAAAGGAGTACTTTCTCCAGAAGAATCAAAATTCTTGGGTTTTAAAAATTTATTAAGAAATGAATTTTCTAATGTAAAACTATCATGAGAGACCTTGTTCTCTAAAAGCTCAAACATATTTTGCTCAGCTGCTTCTCTTCGCTGTCTTATATTGATTAAGCTCTCATTACAACTAATATCAGATACTGAGCTTTTAGTTGGAGAAGCAAAGTTCTTGTAAAATTCACTTTGCTTAAGTTGCCTCAAAAAGTCATTCTGTTCATTTGTTAGAACCGAGGCCCATGTCTTTCCTTTATTTGCAACAAAGGGGTGTTTTTCTTTTGGTATTTCAATTATTTTGTTAGAGTCTGTTTTGTTGGTATGAATTTCAGAAATATTGGATTCTACAAGACTTTTAATGCTATCTTTCTTCATTTCATATGCTACATTTTCTGTTTTTAAAGAATTACTTTGCTTAACTAATATCTTCGGCTTCGAACACAGACTTTGTGGTTTATCTTCCACTTTTTTAATTTCATTCCTTTTATTACTTTGTTTAATTTGCTTTATAGGAGATTGGTAACTTTTATTCTCAAAGCTTTTACACCTCCAGGGCAATGAGCGTGTGTTTTGAATTTTAAAATCGTTTTTATTAAGTCCAAACCTAGCCGTGCCTTCTCCTCTTTTCAGAAAAGGCTTTTTTATTATCCCTGGAACAATTTTGGATTTTGGACTTTTACTATCTGGAACTTCTTTACTGTTTTGAAGTTTTTCCATTAATAAGCCTTCAAAATCTTTTTTTGGAGAAAGTATTGGCATTTCATCCAGTGATATTTGTTTGCTTTGTACAGAGTGTATTTTTACACTGTTATTACTGAAGGGAGGATTTGGTGTCAATTTCACATTATCAACCTTCAGGTGCGAATCCGAACTTTTTGTAGAAGCTGGAGATTTCACAATAAATTCTGATTCTTGAGATAAGTTCAAAACAGTCACTCCCTCAATCATATCATTTTCTTTTACTTTGGGCGCCATATCACCACTGTTGCGCCGTGGTGTTTCTTCATAAGTTACTTCAGAAGAATGCAACAAACTTCGGAAAGTGTTATAGCTAGTACTATTGCTGAAATGGCTCACAATTTCTGTTACGTTTGAGCTTACTGGAGATTCCTGGTATTGCAAACGCTGATTCTTAAGCTTTCCGCGTTGCATTAACTGTAATTGTCGAAGAACTTGTAACCGTTCCAGTATTTGTGTAGGAGACATAGAAACATCGCTGTCCGTATATGAATCTTCCATTTTCACTTCAGTATTTATTCAATTTTAATTTATTTTATTTTCTAAGCACATTGTAATTTTGGTTCAAAATAACTCCGTTTTATTGACTGTGTAGATACAAAAAATCAAATCAACGAACTTTTATTTTGAAGGCTTCTGTCTGTTCCTTTAATTCATCCATTAAACAAGCAAATGAAATTGTGGCATACAGCTCAATTATTTATTAATACCAAACAGATAAACAGTAAAATATTTTGTAGCAAGCCACGTCTATTGTATAAAATTATAATGGAAAGAAATTAAATGTGGTGAGATAAGACAACACCATACTTGTTGGATGAGTTGTAATGATTCTTAATATTCGTAGATACCAATATTTTATATAATATTTATAAGGTAGGTATAATATTATATAACATTGATTTAAATTATGGAGAGTAGAATTAAGGAGAACTGTCTCATATGGGAGAAGCTTCATTAAGTGTCCTAATACCTAAAATTATTGCTATGGTAAAACGTGGAGACATCGATTGCATTTTCTTATCAGCTTTCATTAAAACACTTTTTGTGATTCTGTAGTGCTTACAGTTCTTTCGTCTTTTCAAAATTCTCTATCTTATTCTAATTACTTTCGGCGCCTTTTTTAAAATTTACCCGGTTGCTACTGTAGCGCCACCCTTATTTAATAGATTTTACACACACTTTTTACACACAGAGACGTTTCTCCTTACCTCTACCCTCCATGGTTGAAATGAAGACATCGCCGAAAAACGTCGATGACAGTATAATAGTATACTGTAATGTGTTCCTTTTTATGCAAAGACTAGTTTACGGCTTCGCACTAAGCTAATTTGACGTTACACTTTACAGTACTCGCAGTGCAAATCGAAATGAAAGCTGAACGGTGGAAGCATAAAGCGTTGTTTTTGAAATCTTTTCACTTCCTACTATTGCGCCTCTTTAATTGGGTCTCGGATACTTTTTATACGCTAAGGTCGAACTCCTTAGTTCTACCCTCCATATTTTCCTGCCTGAGACCTGCACGAGTCGGTATTATTATCATGTATTTATCGCAAAGCAGTTTTATATTCAGGCAGGTTTGAACAAGGGGGAAACTGTATACAATACAGTGGATATTGCCGCGCAAAGTCTTGCAATGCCATTCAATCTATTACATACATCAGGTGGGCCGCATGCACGTCTGCCTACAAAGGCAAAAAAGAAAAATTATTAAAGTATGCACCGTTGCACTTTTACCATCTCATAGGTAGTTCATTGATCCCTTTACTAAAAAAACAAGGGGGGGGGAGAATCAATAAACTCTTTGAAGGCGGTTTGGATTACCGCATCAGAGTTGAATTTTTTTCGTTGTAAGAAGTTAGCCAAATTCCGAAAAAAATCGTAATCTGTTGGTGCAAGGTCCGGGGAGTACGGTGGATGTCGCAGATATTCCAATTGTAGCTCATTTAACTTAGCGGTTGTTTGTTGTGCATGTGGTCTTGCGTTGCCGTGAAGCAGCTGTGGCCTAGATTGCAATCAGTCTTGGAGTCAGTCTCAAAGATTGGTCAATACCAATCTCTTAGCAGCTAGTTCTTCCTTCATGGTTTGCAGTTGCTGAGAATAGATATCTGCCATAATTGTTGTGAACGACACCGGCACTAGTCCACCAAACACTCACAAGTCACTTTTTCTGTGTCAATTTTCGCTTAGGGCAGGATTTGACTCGGTCTCCAGGGATCAGCCAATGCGACGAGCGCTTCCGATAATCGTACAGTATCCATTTTTCATCACCAGTAATGATTCGATTTAAAATCCCTTTATTATTGTGTCGGTTGAGCAAAGTAACAGCAATCGACGCGTGTTTTCAAGTTCGACTCACTCAATTCATAAGGTACCCATCGTTCAAGTTTTTTTTTTCCCGATTTGCTTTTATCAATTACCATGAAGCTTGCAGCTATCTCTGAAGTGCTTTGAGATGGATTTGCTTCCACAATAGCCTATAATCTTTCATTTTCCATTTAGGCTCCGGCCGTCCACGGGTTGGTTCCGAAGGTAGAAATTTCCAGAACGAAATTATTAAAACCAAAAACGTACCGTACAAAAGAAATGCGACATCAGCGCCGGCGCCGTACACATCATTAATACGTTGATCTGTTTTTGCAGTACTCGTGCCACGGTAGAACTCATACTCGTAAATATACAGATATTTCATGTTTTCCATTGTGCGGTAATAAGCGACGCCAAAGAAGAAGAAATGAGGAAAAATCAAATAAATGACTGTTTTCAAAACTCAAATGTACCAGCTAAATGAATTTTATAAATTTGAATTTGGAATTCTTAACCAAAGAGGAGATTTTCAGATCAAAGTGGTCAGTACGAACGCTAATTTCATATGTAAGAACCTAATAATAGTTACAAGGAAATAGAATAAAGTAAAAATTTGCCTTTGAAACTATTGAATTATGAAGTCGTCGTGGCCTAAAGGATAAGACGTCCGGTGCATTCGTGTGTAATGTTGCACCGGTGTTCAAATCCCGCAGGCGGGTACCAATTTTTCTAATGAAATACGTACTCAACAAATGTTCACGAGTGACTTCCACGATGAAGAAATAACATCGTGTAATAAAAATCAAACCCGCAAAATTATAATTTGCGTAATCACTGGTGTTAGGACCTCTTGGGAGTTCGCACGGGTATGTACCATCACCCCGCCTATTTCCGCCGTGAAGCAGTAATGCGTTTCGGTTCGAAGGGTGGGGTAGCCGTTGTAACTATACTGAGACCTTAGAACTTATCAAGGTGGGTGGCGCATTTACATTGTAGATGTCTATGGGCTCCAGTGACCACTTAACACCAGGTGGGCTGTGAGCTCGTCCACGCATCTAAGCAATAAAAAAAAAATAATCTAAAACCACTTTTTGAATGACGCTTAGAACTGATGGGGCCACTATTAATTTAAGTGTAAGTATTATCTATGGGGGCCAATTCACAGATGTACAATAGGACTTTTTGGCGGGAACGCGAGGAGTGAAGTTGTGTGATTTGTTTTATTTTGTCTATTTAGTGTTTCTTCAGGTTTAAATGTGTAATAACGGTGGTTTATTAACTGTTTAATATCTGTGAAAGTGCACAAATGTGGGAAAATGAAACAAAGACGCTGGACGCAACTTCTCGGGATCCTCCAAAAAGTCCACTGAAAAAATCTTAGTAAATGACCACCATTTTACTAAGATTATATTTCATTCCATATCATCTCATTCCATTTAATTTCATCCCAGTTGATTAACGTCTCAAATTAATCATTTTCATTTCATTTCATTCCATATTAACATTTTTCATAAAAATAAGGATATAAATTAAAATAAGACATGACTGAAAGGTCTTAGTAACCAGGTCATAAAATCACAAAAAAAATGTACAATAGATGTCATACAGTCCCCCACTCCCCACTCCTGCATGGCGCTCCGAAACTACACATCAATAAATGTCAAATTTTTTGTATGAATTATTCATTCAAAAAACTTCTGAGTTCGTGCGGAGTCGTACTGATCAAACACACATTTGCTGCCATGTCCAAAAGAAGTGGTTTTCAAAGGACACCTAAATTTAAACCCGAAATTAAGGTGTTAAATAACCGTTCTAAACGGCCAGTGACTATGTTCCATAGAAAAGAGAATGTTGAAGTGCTCCCTGAACCCATTAAATCTGAAGCTGATAAAAAGCTATACAAGTGAGTATTAAAGTTTTAATTTTTTAAATGTGAAAAAATATTTTTTCCTGTAAAATGAATTTCCTATTACTCTAAATGGGTTGACAAGCTCACAATCGACTTGGTATTAAGTGGTTACTGAGGTAGATAGGTATCACAATGAGAAGACTACCATTCAGCTTAGAACATAAGGTGAAATCTCAACTACATATATTCTATATCAGTTATACCTTCATTCAAATTGCATTGTCAGACTGGATAGTGAAACTTATAAAACTAATTATTAAATAAAAATTTATACGTACATATTATTTACGATAACTCCAATGCAGTAAAAATTATTAGCAATAATTTTAATGTCAAATTTTTACAGGACTATCAGGCTAGAGAATGGTTTGACAGCATTATTAATATCTGACCCAAGTCGACCTGCTGTGACAGAAGAATTCAGCTCTAGTGAGGAAGAATCAACTAGTGGTTCAGATGAGAATTCAGACCCAGAAAGTGATGGAGGTAAATCTGTTCAGTCTGCCACCAGTGACCATCACGGAACCACAAGGCGAAATGACTTTGATGAAGAAAAACTAGTAAGTATAAAAAACTGTATATTTTTGGCATTAGAGCAAAAATCAAACCAATGACTGAAGCTGCTTATGATACTAACTTTTAATGATAAATAAAAAATAACGTCCAAATTATTTGTAAGATTGCATTCATATTTAAAAACGATCAAATAAAAATGTGACAATATTTTTACACATTGTGAATAATATTAGTTCAAAATATAAAACACACAAATTAAATAGAAATAACTATACACGTCACGTAACTTATTACAAAAAAAAAAAAAACTGTTTAGTGCTTGCAGTCAAAGTGAATAATGATATTCTTGTCACCCAAATAATCAGTGATGTGTGAATTCTGGCTGCTTGTGTTTATTTTTACACTCCTGTATTAATGTATTTTTGGTCCACGTCAATTATACATTTTTGCCATTCAACTCACGGTTGGAGTTATACATATCAAAAGATTGTCTGAAGCTTCCGGGTAATAGAATATTTAAGTACACTTATAATAACAGTGGGATAATTAATAATCTAACTTAGAAAGATGAAGATAACAAAAAAAGAGAATTTTTTTGAATTGTAATTGGGAATTAATTAAATATAAGAAATACAGTGGTACCTCGGCATACAAGCTTAACTCATTCAGTAACATTACTTGTATGTCAAATAGCTTGTATCTCAAAGCAATTTTTCCCATTGAAATTAATTGGAATCCATTCCAGCTCCCAAAATGCTTCGAAAATGAGGGAAACAAGCACACCGATTGAGGTGTAATCTGAGGTGAAAGAAACTGTTAGACGTAGATAGTGCAGTGTGCGGTTCCTCGTATCTCAAATCTTGCTCTCATCTCAAAGTCAATATTACTCGCTCAGCTCGTATCTCAAAACACTCGTATGTTAGGGCACTCATATATTGAGGTACCACTGTAAATACAAATACATATAGTTTAAAAACTGTATAATAAAAATAAGTGATACTAAAAAGTAAATTTAGTATATTAAACAATTATAAGCTGAATAAACAAAATTATGGTCTGAGAATAGTCCTTGGCATGTGTGCGATTTTTCAGTTAATCTGATGCCTTAAAATTTGTAAGTTCATTTCTAAGATTCCATTACATAGATAGGAAGTGTTTTTAATTTGCATTTTGTGATCCTCTGTGACTGATATAAATATGATATTTAATATCTTCATAAAGGTGCGACGCATCGCTAAAAACCTAAAAAAAAAAGAAATCCATCATTTGGTTTCGTAAAACAAATTTTTAATTACACCCCATATGTTTAAAAATTGTGATTTATTTTAAATCTTTCTATTGGTTTTCCAGAGCGTGTGACATTTATTTCATCGAAAGAGTTTTGAGAATATTTTTTCGCGGTGTTCGTGTCGTTACCGTTATCCATGGTGTATGTGACCATTTTCTATTAAGCGAAATTCATACACTTCATTTTTTTTTTTAAATAAAATCTTGTAACTTAAGCCCAGAAGGAATTCTTTAAGTGAATTATGGTTCGCCAATGTTCTTGTTGACGCGGTTATTGCATTATGCTTTAGCTTGTTAATACTGAAGGGCATTCTGTTGAATGTTGCCCGCGAATTAATGAACGGTCTCCGTGTATGGGCTCCGGTAACTATTTATCACCAAGAGGACCCCAGGCTTGTCTGTCCTTAAAAGCAACTATAGATTTTATTTAACGTCACATTTAATGGGTCATGTCATTTAATGAATGGTTACCTTCAGTGTGCTTAGTGCGAGTTTCTTAACGTTTTCGATAGCGTAAAAGTTAAGCCAGTTTTGTATGCAGTTGGAACAGCGCCCCTAGCGGCAAACGTACGCAAACGATCCCATTCCATACAAATATGAGCTAACTTTTACGCTATCGAGAACGTTAAAAAACTCGCACTAAGCACACTGAAGTGCAGAACGGTAGGTAGGTACGGTACCGAAAGCCTTATGTGAAGGCTAAAACTGACGTTCGTTTCAATGCCACCAATATAATAATAAGCAAAGATTGCTAATAACTTGACCTAAAAAACGTTACCATTAAAAAAAAACTACTACACGGCTATTTTTATACTTTATTGTTTTGATGTTCGTATCCTTGTGGTTTTTTTGCCGTTAGAAATCTGCGAAATATTTTCGACAAAAAACCAGTCTGTTATTGTTAAAATTCCCTTTTTTTATCTACAATAACGCAACGTATCGTTTACTCGATGGCAATACAAATTCTAATATTAGCTTCTAAGTGGAATTATGTTTAATGTTTTCGACAGAACAATCGCCGCGGACGCAATGTATTCAGATTAGTCAAGAACACATACGAGAAAATCACTAGAAAGCAATGCAAGACGTTGTTAAACGAGCTTTCATTCGATACGGTACTGAATCGATAGCGACCAAATCGATATTTCATTCTTTTTTTGGCTTTAAAATCGATTGTTGACGGTTGATGTAATTTTAATGCAATATTTAGTTAAATAGCTTAGTCCAGATTGCTTTTAGTGTTTCTGTTCATAGAGTACGTACTTATTTTGTGTAGGTATGTCAGAAAAGTATCATGGTATAGTGCGAAATATTTAAAATTAGGGTTCTCGCAGTGATCGAAATTCGATTATATTCACTGACATAAGACACCTCAGGACTTAAGATTCCTTTTATCTATGTAATATGTTTTTCATAAACTTATTTTAATTGTTTAATTCATTTTGAAAAAAGAAGCCCGAATATCCTTAAAAAGCTCAATTGATGGCAGCTCGTCAATAGAAGTTAAACAAATTAAAATATATATTTCTGTTGATAATCAGAGGAGAATGTTGCGCTCAACTGCTTTGTCTTTGCTTCTTTATGTATGGATATTTGGAGTCGTCGTATTTATGAAGTCGTCGTGGCCTAAAGGATAAGACGTCCGGTGCATTCCTGTTGAGCGATGCACCGGTGTTCGAATCTCAGGCGGGTACCAATTTTTCTAATGAAATACGTACTCAACAAATGTTCACGATTGACTTCCACGGTGAAGGAATAACATCGTGTAATAAAAATGAAACCCGCAAAATTATAATTTGCGTAAATACTGGTGGTAGGACCACCCTGCCTATTTCTGCCGTGAAGCAGTAATGCGTTTCGGTTTGAAGGGTGGGGTAGCCGTTGTAACTATACTGAGACCTTAGAACTTATATCGTAAGGTGGGTGGCGCATTTACGTTGTAGATGTCTATGGACTCCAGTAACCACTTAACACCAGGTGGGCTGTGAGCTCGTCCACCCATCTGAGCAATAAAAAAAAGTCGTATTTACAACTCAATGCAATCAGATTGAAATATTTTTCAAACGTTTATCAAGTAAAATATCTAGGATTTATCACATTAGGTATAAATCATTGCCAACTTTTCATAAAAAATATTCATTTAAGAAATCGAAAAGATGAAATCGTAAGAAAAATATAAAGAAATAAAAAATTCAAACAAAACGATCTACTCCAAAACAATCATTACTTGGGATCTTTGATCTCGATAATGCAATACTAAAAAGAACAGGTTTCGCGGTTATTTATATACATATACATATACATTTTATTTATATACATCTGAAATGTTATTGACCCAAATGTCAAATTAGATGTTTTTATTTAAGTATGGACCGGACGAGTCAACAACGGCTCCATTATGCAATTTCACTTATTTCTTTTCAAACTACAATGCTTAGTATTTTTTTTTATATTTTGAGTTCTATATACATACGTACTATAAGCGCTAGATAGAAAGTTAAGAAAGTGAATAAATAACAAAATCAATTCCTGTTTCTCAAGTTCTTTACAATATATAAAGATGGTTACCGATCAATTTGACCATTTGAATCGGGATAAAAGGTAGTATAGCTATAAAAAAAATTATTAAAAAAAAAACCTAAAAAAAATTTCCTACGCGTTTGAAACATGCCGATGGTGTTTATATTGAAATTTGTAATTAAGCTCGCTCGTGACTGGCATCGTACGGATACGCGTCTCTCGTTGAAATCTTAGGCTTGACACTCGAAAGTACCCATAATTTACTGGTGGTAGGACCTCTTGTGAGTCCGCACGGGTAGGTACCACCACCCTGCCTATTGCTGCCGTGAAGCAGTAATGCGTTTCGGGTTGAAAGGTGTGAGACCTTAGAACTTACATCTCAAGGTGTGTGGCGCATTTACGTTGTAAATGTCTATGGGCTCCAGTAACTTAACACACATCTAAGCAATAAAACTAAAATAGTATTTTTTCTTTTAAAATTTTATTAAAACACTACGTAGTGTGAAACATGTTCATTAATGCCCACGGATGCATTCCTTTTACCAATGCAACATGGGTTTTGGGTTTATTACTGTAATAAAATATATATATTTCATTTCTTAAAGTGATCGTATTCTGATTACTTCATTTGAAGAAATAATAGTTACAAGCTCGTATATTTCAACGATTGTTGTCCGAGGATAAATGACTTCCTTAATATCCTAGTGCGAATACGAAAACATCTCGTGAAAACAACTTTCACTCCTCAAAACGTCGATTTCGAAAGTAGATTTGTTATACGCTATCTCTGCCAGTATTTCTTATTACTTCCAGAGATTCTTGTTTGCACATATCTACTACATTATATTTTCGATCGATCCGATTCTAAAAATCTTTATTATAATATAGTTTCTGAACACTATTTTCGTGGTTTCTGTTGGACGGTTAAATTTGAGGGGATTGGGTTCTGTAAGTTGATAAACACACTGCTTCATTATAATTATATTGCAGATAGTTTGAACACTGTTACACCATTATAAAATTATTATCTTTATATTTTTATAAAACTCTTACATGTTTCTTTGACCGTGTCTAGATGAGAAGTCCTGACTTTTTTCTTACGAGAAGCCAATCAACTGTTTTTAAACATTTAAAATAATTCTAATATTCGAAATCTGTAATCATGTGTCAAGTGTTGCCTTTTTTTTTATTGCTTAGATGGATGGACGAACTCACAGCCCACCTGGTGTTAAGTGGTAACTGGAGCCCATAGACATCTACAACGTAAATGCGCCACCCACCTCGAGATATAAGTTCTAAGGTCTCAGTATAGTTACAACGGCTACCCCACCCTTCGAACCGAAACGCATTACTGCTTCACGGCGGAAATAGGCGGGGTGGTGGTACCTACCCGTGCGGACTCCCAAGAGGTCCTACCACCAGTGAATTTTTGCCTGCCATTACATTTAAACTCCAATAGTTTCTTATCTTTCATCTCGTCAGATGGCCTTGCCATTAACATAAAATACGATTTTTTTATATCTATCATTTATGCCCAAACGAACTTGCGATTCGTCTGATGTGAGCTGTCAACAGAACTCATAGACAATAGTAAACAAATAAGACTTTGAAACTTTCGAATGTAGTGTAAAAAATGATTTAAATCAGGAGATTGATTACGTAATTAAAACTATTTTTTGCGGTTTAAAATTGTGTTTTTTATTTATTATTTATTACACTTCATGTCATAGCTATATTGGCGGACTTAATCCTTGACTTAATGCTTAATGCGGATTTAATTAATCTAGCAATCAACCAAAGGTAGTCCAGAATAAATAATGATAGGTGCATTAAAATTTAAAATAAAATAAAGTATAAATACATGCATAAAACTACATACCTACCAAACATTCATAAGTATATACAACATAAGTATATACAACATAAGTTAATATATAAATATATCTAAATTCATACATTTTTACATATTATGTAATACATTAATACATTTTTAATTGCCATTAAATTATTTTCGATGTTTACTTTACAGTTTTCGTGGTCACGGACGACCGAATTTAACGAAATAATAATAAGATACTGTCACGGAACTGATATGATGACCATAAAAACCCGGGATTAAGCCGTAATAGTAGCATAGTCTTAATCATGTCGTCTTCTATCTCTCACTGCTGAGGATCGCGACCACATGTGACGTTCCTCCAGTGTTCGATCATGGGTGGCATAGACCGCATTATACAGAATACTTAGCAAAAATCTAAGAGAATACTAGACTGATTACTTGTCACACAAAAGATTAGCCACAGCAGTAAATCGTGCTACTTTTGCTTTAACATGGCAGATTCGAATCAGGCAACTGCGACAGCTAAGTCGTGGCGTTCTAGCGACAGCGTGGCAATATTAATATTCCACAGAATAAACATGCGTATTTTTTTTTATTGCTTAGATGAGTGGAACGAGCTCACAGTGCATCTGGAGTTAAGTGGTTACTGGAGCCCATAAACAACAACAAAGTAAATGCCGCCACCCACCTCGAGACGTGAGTTCTAGGGCATCAGTTTTTACATTATAATGGTTGCCGCATTACTAATTTACGGCAGAAATATGTCGATGGAGATATACGGGCTTGCTCACAAGACGCCTGACCACCTGTTACCTAATACGCATATTAGAATTTTTACGGGTTTGATTTCACAATCTTGTTTTCCTTCACCGTGGAAGTCATTCGTTAATTTTTGATAAGTCATATCTTATTAGAAAATTGATAACTGTCTGCGGGATCCGAACACCGGCACAGTTGCATCGCTTGATGCGAACACACCGGAAGTCTTATCCTTCAGGCCACGGCGCTTTTGTACTGAAGGGTTTTTTTTTTGTTTCATTTTGATGAATGTTCGTAGTTAATTGTTACATACGCGGTTGCTGTAAGACGAAGTTCGACAATGTATACTTTATAAAATTTCCATTGATTATTTTAAATAGAGTTGTAATATCAAACATTATTATAATTAGACAGTAAAAACTTGATCCAACAACCAAAAACGTGACAACAAATAATAATTCGCTAAATAAATCGTATTCCTTAATTTTAGCAGTATTATAAATCGAATAAATTTTTAATACGGCTCGTTTTGCGATATTAAAGGTCTTTTTACCTGTGATGTTGCCATTTTACAAAAATGCCCATTTGAAAAGTAATTTATGTATGGTTGGCAATAAATTCAAAATTCAAATGAATTTTATATCGCTGTTTCTACACGACAACGCTCAACCACAGACTGCGTAACGGACTCTAAGCTACAAGAGTTAAGGTTGAAAGTTTTGCTTTGACCACCGTATTCCCCAGATCTTATGCTGACCGACTTCTATGTTTTATAACTATAATGTAACTGTATATTGAGATCTTAGAACTTATATTTCAAGGTGGGTAGCGCATTTACGTTGTAGATGTCTATGGCTCTAGTAACCACTTAACACCAGGTGGGCTGTGAGCTCGTCCACCCATTTAAGCAAAAAAAAAAAGTTTTCCAAAGTTTGGACAACTTCTTGGCAAGTAAACACTATACTCGACAGGTGGCATGATAAATTGTTTGAAAAGATATTTCGCTCCCGCACATCTGCTATCTTCGAGAAGGGCATTGAAAAATTACTTCTACACTCGCAGAGATGCATCGATACTATTATGCAGTTTTTCATTGAGACAAATAAATAATGTTTATAAAAAATATGACTTTAACTATAAAATTTTCGACTATCAACTAGGCCTTGAGTCCGTTCACCTCCCTATACGCTTATACTTTGGGATTTAGTATTTTTTACATGCTTCCTTTTTAAACAGGCAGCCTGCGCCCTCTGTGTTGGTGTGGGCAGCTACAGCGACCCAGCAGAAATACAGGGATTGGCGCATTTCGTCGAACATATGGTGTTCATGGGAAGCGAAAAATATCCCAAAGAAAATGAGTTCGATGCCTTCATAAAGGTAAAAATAATCATATAAAACACAAGGTCAATCCGGTTTATTCGAATTCGTTTGGTGACCGGCACCTTAATTCGTATCAAAATCGTTTTTTTTTTACTACAGAAAAAGGGCGGTTCAGATAACGCTTCGACAGATTGCGAAGTAACTACATTCTACTTTGAGATACAAGAGAAGCATTTACCTCATGCCATGGATATGTTCAGCCAGTTCTTCGTGAGCCCGCTAATGATGAAGGAGGCTATGCAAAGGGAGAGAGAAGCTATTGAATCGGGTAAGTCAGAGTTCTTACTTCTAAGTGAATTATAATTATAGAACGGGATTGTTTGTAGATTTTTTTTGTATCTATAACAAACCCCTTTGGTCGACTGAAATACTGGCCACTAGTAATGATGTAATGAATGTCATTTTCATGAATCATGATATCATTGCGTTGAAAATGATTAATTTAAAAAAAAAAAATTGTATATGCTGTATGTCCTCGATTCTAATGATCGTAATTTATATCGTCATTGTTTCATTGTAAACACGAACAATATCATATTATTATTATTATTGTTTATTGCTAGCTGACATATTATGCTTAATAGTAACGATAATCTATACTTCTATACTGATATTATAAGGGGAAAAATTTGTTTGTTTGTTTGTATTTTTTTTTTTATGGTTGAAGGATTACTGGTGGCCCGGTGGCCTTTACAGTTTCACCAAGACAGGTGTTTGTATTGAATAGGCTCCGAAACTATTGAACCGATTTGAAAAATTATTTCACTGGTTAGAAGCTACACTATTCCCGAGTGACATAGGCTATGATCTTTTTTGTAAAAAATTTGGGATCTTTATTAAAGCTCCAATAATGTAACCCTAGGTGTAAAAAAATTACCTAAAATATTATTTACATCGCGTGCCCTGCGAAAACTATTGATGATAGAATAAAATAATGTACTACGACTTTGTAGGACACATTATTATTTACAAAAAATATCGCGATACTTATGTCACAATAAGTGTTCTTTAATTTAAAAAAAAAAAAACGTCAAATATCGTTGAAATTTTTGTTAAAGACCCGAGCGGATCCGGAGCGGGCCGCTATCTAAAATATACAACTAAGCACACAGTCAGTATAAGCGTGTCGTATCAAACCTTTTAAAACTACAATTTTAGATTGAATTGAATCATTAAATTATGGGAAGTGGTCAGTGTCGCTCATGGACGTCGGCGAAGCCTACAATGTTCCGCAATTGTGTCATCATCACAACATGATAACCCGTCCGGGCGTAACTGGAATAGCCCCTTAAGATACCAGCGAATTGCTAGGTTAAAAAAAGTAAATTACATACATATTGTTACTGGTGGTACGACCTTGTGAGTCCGCGCGGGTAGGTACCACCACCCTGCCTATTTCTGCCGTGAAGCAGTAATGCGTTTCGGTTTGAACGGCGGGGCAGCCGTTGTAACTATACTTGAGACTTTAGAACTTATATCTCAAGGTGGGTGGCGCATTTACGTTGTAGATGTCTATGGGCTCCAGTAACCACTTAACATCAGGTGGGCTGTGAGCTCGTCCATCCATCTAAGCAATAAATAAAAACATGGATTATACTAATGTAAAATATATTACATATATATTTAAACGTTCCCGCTGATTTTAACCTGGTTTGTTAATTTAAGGTCTAACATTTTCTCGGATGCCGTCGTATCGCTTCTCGATTTGAATGTATCGAAAAAAAAGAACATAAACAAGAAAATTTGTGATTACTAAAATGATATCATCAATCATGAACTCTAATTAATAATATTCGTAATTTAAGTTTTTTTCTAACGCTTTCGTAATAAATAGCCTGGAAATGTTTTAGCGTGTGTCTGAACATGGTTACGTTTAGTGAGTTAAGTTGTGTTTTTTGCGTGACGATACGACCTTGAAAACGACGATAATAATTGCAAACTGTAATTAAACGAAGATCGAACGCGTTTCACTTACATACAGGGTGCTAGTTAAGATTTTCCGAAAATTTAATAACCTACAATGGATTGTGAGTACAATGTAAGAAACAATGGGATGATTAAAATAGTGAATAATACAACTGAATTATATGTGATATATCGTATGCAATATTATAACGCACTTATTATATGGAAAATGTGTGCGTTTCTTAACTGTACTTACTCAATTTATGAAATGAAACTTTTATTTATTTATTTTTTATTGCTTAGATAGGTGGACGAGTTCACAGGCCACCTTGGACGAGTTCACAGGCCACCTGGTGTTAAGTGGTTACTGGAGCCCATGGACATCTACAACGTAAATGCGCCACCCACCTTGAGATATAAGTTCTAAGATCTCAGTTAAGTTACAACGGCTGCCCTACCCTTCAAACCAAAACGCATTACTGCTGCAGGGCAGAAATAGGCAAGACGGTGGTACCTACCCGCGTGGACTCACAAGAGGTCCTACCACCAGTTCACAAGAGGTCCTACCACCAGTAAACTGAAAAAAAACGTAAGTGATGCCTATCGTTTTCATTAAAAAGATGGCATGCAAAGACACCGCGAATCGCTCGCGTCATTCGTTATTGATCGTGATAAACAAAATCACTAGTCAAGCCAAGAGTCAACGCCGCTATTGGCCTTGGATATCCGAAACATTTTCTTGACACCCTGTATATGTTACAAAGCGTGATATGAATTGTCTAATCTTCATGTTTCATATTCGTTAGGTTTATGTGGCATACTAACACAAACATTGGTTTAACCTGTTTTTTTTTTTGTGTTAGACATATTCATGTCGTACGTATAGTCACATTTGAGAATTAGAACAAATGTCTCAAGTTGGTTAGTGGGCATTTACGTTGTTGATGTCTACGGGCTCCAGTTTAACACCAGATGGACCGTGAGCTCGTTCACCGATATTATGAACAATATAACGGCGAGTTTTTTTTAGATTCTGTGTTTACAAAACGCTTAATTTTCACGATAATAATTTACAAATATTTAATATTATCCTCATAAATACATGGATGGTGCATGACGGTGATATATCTAGATAGTATTTTTAAAAATTAGCCAATAAAATAGAAAGTTATTTAGAAAACTGATTGGCTACTGAGAGCGTGTAATTCGGAATAAAGGTAGTAGTCATCTACAAATAAGCCGGCAATGTTTATCTATACTAATACATATATCTACAGTGGTTTTTACGGATGTTCCGTTATAACTACTGAACCATGCATCCGATTGACTTGTAACTTGGTATCCATGTAGAAAATACATGTACTTAATGGATAGGCTAATATTTATATGAGAGTTGGATTCCCTACACCAGTTGCGGTGGTGGCGTTAATGATGAGAATATTTGTGGGTGTGAGAAATAATAATGTTAGTTTTAAATGCCCAGTGAAGCGGACGGGTACAGCTAGTAGTGCATAAAACTAACGTAAAATGATAATAGAAAGTTGAGTAACGAATTCATAGGTCACTTGGTTTTTGTATGTTCGCAATTTTGCGTAAATTAACCCATGTTTATAACCACACTTGAAATGATATAAATTCAACCATACGAATACAAATAAAAATCGATTACGCACACAAATGTTTCCAAGTTGTGTCATCGATACGAAATAATAAACATCATGACATAATAATATTCATTAAAACATGTTTAAATTTCATTTTTCCTTACCTCTGTTTATTTTTAATTCTAAAGTAGGATAACATATTTTTATTATTTCACATTGTATTGGCATAATATGCTTAATATACTATATGTAGGTTAGAAGAAAGGAACGTACATAAAAGTGGTGTTATTTAATTTGTATTTTATTTTATTGCCCGTGCAGGCAGAAAAGCATACGGCCCACCCGATGGTGAGTGGTTACCGTCGCCCATGGACTTCAGTAATGCCAGGGGCATAGCCAAGCCGCTGTCTGCTGTTAAGGACTCTTCCCAAGCCTCGTTTAAGCTCCGTTTAATTTCAGCACATTTCATTCCATACCAGTTGTTTGAGTGTTTGAGTTGTAATTTGTTGCTCTACCCTAAATAATATACTATGACGGTTATAACCTCAATATTTTTACATAAGTACATAATATTATAAACCAAGTAAATGTCGAAAATCATAATTAAAAACCATTATTAAAAGTAACATTCTTCATAATTCTGTTAGTTTAAAAAATTGTTATATAGTATTTTTCCATTTATTCGAATAAAATCCATACAAAATGATTGTATATTGTGATGGCTAGTTTACAAGAATTAAATAATAGAAAAGGATAGGTACGTACGTCTTAAACGATAATTGTGTATCATTTAAACTTGTAATAACCGCGTCCCATCAATGATTACGCTATACCTATACCCGCCATAACAAATGCGCGCGTTCACGTTTCGTTATTGAAGGACGTAAAAAATACCTGTTTACATTTGAAGGTAGTTTTTTTATTGAATGAAATTACGCTTTCGATGCGTATGCGGTAACCATATTATTACGAAAACAAACATGGTAGCCGCCAATTAATTCTAAAACATATTTCTTTCTCACAAAATTCAATGTAAAGCGGTTTGGAAATACGAATGTTGAAAAATGTATTTTATATATCGAAATTTTGACTCGTCCATTTTTGCATTTTGGGCCACATTTAGTACTACGTATCAAAAGCGTCGCAGTCAGCCGTGCGGTAGTCTGCGAGAAGTAATCGAATATTCGCCGACACGTCCGGCCAGGTTAAACGAACAAGTGGGCTGAAGTAATTTTAACTGCTGTAACACATTTATAGAATGCTGAGAAAAAATTACTGTGAGTGCTCTGAGGAATTGTTCGAGATGATACCGACATCTCGTTTTTACCATCGCACCGTCCGCCACCGGAGTAGAGTTCATCTACTACCTGGAGCCACTGCGGTCATCCACAGTGCGTTTCCAGAGGTCTTTTTTGCCACGTACCATCCGGCTATGGTTTTTATTTTTTATATTTATTTTTATTGCCTTTGTATGCAGACGAGCATAAGGCCCACCTGATGGTGAGTGGTTACTGTCGCCCATGGACTTCAGCAATGCCAGGGGCAGAGCCAAGCCGCTGCCTACCGCTTAATACTCTCCACAAGCCTCTTTTAAAGAAGGACATGTCATAGCGCTCGGGAAACACCGTGGAGGGGAGCTCATTCCATAGCCGGATGGTACGTAGCAAAAAAGAGAGCTCAACTCACCAAAACCCGTTGTCTCATATGTTCTTGTAGACAAATCCGATTAGAAGACTCAAGAGACCTGATTTGCTATCCTACTAAAGAGAGACAGAACATTGACTCTGCCTCTCCAAACCCTAATCTCTCGCAACTCACCTGATTATAGCTTTGGCGACTAATCGCAGATACCAACGACAAAATAAAAAAATAAAAAATTTAGAAACATATTTTCGTTTTGACTCTACCTGCCTTGTTGAAAAGCTAGTTTGTTAAATGGTACATTAAAGAACAGAGAGTTTCACCGCAGACTTCTTAGATCTAATCGATTTGCGGACTATCGATATAAACTGGTTCTACAAACATTTAAGATAAACTTTCCCGCGGCTGTCCGTAGCCAGATCTTAACGAATTCGCATAGTTCCGTACTTTTCCAATATTTGGTTTCTATATGTTCAACCAAATTCCAGTATGTGAACTATTGTTCGTTTAGCACTTGGCGAGCGGAAACTTTCGAGGATTGTCAGCATATTGGTACGGAATGTGTGGCCAGCCCATTGATTAATTTATTTAACAATTTATATTGAATTCAAATGACGCAACAATTTTTAATATGCTTTTATTAGCTATGTACATATGTATGTTTCTATGTATGTATCGGAATCTTTGAATTTCTTTCTCACTTACTTCAAACCGTCTAATTAAATTGAAAATTTTATTATTTTAAGGATTGCATTAAGGAACGATGACAATACACTAATTTTATAACTTCGCTCTTATATCGTGACCAGTATCAACAGTATATAAAAAAATATGAAATCGTATGTTAGTTCGGTTTGTTCTCTATGCGTTTTTTATTGTCCTTGTAGTCATACTAGCATACGGCCAGCTAATGGTGAGTGATTACCGTCGCCTATGGACAACAGCAATGCCATGGGCAGAGCCAAGCCGCTGCCTACCGTTAAGTACACTCCAAAAGCCTCGTTTAGTTTTTTAAACTATACATTTTATGTTTTTTGTTTAAAGAATTCGCAATAGCGTCGCCGTCTGACTCGAATCGGAAAGATCAGTTGCTGTCAAGCCTATTTCCGGAAGGACATCCGGCACGCACTTTCACTTGGGGTAACCTGCGAAGTTTGAAAGATGACATCAACGACGAGGAGAAACTACACAAAGCAGCTCATGAATTCAGGAAACGGCATTATAGTGCCAACAGGATGACGGTCGCCGTTCAGGTATGAGACTCTGTGATAGTTTTGCTGACGTCATAAGCAGACAAGTCTACAACCTTCTGGGGAATCCATTTACGGATACCCGGTCGAGGGGGGTAACGGACCGGTTTATGTCGGACTCCGGCGCCTCCTGAGAGGAAGAAGGGGAGAAGAGAAGGGCCGAGGTCCTTCACCTCCCCCAATTTCTCACAGGAGACTACGTCTTGAAAAAGGCGCGCGAAGCACTTGCCCCGCAGAACGACTACCGACTCTGCAACCTACTTAATAATAAACACGAAATGAAGCGAAAAATACGAACATTTTTAAAGTTAACACCAGTCACAACGCATAACATTTAATAATGCATAATTTACGGTAGGCAGCGACTTGGTTCTGCTCCTGACATTGCTGACGTCTATGAGCGACAGTAACCAACCATCATGTTGGTCGTATGCTCGTCTGCCTACAAGGACAATTAAAAAAAATTATATTACAATTATTATTAATCATTTAAAATTAAATAGGCTTACAAACAACAAATCTTGGTGTATTGAAAATTAGAATTTCGAAAAAAAACAACTTTATTGTTGATGTCAAGATCCGATCGCTACCTTCCTATCTACCTTGTCTTTCTATCTATTTCTTCCTTGAAGCATCCGATTTATGTACATATTGCTTAGTAGATATCTTTTGTTAAGTTGTTCATTTTGGCCTTTCTTGCACATGTGCAGTTTAAATGTATGTATGCTCCCTTATTGCGATTTCGTTTATTTTACGCTACAACTAACCCATCCCTTTAGCCCGTGAAGAAATTTTATATAGAGCAACGCCAACTGATCTTTCTAGAAAGAATTGTATCGTTGTATTTTAGGCTCGCATGGACTTAGCCTCTCTCGAACAATACGTCATAAATACGTTTGGTCGTGTCCCGACGAACAAACTTCCGGCAGACGACTTCAGTCCCTATTCGTTCCGTCCAGAAACCGTCACGCCAGAATTCCGAAGTATTTACTACGTCAAACCCATCGGAGACACAACGGAGGTAGGTTGAAGTAAACAATAGCAAAAATTGGAGGTAGCTGTAAATAGAATGTTATCGTAATGGTCTTAGATAAACTATGTAGTATTATGCTAATTATATACACATATTAACAAAATAGAAATCAAACGTTTTGAATCATTCGTTAAAAAAAAATATATAAATATAAAAAAAATATATCATAAATTTACAAAAAAATTTATTAAATTTTTTGATAACTCATTCTTATTTAGGTCTAACGGTAAGTAGCGGCTTGGCTCTGCCTCTGGCATTACTGACGTCCATGGGCGACCGTAACCGCTCACCATCAGGTGGGCCGTATGCTCGTCTGCCTATAAGAGCAATAAAAAAACTTAAAAAAAAATAACATTGAGAAAATTGGAGCATTGTAATTTTTTTATACTTATATTGTTTGAGGCAGTAAATTATTAAGGTTAACTTGTGCTCACAATAAGTCTGTATTGCCTAGTGTGAGTTCCGTGGACGTTCAATATGTAATTTCGTTTCGATAATAAATGATTTGGTTAAAACATAATAATATATTAAAGTCGACGAAGCATGTTGCTGATAACTCTATTTCTGTAATCTGACCAAGCGTGTTACGGATAATAACATGTACTTTTAGGTTAGGAATATTGTTCTTTTTTTATAATAAATTAATTGAAATTAACCATATAAATGTTTAAAAATTTAAAAGGGTGGTAAAATCGAAACAACTACTGAAGCGGTACGCAAAGGGAGGTCATTAAAGTCACGTGTATAACTGAATAAATAGCGCAATACGTTAAATTTTTTTTTTTAATTTACAGCTTCACTTAACTTGGTGCATGCGCTCCTTGATATCCGAATACGAATCTAAACCACATCAGTACATTTCGTACTTGCTTGGACACGAAGGAAAAGGCAGTCTTTTATCTTACCTTAAGAAGAAGTAAGTTTGCGGTCTTCATTCTAATTTTAGATGCGGTCATTGAATTTAACACCATAATATTATTAATAAAATATCGCCCGATGCTAGACAAAAGACTCCCTCTAATTCTGTCTGTCTCTCTCTTTCTCTATCAGTTTTGATCTCTATTAGTCTTCCTTATGAAATGTTTGATTTCGTAATTCATTAGTAGTCTGTACAGTTTTAAAGTAAATGTCTTTGCACGCTAGTCACATTTGTGATAGAGTACGTATTGAGATAGTGTTACTAGAAAATAAAAATAATTTAAAATTTTCGGGAAATTTATATATATAGATGAGTTTTAACATGTGACGTTTTTTTTTTAAATTTAAATTAAAAGTTTTTTTTTCACAAGACGAAAGCATTTTAGTGCCACTGGTTTTCGCAATCTGAAAATACATTCTTGTTCAGTTGTAACTATAAACATTTTCCTTCATAAACAATATTTTTTCATCTATTCATATATGTATATATATATCATAATTCTGCCGTTTTCGCGAGTTGTCTAGAGTATTCCAAGGACAATAATCATGACAATAGTAATAAACGCGAGATTAAAAAGTAAAAGTGGTTTCACGGCAGAAATAGGCAGGGTGGTGGTACCCTCCCGTGCGGACTCACAAGATGTCCTACAACCAGTAAATTGTTAGTATTAAAAATGTATATTAATAAAAAAATACTATTTTTATGTAAAAATATATTGTTTATTGCAGGGTTTGGGCGTTAGGTATATACACGGGGAACTCTGAGAGCGGCATCGATTACACGTCGATGTACAGCTTGTTCTCTACACAAGTAGTTCTTACTAAGGACGGGCTCGATCACGTCGATGAGGTGAATACTTCTTAATTACTTAAGTAATTACTTAATAATGCTTTAGTTGGGTCTACCAGGAATTGTGACGTCACCGTAGTACATAGACACTGTGACCTAAACGCAGGTTTCAGTGTGCTTGTGCGAGTTTTTTAACTTCTCGATCGCGTAAGAGTTAAATCGAATTAGTATGGAGTTGGAACAGCGCCACTAGCGGCAAACGAGGGGAAGCTGTTCCGACTCCATACAAATTTCAGTTAACTAACAAAAACAACTCGCAGTAAGTACACAAGACAAGAGATCAGAGTAGGAATTGTAAGTGGGGTACGCGAATTACTTCCACGATGAAGGCATAGCGTAGTGTAATTAAATTCAAACTCGCATTCCTTACCTAAGCTGATGGTCTAGAGAGACTATATCAGCGTAACCTTAACTAGTAGGTGAGCTCACGGGGCTCAAACCTGACGATGTTGCTAACACGAACACGCGAGCCCTTCATCGCAAGCGACAGGTTCGACGAGAACGATGACAGGGCAATTTGCGTAATTTTTTTGCAACTTTAACCATAAAAAGCAATTCATTATTTCTCAAATAAATTAATACACGTCATTAATTTGCTGTTGAACTTTCGATTTCCTGCGCCATTACTAGTACTTTTAATTCGAAATGTAACTCGTATCTTTTTCAGGTACTCGAAGCTATATTCTCGTACATAAACATGTTAAAGAAAATCGGACCTTCGGAAAGGATTTACAACGAGATCAAGGTAATTTTTCTTTAACGTCTCAAGCCCGAACCGTCGATATTTCGACTTTCTATTAATGCGTATAAAGTATGCGTCCGCACTTTGGAGCATCGGAATATAGACTATTACGATAACCATTTAAAATTATTTTGTTTGTGAATTTAGCATTGATTTTTGTATTTATTATTTATGTTAAAGTTTTTGTAAGGTATTTTTTAAATCCTTTAGCAATTTTTCCAAAATATGTGAAAATAAGCTCAGCACTAAAAGGGTTAAACATGTATCGATCTTATTTAGTTGACGGTCCTTCCTTCCTATTAACAAGCTTCCTATTTATAAAATACACAAAAAAAGGACCTATACTTGGCATATTGGTGTGGCCTTATGCGAAACTATGCAGTCATAGCGTCCAACGTGTTAATATTGTAAAAATCCCTCTTTCTTTTTTTTTACCTACCTATTCGCTGGCAGCCTAAGAGGCTATTCCAGCTACGCCCGGACGGGTAGGTGAGCTCACGGGCTCAACCTGAGAGAATTTGCTAACGCTAGCCTTAGCAAGAGCAGTGCAGAATCTACTAGAAGATCGGAATTGCGACCCACTGACAAGATACGGCGAGAAACGCAGTGGGTTAAACGTCCCATTGATATATATATCATATTATAGACTTATCAAAACTTTGAGTTTTATGTTATTTTAGACTATAGAAGAGACGAGTTTTCGCTTCGAAGAGGAGTCCCAGCCAGCGGACTATGTGGAAACTCTGGCCGAGAACATGCAATTCTTCCCGCCCGAACACTACATAACCGGCGACAGACTCTACTACAAATACGATCCGAAGGTAAAGTGGTAGTACATCAAACTTAGTATTTTTATTACTAACTATTACTCGAGCCGGAAGATCTTACATAATAACCAATAACCGAGCCGGAAGATCTTACATGATAACCGATAACCGTGTGGGTAATGAAGCTACGTCCCTCCTGTGACTAGTACTGATTTAAAAAAGGACCATTCATTAAAACTCGCAACGACATCTAGCGTGCGTTTTTCGGTACTTTAAAATTCAAGGTGCAATTTATTTATATTCATAATGTTTTCAACTATTCAGCGCTTCATGTGGTTACCACTTCCACTTGCTTCAACCGTGTGCTGACATTTCTACAAGTTTTTATAATTTATCTCCTTAAGGGCAGCAGATTGGATGTTCTATTATTGCAAAACAATAGACTTAAAAAAAAAAGTCTCACATATGCGTGTCGATGGTTACCGTGTCTATGTAATTTCACATCTAATGGACCATAAACTAGGGCATTCTTTGTTTAATTTTTTTTTTAAGTTTTTTTACTTAAATTTTGTGCACCGGGAACTTGGTCATTCTTTATTTAATTATTTTTTTTTAAGTTTTTTTTGTTGTTCAATTTTTTTATATATTACAATTTGGCATTCGCAACAGGGTATCACGGAACTATTGGATTGCATGACAGCCGACAGAGTCAACATCATGATATTGTCAAACAAACACTCCAAACCCATAGCGTACGATTCCAAAGAGAAATGGTTCGGCACTGAATATAGGAGACAAGGTAACATAGAACAAATTCGTTGTATAAATGAGTAACTGATGGCTCATTTGGGATAATTTAAATTATACGTTATTTGCTTTTACCGTATGATATAATTTTGCTTGCCAAAAATTCGTCTTAACCCTTTTAGTGCTGGGCTTATTTTCACATATTTTGCAGAAAATGCTAAAGGATTTTTGAAAAAAGTACCTTATAAATAGCTTTAACTTTAACAGCAAAATATCTTGAAATCAATACCTAATACCTATAATCAAATTGCGCAATAGTCTATTCTGACGCTCCGTACTTAACCATGCATTAAATAAAGTCGATCTATCGACGGTTCGCGCTCTAAGCTTTGTTCATAACCAAGAAATTCAAGTCAAGTTAAAAGCCTGATGAATTTCTCATTGTTTTTTGTTAGTTCCTATAGTTGATTTACAAGGAAAATAAATGCTATATTTTTTTTGCAGAGATCCCAGAGAAATGGCTCGAACGTTGGTTGAACGCGGAACCGAGCACGCAGTTCTACCTCCCGGAGAAGAACATCTACATAACGACGAACTTTGACTTAATAGCTCCGGCTCAGCCGTACCTCGAGGCGGCCAATGAACTCGGCGTCGACTTAAAAAACAGTTCAGTCAAAGACATACACAAGAAGACGGCGGCCGTCGGCGGTAAGGAGCGGGTGTTGAAACGCGCCGACTTGATTGCCACTGTTAATAATTTCAGGTGAATATTCGTTACGTTAATAATTGGATAGAATTAGCGGTAGGCAGCGGCTTGCCTCTGCCCCTGGCATTGCTGAAGTCCATGGGCGACGGTAACCAGTCACCATCAGGTGGGCCGTATGCTCGTCTGCTTACAAGGGCAATAAAAAAATTTTTTAATTTTTTTTTCGAAATACTTTCTCCGATGTTTTCTACTTGGAGAATACCGGAGACTGTCCCGGTCACCGTCCTCGCTGAACCCGTCGTTTGCGTCGTAGGGCTCGACGAGTAAATTAACCCATAGACACACAGCCCACTGAGTTTCTCGCCGGATCTTCTCAGTGGGTCGCGTTTCTGATCCGGTGGTAGATTCTGCGAAGCACGGCTCTTGCTGAGGCCAGTGATATTAGTTTTTAGTGTAATATAAATGAACTCATGGTATCTGGTGAACGCTGGCAATACTTCCCCATAAGAGTGTCAAGCTATATCCCTAACTTGCCTAGGCGTGGCGGTTCGCTTCTCACACCGCCGACCTTAAGGTAGGAGAAAAATATTAATAAATAATAACAATAAAAATAAAAAATATCAAATATCAATAAATATGTAATATTTTATTGATGATGGACCGACGATCTGTCGAGATTCGCGAGGATCCGCTGGATGCAGGCAGCGCGGGACCGGTCTTTGTGGTGAGGCTTGGGGAGGCCTATGTCCAGCAGTGAACGTCTGTGGGTTGATAAGAATATTTTATTTTCAGGCTGGACCAGCCGAACCTGCTACGCAAGAACCGTCACATGGAGCTGTGGTACAAGCCCGACTTCAAGTTCCGCTTCCCGACCGCTCTGCTGTACTTCTACTTCATAACGCCGCTCAGTCTGAAGTCGCCGCGGGAGTGAGTAGTCCACAACAGTAGCCAGTTTATTTCAAATACATATTTGCGTTTAGAATATTAACAAATTTATTTAAATTTAAATTACGTGTCTCGTACTCTTTGAATCAAGGATTTGATATCTTCGTCTTGTTATGTTGAATATTAATGGAATGTTTCGGCAAACGGTAGGCAGCGGCTTGGCTCTGCCCCTGGCATTGCTGAAGTCTATGGGCGACGGTAACCACTCACCATCAGGTGGGCCGTATGCTCGTCTGCCTACAAGGGCCATAAAAATATAATTAATCTTGAAGTCTGATACATGAAGTTAGCAAGTAAAAATATTTAGAATATTTTTCATTTTTTTCATTTTAGTTATTCAATCAAATTGTTTGCTGACAACGATTGAGGATATGAATCTGTATTTTAATTTAAAAAAAAAAGCACGATCAGTAAACTTCTATTGAATTTTTTACATACCTAGAGTTTTTTCATTATATTATTTATAATTCGTTAATTTCACAGAGTATTAATTTGTGTGGCAATGTTTAGACGAATAATTTAATTATTTTAGAAATATTATGAGCATGTCAGTTTTGTATTACAGGTCGTGCCTACTCGACTTGTGGACTGACGTACTCCAGCAGGGACTCAAGGTAAGGGAAATTTTAAATTTAGCGACGGTAACCACTCACCATCAGGTGGGCCGTATGCTCGTCTGCCTATACGGCAATAAAAAAAAAATCACTTTTTGGCTTTTGTAAATTGTCCGAAAAGAATGAACCTATTGCGTAAAACGAATGTGTCTTTTGATACAGGTTAAAATCAATATTGATTCTCGATTGATTGATTAATAACATTCTACAAAACACTTTGACAGTACTATCAATATATTTTTATTGGTCCATTAAGTATTACAGATTTCTATTTAAAAAAAATTAAAGCCATTTGCAAGTGTGACGATGTCCAAGTTACGATAAGACATTAAAAATATAATTAAATCACTATTTCTGTATAAGTATTCAAAACTACAGAAATAATGTAATGACAATAAAAAACCTATGGAATCTATGACTCGCGAAAACCAAAGATAATTCTAAATTTTTTGTTTTTTTTTAATAGCTCTATCGCATACTATCATTTCACAGACATTCTTTTGTTTCAGGAAGAAGTTTACCCTGCCAATATGGCGGACTTGACCCACTCAATATACGTCTCAGATAAAGGACTAACGTTAAAAGTCAACGGGTACAGTCAAAATTTAGATGTAAGTATAAAAATCTACAAAAAGCATAAATGGCTGGGCCATTAATATTCACCAATTAAAAGTTCACAGTAACATCCGGTATTATAATATTTTCTCACTAAACTTAAAATTGTCACTATTTTTCTCTTTAATAATGAAGTTTTCGCGTTTGTACTCTTCATTACATAGCTAACATTAGCGTTGTTCTTGCAAAAACCAACTAAATATTGACAAATAAACTCATTAAAAATTCCAATTGATTTGGTCAGCTCGTGGAATTGGTTTAACGATTGCCCAGAAATAACTGAAGATATTTGACTTATTTAAAATTTTTAAACACATGCAAATCTTTTTTTTTAATACGCTTTTCTTAGCTTTTGTATGTATGTATGTATGTATGTATATTTTATCGGAATATTTGAACATGATTTTGATCCCCTTCAAAACGTCGAATTATCGCGAAATTTTGTATACCTATTTAGGACCCATTATTCAATCAAAAAAAAAATGGAAATAAATAATTGAAAAAATTTAAATTCAACTTCAAATTCAAGCGTATTTTGTTATAATAGTTTTTTTTAACTATTATTTATTGCCTTTTCATACAAATAAATTTTTTTTTGTGTGTAGCCATAGAAATAATAAATAACAACTTATACTTGTTACAGTTGCTAGTGGAGTTGATAACGCGCGAGATGCGCACGTCTCCCGCCGGACTCACTGCGGCCATGTTCGAGGCGGTGCGTGAGGTGCGGGCGCGCTCGTACCACAACGTGCTGCTCAAGCCGAACCGACTCGCCAAGTACGCACGCACACTGACATCTCATTATCTTACACGACACCTACTTTACCGTTCACCTTGCTTTAAAACTGTCTTCAATATATTTATTTATTTATTTATTTATTAGGCACACAATACACATCACAAGCTAAAAAGATACATAAAAACACAAGTAAAAATAAACAAAATCTGGCTTGCAACATAAGTTATGTGCGCACGACATAACAAGACATAGTGCTAAATTTGTACAACAACGTTCCTTATAATTATACGACAAAACAACACGATAACAAAAACTAATCTAACTTATAATGTAAGGAAATGATTTTATTCACAATATACAATTAAACAATATACAAATAGCATTTTGATTATTTTTTTACATTAATATTGTAACGCGCTGAAGCTCGGGATAAATAAAGCTTTCACCGAAGTACAAATTAAAATTCTATTAAACGCTTAGAACACTTTATAATTCGCAATTCACTTGTAGTTATAACGACAGAGTCTTAGTTTATCAATTAGTACACATCAGCTACATACCAAATTCATTATTTTGAGTACGTCCCCTAGACGTAATAATTTCACTTTTTTTTGGCCTGATGTGAGTTTTAGTTCAAAATCCTCAATATTTGTTACGGAACGAAATATTTTTCAGAGACCTCCGGATGCAAGTATTGTTGGAGCCGTACATATCGCCTCGAGACAAAGCCTTTGTTATCCACAACATAACTCTGGACGATCTGAGAGACTTCCACGATAGACTGCTCAGTAAATTGTATATGCAGGTATGCTTACAACAAAATGTTATAGTTAAAATATACGGAAATAGGAAGCACAATGGAATCTACCCGACAACTAATACCACTAAAACCACATAAACATGAGAAATGACATTCTTGCAAAATTAATTGGTAGATTAATATTTAACGAGATTATTTAAACTCACTAAAGGAAAATTTGTTTCAGGTTTTGGTTCAAGGTAACCTGGCTTGGTATGATGCGATCAATATATCGCAAAATGTTTTTAGCAACATGCAGTGGGAGAGTCTGTCTGAAAGCGAAATCCCTCAAGTAAGGATATTATTTGTTTGTTAATGTATTCGAGATAACAATCGTTGTGGCTACAATGAAGCTTCAGAATGAACTTGCTCCTTTTTTTATTTTATTTTATTGTCGGGTGAACGAGCTCACAGCCCACCTGATGTTAAGTGGTTACAGGAACCCATAGAAATCTACAATGTAAATGTGCCACCCACCTTGAGATATAAGTTCTAAGGTCTCAAGTGTAGTTACAACGGCTGCCCCACTCCTCAAACCGAAACGCATTACTGCTTCACGGCAGAAATAGACAGGGCGGTGGTACCTATCCGTGCGGACTCACAAGAGGTCCTACCACTAGTAAAATCATCTGTGTGCCTTATGATTATCTATCTAACAAATAAAGCTTTTGACAAATTCGCTCCTGGTCTCTGCAATGCTTGTTATGAACATATTGAATAATAGTTGGTATTGTAGTAATAATAATAACATAGATATTAGTTTAATAATATATAATATATGTTATTTATTAACGAAACAGCCAGATCTTCCTTTGTTAAAATACCGCGCAAACTTTCCAGTATCGAAATGTACAACGAATCAACCATAGATCATAAACTAATACCAAAATATTGATTATTATAAATATTTCACAAAAACATTTTGAATAATCTTTTTAGTTTTACTTATTGAACGTCAAAAAGAACTATCGCCAATTCACAAAATAAAATAAACCAATATAAAAAAAAAAATTATTGTTTATAGTAATGTGTTTCAAATTTAATAATTTACAATTTATGTTATTTGTAAAGCTGCAAGTACACGAGTTACCGCTGGGCGAACGTAAACTGAGGGTGATGAGTCTGAACGAAGCTTCAACGAACAGCATCATCACAAACTACTACCAGGCCGAGGTGACCACGCCCTCGGATTTGGCCGTACTCGAAGTACTAATGGTTAGTCAATACGGATATAACGGATTAAAAAAAGAATTAGAATCATTAGATGCAGGATTCTTTCTTTTGGATATAGAAAAAATTGTTTTTTTTATGGATCTGTACAGATATAAAAAAGTATAAGGAGGCAAAGGATTTTATATATGAACACAAACATATTATAATCAAATCAAATTGTCACGACCTTCACTGTCAGAATTGACTTTAACCAAAAAGTTGTACCTTTCGTTGTGAAGGTGTCCCGTCCCGAATAAAGATGTGTGTACTGATATTACTACAGACATTTTGGCGGGAACACGAAGAGTGAAGTTTTGTGATTTGTTTTATATTGTTTATTTATATGTGGCAAATGTGGGAATGAAACGAAGCCGCTGAACGTAACTTCTCGGGATCCTCCAAAAACTCCACTGAAAAAGTCTCAGTAAATGACCACCATTTTACTGAGATTATATTTCATCCGATCTTATCTCATTTCATAATATCATTTTTCATATAAAAAAGTTTTTATTAAAATAAAAATAAGACTTCACCTAAAGGTCTTAGTTACCAGGTCATAAAATCCCTTTTTAAAAAAGGCATAACTACACACTAGATGCTGATGGAGGAGCCTGTGTTCGACATGCTGCGTACGAAGGAACAGCTCGGCTACAGCGTGTTCAGCATGATGCGCTACACGTTCGGCGTGCTCGGCTTCTCAGTGTCCGTCAACACGCAGGTCGACAAGTTTAGGTAAATCATTCTATTAATTAATAATTTAGACCGGGTTACTTTTAGATTGATTCTCGAATTAAAATCCGCCATCTGGCTTTTAGATAACCTGTAAACATAATTAGTGACTGTTACAATTAAACATATTAATGTTTCGTTATTGACAGTTCCAATGTAATGTTTTATTTGTATTTTTTTTATTACGTAATTGAGCGAACGAGCGCTTTATTGTATACAAAATATTAAAAAAATACACTTTTTTTTTTAAACACATACACAAATACATCACATACAACATATACATACATATATACGCATACAAATATGGACAATATATTAATTTATACATAAATAAGGTTGTCGTTTTGTTTGTTCGCACCAGCGTATCGTACGTGGACGGTCGCGTGGAAGCCTTCCTCCGCAAGTTCTACCGCGACATGAAGCGGCTCAGCGAGAAGACGCTCGCGGCCACCAGGAACTCGCTCGTCCAACTCAAACACACAACGGACTACGAGCTCAAAGAAGAGGTCAATATACTACCTTAAGCTTACAGCTAGCTTTATGGCTCAATTTCGCAGTCGTCTTACAATTTTCTTCTTGTCCTTATCCCGCTATGCTATTTTTTACTGTGGCAAGTATTTTTTAGTGTGGCAGGACCTCTTGTGAGTCCGCACGGGTAGGTACCACCAGCCTGCCTATTTCAGCCGTGAAGCCAGCCGTTGTAGCTATACCGAGACCTTACAACTCATATCTCAAGGTGGGTGGCGCATTTACGTTGTAAATGTCGATGGACTCCAGTAACCACTTAATACCAGGTGGGCTGTGAGCTCGTGCACCCATCAAAGCAATATTTTTTTTTTCTTTTTTCATTCAAATCTATCATACGTCATCTCACGTGTATCCACTTCTTCTTTATTTTTTGGCTCCGGCGCGGTTTGTGCATTAGCCAGCATCAAGTAATAAGACTTTTATAATTCGCCGTTTTCATTATTTACAGTTTATGAAGAATAAAAAGCGAAGGAATCGCGAAATAATATAAATGATTACAAACGAAATTTATGTAATAAAAATTAATTTACAAAATATAGAATATAATCTCAGTAAAATTGTGGTCATTTACTGACTCTTTCAGTGGACATTTTGGAGGATCCCGAGAAGTTACGTTCAGCGGCTTTGTTTCATTTTCCCGCATTTGTGCACTTTTACAGATATTAAACTTAATAAACCACCGTTATTACACAATTAAAGCTGAAGAAACACTAAATAGACAAAATAAAACAAATCACACAACTTCACGCATATCCTCTTTCGCACAGTCCATTCAAGTTTTTTTTAGGACGTCTACTTCCTTACCCAAGGTCTTTTGGCCACATTGATGATATCGGCATTCGTTTTATAAGTAAATATTTATTTTCAGGTTGAAAGAAACTGGAAGGAGATTGTGAGCAGAGAGTACCAATTCCAAAGACTATTTAATGAGGTAATAACAATTCTCATCTCGAAAATCTGTCCGCACTAACAGATCGATATGTGCCGTGTGACGATTTTCATTGTACTAGTGGTCATCATAATTATTAATTTAAATTATAAGTTTGAACATTATTATGGTTCTGTTGTCAATATTATACTTCTATAATCATAGATTTCGTCAAGACCACACTATAGACAAATAATATTAAAGATCAAAAATATTAATCTGTTCTGAATTTGGAATACATATATATGTGTATATGTGTTGTGTCAAATACATGGTAGTGTGTGTGTAATGTATTTTTTATTGATTTAATGTATTTTTTATGCTTAATTTAAAAAAAAAAAACATTCTGCGCTCCTTCTCTATAAGCGTGGAAAATTTCGTACTCCTCCGTCCGTGCAATTTTCGTAAAAAGGGGTACAAAGTTTTTGCTTCACGTATTAATATATAGATATGTTTGTTTTTACAGGCTGACGCCATAGAAAAAGTGAAGTTGGCCGACATTAAAACGTGGGTAGAGAACCACTTCCCGACCGGCAACAGAGCGCAGTTCAGAAAAATCTCGATACAAGTAAATTGTTTATTTATTTTATTAATATTTTGTTTCTGCACGAGACTCAAGATGTGTGACTTGAGTCAAATCACTTATTGAAAGTCTTAGTTTATCGAGAAAAGCGTTGTTCAAATAAGGTCGACGCCTTAGAAGATCTTGTTGGTAAGAGAGTAGAAAAAAATAATATCTTGATGAAAATTGTTAATAGCATGCCTTTCAAACAAATTAATCTCGAACAAATTTCTCAGAAACACAAGGTCACGCTTCCGTGGTTTAAATTTAATATTTTTATATATTTGGTTCCAATGTATGGACGGGGTGACCTTCTTTTAAGATACGTTTATGACCGACAAATCGTTTAGTTAAATTTCAATTTCATTTTTTTGTGTTACATATCGTTTCTGATTTATTTTGTTGACAATAGAATACGTGACAGTAAAAATAATGCAATTAAATCAGGCGGTTAGAATACCAAAAAAACATTCGGAATTAGTGTTGTGACAACAAAAAAACGCGACATTAAACCGTAAAAGAATTATTAATTATATCTACGAATTGCGAAAACAAAATTAAAGTCGCAGCTTATACCTATTTGGTTGTGTTCTCTCCTTGCCGATAAGTTTTATCGATAATTGTTCTTAAAATCGATAAACAAAAATTACACACGGGTCCGTCTTAAACTTAGATGCTACCCTACGCTTCTGATTTCACAAAGTATACATACATTAATGTTTAATTTAATATTCTTTCAGGTAATGGGACACAAACCGAAACAAGTCGACGATAAATCTTCGGAACAGGAAATTATAAAACCCAAAAACTACACGTTGACTTATTTAGACGCGAGTCAGCCGGTCGGCGACACCACTGAGAACAACGCGGATTTCATAAAGGACATCGACGAATTCAAAAGCGATCTACCGATAATACACGTCCCTAAAGTTCAGCTTGCACAATGCTAGAAAAAGTCCTGAAAAAAAGAAAAAAAAATGGAACTTAATAGTAAAATACATTTAAAAAAAGAACTCTAATTTTTAAAGCTAATATTCTTAATGAACCAAGTGCCTAAAATTTGTTGGTGTTCCTTTAAAAATATCTAAACCAAAAAAGAAATCATCTCAATTACAAATATTATTTGTATATTTTTTTTTAATTTCGTTATATTTTAGTAACTGACAAGGTCTTTATTTGTTATCAAATTATTATAATTTATAAAATTGACGATCAGAGATATTCTTTGTAAACTGTACTGTCATTTGTATAGATGATTAGTAGCTCACAGCTGACCTGGTGTAAGCTTCTTGAACCGTATTCAATGTGATAATTTTGTTATAAAACTAATAGAGTTGATTATATTAATGCCGAAACTGTATGTAAACTTGTTAGCAGTACTTAATTTTCGGTTATAAAATGAAAAAAATACTTAATAATGTTTCTTTTGTACATTTATAGTTTTATTATGAATATTATAAATTCGTTATTTTTATGTAAATATCCTTTGTTGCCCTAGCAGATGTTACGTAACAGTAAATTTATTTCTTTTAAATCTTTGTTTTATTTTTGGAACTGAAAGAGCATAGTGCTTAAAAGAGTAAGAAATAAGGTAGCTAACTTTTTTTTTGTAGTTGAATCTACAGGAGAAAATTGAATTCTGATACAAGATTTGTATGTATTTTAAGAGGATGCGTGTATTAATTACACACATACTCGGATCTATGTATAATGTGCGGTCCTATCCACTTCTTTTTTGAGTATGGCAATTTGCTTCCTACGATGCCATTGTTGCCAGTGTTGACTTTATAAAAATCTTCATATCTACACCGTCCTAAGAAAATGGGAATGAAGTAAGCTGTCGTGCATATTTCTGCTACACTGCGTGCAGTGTAGAATGTCATGTCCACGTGTCCATGTCTAAAGTAAAATCTCTGTCTCCCAAAAACTTTAACGGTAGGCAGCGGCTTGGCATTTCTGAAGTCCATGAGCGACGATAACCACTCACCATCAGGTGGGCCGTATGCTCGTCTGCCAACAAGGGTAATAAAAAAAAACTAGGTTTAGTTTTTTAGGAATCTTATTTACAAACAGTAGGGCGTGCTGTAAGCCCGCACGGGCAGGTCGGACAGCCGTTATAAATTGAG
This sequence comes from Bombyx mandarina, assembly GCF_030267445.1. NCBI lineage: Eukaryota > Metazoa > Arthropoda > Insecta > Lepidoptera > Bombycidae > Bombyx > Bombyx mandarina. The sequence continues at coordinate 6,403,946 of NC_143222.1, read as the reverse complement.
ACTTCGACCTCATATCTCAAAGTGGAGTTACCCATCGTTGCTGGCACGATTCTCATTATTACTAATAGCAGCTCGTAACTTTAACGATTTCGTTCATTTTCACTGAACATCGCATATCGAACAACCCATTCTGGCAACATCTCAAGATCTAAGAGAAGGGTTAATCTATACTAATATTATAAAGCTAAAGAGTTTGTTTGTTTGAACGCGCTAATCTCAGGAACTTCTGGTCCGATTTCAAAAATTGTTTCAGTATTAGATAGCTCATTTATTGAGGAGGGCTATAGGCTATATAACATCACGCTAAGACCAATACAAGCACCAATAAATAATGTTTCAAAATCGGGGTTTATTTCCCTTTTGAGAGCTTCCGCTGCAGAAACGGTTAAAGTTTCGCTAAAATAATGTATGGCAGAATTGTTCCCCTTTAAAAGATCTAAAAAAAAGTCCGCCACAGCGTATGTCTATTAAGGTTGGCTCTCTATAACGTTTTTTATGCTAACCAAATTTGTTCTAAAATAAAGCATTTTTTGTGAACTATTCCACGCGGACGAAGTCTCGGGCAAAAGCTAGTAATTTGTAAAGAAAAAAGAACCTTGAATTCAATTTCGTAAAATCTGTACATAAATAGTAACAAAAAGCAAAAGGTATGTATTTATGTTCGTATTATATAGTAAGGAAGTTAATTCATTCCAGAAGTAATTTAATACTTATCATAGAGAAATATATTTAAATAATTTAGATAGTCTTGTTTGTGATCTCGGTGCGACACTAAAGGAAACAAACATATAGGATTTAGCTTCCGCGAGAGTGAGATAGAACATTTCTCATAGTTCTTCTGCCGCATGTCCACTGCGCAGGTCTTCATTTATTTAATACACAATCTGTATGCGTCCGTCCAGGTCTTGCAGTACTGTTTGTTGTCTTCGCATGTAACGTTGTAACACTACGTAGTCGACATCCAAATTCTCGAGGTTTTCTCTGTTGTTCGACAGCATCTATTAAGAGAATTTCAGTTTATTTATTTAATTTAATACAGAGTAACGATTGGAAATGTGTAGTCACAGCCTACCTCGTGTTTGTGGTCAGAGACAATGGACATCAAAGCGTGAATGCTGCCGCCTACATGAAGCCGACATCTCAATTATGTTATCGCTGTCTTGGCCTTTTATCAGACAGACAGCGACAGAAATAGGCAGACTATAGACACAGTAACGTGTTTTTTTTTCTTTTCCTACCTATGCTGATAGCCTTGAGAGGCTATTTCAGCTTCGCCCTAACATGTGGCTGAGCTCACCGGGCTCAAACCGGAGTAGCAACACTGGCCCTAGCAAGAGATCCGGCGGGAAACCCAGTGGGCTGTGTCTGTGGGTTAATTTACTCGCCGAGCCCTTCGTCGCAAGCGCCGGTTTCGACGAGGACGGTGACCGGGCGTAGTGTGGGTTTACAATACGCGATATTAAAATTTCTAAAATACGTGAGTTGGTTTTTTTATCACACGATGTCATTCCTACATTACCCAAAAAAAGAGTTTGTAATAATTAATTTTATTTAAACAAAACAAATACTTTTTTTATTTTTTATTAATATCATGTTTTTAATATGGGGGAAGCATATGTCCAACTGTGTTCGTCGGTGGGCTGATCGAATAGAAAAAAATTAACATAAAACATTAACTAAGTAGATACTTAACCTCAAAATTGTTATTAATATATTAGTGAAATAAAAACGATGGCAAAGCCATTTACACTGATTTACGCGAAAAATATTTAGCTTTAAAAATTCTACACGTTAATTTTGCAATTTAGCTCTGAAAAACAGGTCAATCTGAGATACAGTATTTCAATCAGCCTGTTTGAAATTAATTTTGAACAACAGATGAATTCCCGCCATGTTTGATGTCAATCAGTGTCGAAACATACATTACGATAACTATTCCCCGAATCAGTTCCGACTGCTTGTTGCCCACTGAGTTTCTTGCTGGATCTTCTCAGTGGGTCGCGTTTCTGATGCGGTAGTAGAATATGCGAAGCACTGCTCTTGTTAGGCCCAGTGCTAGCAACATCTCCGGTTTGAGCCCTGAGAGCTCACCTACACGCTAAGGTAACGCTGATATAGCCACTCAAGGCTATTAGCATAGTTAGGACTTAAAAAAACTGCTTGCTTCGCGCTATAACCAGGCGGGTCGCTGGCACCAACCTTAGCCGGCCCAAACCACGCACGACAGACAAATAAATCTTAAATAGTGAATAACAAAGTTGCTGGATTTTCTCAATTAATGTTCACGATTGACTTCCACGGTGAAGCAAAATTATAATTTGCGTAATTACTGGTGGACCTCTTGTGAGTCCGCGCGGGTGAGTACCACCACCCTGCCCTTTTCTGCCGCGAAGCAGTAATGCGTTTCGGTTTGAAGGGTGGGGCAGCCGTTGTAACTATACTTGAGACCTTAGAACTTATATCTCGAGTGGGTGGCGCATTTACGTTGTGGATGTCTATGGGCTCCAGTAACCACTTAACACCACGTGGGCTGTGAGTTCGTCCACCCATCTAAGCAATAAAAAAAATAAAAAATTACCGTGTAACCGCCGCCTCCATCTCCGATATAGTTTTGCGTCACCACTCTGTAGGTGGCGGTGACGTCGAGGGGCTCATACTGCGGTACGTCGCACTCTATGCACCGGACCGTCGCAGAAATCACACGGGAACCGATCGGAGCTGACGCATTGTATACATTGCGCATCCCTATTAAAAAAAAGTTTGACATTTATAAAAAAAAAAATCACATATGACTTCTTTGCAATAATGCGGAACAGAGCTGCGTCGAGCGCGTGACAATAGCAACAGTCTTCTGAACAATTATATCGAGCAAGATCGAGGGACTGGTAATTAATAGCCTTAATTAATATTTCTGCCGTGAAGCAGTAATGCGTTTCGGTTTGAAGGGTCGGGCATCCGTTGTATACTGAGACATTATAACTCATATCTCAAGGTGGGTGGCGGCATTTATGTTGTAGATGTCTTTGGGCTCCAGTAACCACTTAACACCAAGTTAGCTGTGACCTCGTCCAACCGTCTAAGTAATAAAAAAAACCCTATGCAGTCGTCGTGGCCTAAAGGATAAGACGTCCGGTGCATTCGTGTTGAAGCGATGCACCGGTGTTCGAATCCCGCAGGCGGGTACCAATTTTTCTAATGAAATATGTACTCAACAAATGTTCACGATTGACTTCCACGGTGAAGGAATAACATCGTGTAATAAAAATCAAACCCGCAAAATTATAATTTGCGTAATTACTGGTGGTAGGACCTCTTGTGAGTCCGCGCGGATAGGTACCACCGCCCTGCTTATTTCTGCCGTGAAGCAGTAATGCGTTTCGGTTTGAAGGGTGGGGTAGCCGTTGTAACTATACTGAGACTTTAGAACTTGTATCTCAAGGTGGGTGGCGCGTCTACGTTGTAGATGTCTATGGGCTCCAGTAACTACTTAACATCAGGTGGGCTGTGAGCTCGTCCACCCATCTAGGCAATAAAAAAAAAAAAAAAAGCAGGCACTTGGGAAAAAAAATAATTGTAATAAATAGTCAAATAGTTATGTATTAGGTTTTTAAGATACTAAAATACATAAGTAAGTAATATTTTATAACAAAATGTATGGTTTCTTTATTGAAATAAAGATACATAACAATAATAATAAGCTCTCCTTCACGATCAAAAATAATTTCTAAATGCAAATGTCGCCATTCCAATTCTATGGTAGATTCAGGTAGGTAAATACTGCCCTTGCTACGGCTATTGTTAGCAACTCTATCAAGCCTAGATCCGTGAGCTCACTACCTCAATAGCTAGGCTACCAGTGATTGCTAAAGCTTTCAACTACCTATCAGTACTGGACATGGGGTAAGAAAAATAAGCTCTCATTATTACCTCCTATTTGCAGCATTCGTGAACTAGAGAAGTCTCCCGGTGTTGTCTGTGCTACACCCACAGAAAACTCTAACGCCTCGAGTAGGTATTCACCCTTTAGGTCGTACACTTGGATGTAATTCTCAAACGGTATAGCCATTAGCAGTCCCTCAGTTGTTACCTCTGTTAAATACAAAAAAAAGTATGTAATATGTTTTATCTATCGTATTGGGCAAGTCACAAAGCGGTACAATAGTAAAAACAAGGATCGTATTCGGCATGCCTTAAAAATCAATCGTTAAAACAAGGTACTCATTTAAGTTCATAAAGAAATGTGTCTCCGATTTACATGCATTTTTTTTTAATTCATGTAAATTGGATGCATGCAATTTCTATGTATTAAAAATCGTCGTCGCCTAAAGTATAAGATGTCCGGTGCATTCGTACCTAGCAATGCACCGATGTTCGAACCCCGCAGTCGGGTACCAATTTTTCTAATGAAATACGTACATAACAAATCTTATCTTTAGGCCACGGCTATTTTAAATCAAATAATAACGAATAGTTCTTAATGAAGTGTGGTTTGAATTTTTATGGAAATAAAATTGACAGAAGGGTGGCGCCTATCCTTATAGTCTCACAGCTCACCCTCGTTATTCGCGAAAGTCACAAAGTCATCCAAAGTCAAAGATATAAAGCGGGAACATACCGCCGGGTGCTATTTGCACGCGCAATCCGCCCGAGTTTATTAAGCACAGGTGAGCTCCATTCCACGCTGTACCCGTAGCTTGTGACATCATCTTTAAATTCATAGAGTATTTCAATTTACATCGCACCGGTACCAGCAAAACCGCAATACAGTTACAAAAAAAAACACTAAAATCTTCAACTTGTGAAAATCTAGTCTCATTTTCGACTGTTACTTGTGCTCTTCTTGTGAATAATAATAATAATAATAAATATTTACTAACAATCACGCCACGTTAACTGGTCCCGTGATAAGTTCGTAAAGAACTTGTGTTATAGGTACCAGATAACGGAAATAAATGAAAGATTTTTATTATACACATACATATATTTAATATACATCCATAACCCTGGAAAAGACATTTATATTTGTCATACAAATATCTTCCCTTGGCGGGATTCGAACCCGCGAGCCCCTTGTGTAGTGACCATGTCACTTACCACTACACGAGACGGCCGTTAGTACACAATTAATATTAAATGAAACAATATTAAAATATTAAATTTTTGTTTATCTAATTAATGCAATCGGTATGCTTCAAGTTTAACTCTAAAAAAAAGTTCAGTATAAAGATTCATTTAATTTTTCATTTTTAATTTATTCAATAAAATTAAATACAAAACGAAATTTAAAAAAGTCGCTTTTAAAGATTAATTATTGCGAGAATTACTCGTATATTTGTTTGAAATTAAGCAAGTAATGAAGTTTTCTTTGTGTTTCGTACCTCTTCTAGAAATCCATCACACGCCCAGCTGCCGAGGTTACACTCGCGGCGCGTACATCCTCGGCTGAGACTCGTCAGTGTAGTGCCGAGTACCTCTTTACCAATCGCATCCACCTCCTGACGCCACGGCTCTAATTCATCCAGGATCCTAGGATCTGATGAAAATCGTTTCAATACAAAAAAAGAAATGTATCATAATATATATCGAAGCAACGTCACAATTTAGTTAACATAAAAAAAAAATTGTATATAATTGTGGACAAGCTCACAGCCAACCTGGTGTTAAATGGTTACTGGAGCCCATAGACATCTATAACGTAAATGCGCCACCCACCTTGAGTTATAAGTTCTAAGGTTTCAGTATAGTTACGACGGCTGCCCCACCCTTCAAACCGAAACGCATTACTGCTTCACGGTAGAAATAGGCAGGGTGGTGATACCTACCCGTGCGAACTCATAAGAGGTCCTACCACCAGTAAGAACTTAAAGTTAACTGTTATTTTTATGTTACCTATCTCAACAACTGTTTAAGACGGCATTCAAGAGAATTCTTGACTAAGCTACCCCCCTTGCTACTATAAATACGAGTGACTATTGTTGCACAGAACAATCCGACTCGAGCAGTTATTATCATTGTAATTCATTAGAAAATTGGGTCTTAATTACTGTCACTGGAAGGCTATGATAATGATGAAGAGAATGGCGTCAAAAACGCTAACGTCATCATTTTAAAAAAACCCATGGAACCAGCCACTCCGTACTATCTACTTAAATACGTAACTTGGGTTACAAGCTGAGTCACTTCACAGACGCAAAATATTTATTTTGCAAAAAAATATCTGTAGGTACCTACCTTGTACAATAGATGATCCTAAGAAAACAGGCAGCCCTTCCCATCTTTCAATAATGCCTCTATCGTTGATATACAATTTTATGTCTCCTAGATACCGCGTGTAACAAGACGCCTGAACCACCAACACCTAGGTGGGGAGATTAAATTTTAAGAATAGGTTCATTATTTTAGATCACAGGTTCTTAAAGCTTTCAATAATGCCTCTATCGTTGATACACAGTTTTATGTCGCCCAAATAACGCGTGTAACAAGACGCCTGAACCACCAGTACCTACCTGGGTGGGGAGTTTTTTTAAGAACAGGTTCATTATTTTAGATCATAGTTTCTTATAAAATCACAATTTTAGTTAATTTTAAACGAAGATAAGGAAAAAATCTTATCCAATTGAACCTTCAAAAAGATTTTTGGGGGTTAATGATAAAGGGAAGATCTTTCACCAAGCGGGTGATAATGCTCGATGAACCGACGCGACGGTGCGAATGCTATTGTTCGGAACTTGTGTATAATAATATGTACATAAATATGTAAGGCCCTATCTTGAAATATGAAAATAATTTATGAACCTTCTCATTCAAAGGCGGGCGTACCAAACATGTTTAAAAAGCAATAGATACCTACAACTCACTGAGTTTCTCACCGGATCTTCTCAGCGGTTCGCGATTCCGATCCGGTGGAATATTCGCCGAAGCTCTACCCTTGCTGGGATCACCAGGGATCTTTCACCAAGAGCATAATGCTCGATGAAACGACGGTGCGAATGCTATTGTTCGGAACTTGCATAATAATATGTACATATTATTATGTAAACCCCTATCTTGAAAATGTCGTTAGCGAGAGGCAGGTCAATAATCTTTTTGTGTCCTATGATGGCTACTGCTTTAATTGATTTGATTGGAAAAGTGAATTATTTAATACGGCAACGTCGGGGCCCATATTTTGTAGACGACGCGGTATTTAATGAAGGCGTAGTGACTTTTGAAAGTTATTCGTATGCAAAAAGATAATAATACACATAACATTTCAAATAGGAATACGCATGGCGCTCGACGTCATTGGTATTACCGCAACGTCAGTAAAAATAGTTGTTACAAGTAATTAACACGAACAATCAAAACCTAATGTTGTCAGTCTCACCCTGTGTCCATTATCTTGTGTGACAACAGTCGGGTATTCCCCTAATGCCGTGTCACCATTAGGAGTTTCTCCGTTGAACAACAGTGTATTAGACTTGCGCAAAACATCACTTCCCAATGTAATGTGATATGACATCACTTTTACAGACAGGTGATATTACTCGAAAACATTACACATCACTCTTAACATTACTCGGTGCGTTCAATAGATACTGTGACGACGAATGCATTGTATCTATACACCCGAATCATTACCTAAGTGATGTGTTGATACACATCACTTAGGTAATGATTCGGGTGTGTCATTACAGTAGTGTATTACAATACAAAGTATGAACTTTGCATTGTAATACACTGTTATATTACTTGACAGAGATTGACTTACTTAATAATATAATAATTTTATTTTTTACTTAATATAATTTATTGTGGGATGAACGGATTTCATATGGCGACTTAGACTGCAAATTGAGCTCGACAATAATGTTAATATACGAGAGCAGTAGATGCATTGTTTCGGCGCGATATCCTCAAAGTGCATCCAAGGAGGACTGTACTTTCATTTAGACGCCGTTATTTCTTTCACTTATTAAACACGCATTAAAACAAATAATAAAACTATCTTCAAACAAGTGCTTAAGTAATTCAAATCAAACACAAAAATTAATATGAAATATTACTAAACAATTACGAGCGACTAGCGATTTTACAAAAGTTGCGAATAAAAAATTAAGTAAGTACTTGCGGGAAACTACCGGCTGGCCGCATGAAAAATATAAACACAAATACCTATATTAAAATTCAGACGTACCATAGGTATAAAAATGTACCTAGCGGCCAGGACATACGGTTCCAAATCACTAGGAATAATTCCGTGTCGCTTGCTCATTTATTTTGCGTCGATCGGTCTGTCTCGCTCGCTCGGTTCCGTTCGTGTATTAAGCAACATTACACGACAAAGAAAGAAACATGTTGGGTGATGGTGTGATGTTTGTTTCCTTCGCGTAATGTGTGATGTTGCATTACATCGTAGAGTAATATTACCCGAGTAATATCACTCGCATTACTTACACATGTCTACAGTGTATGGGAATGCGCGCCAACTATTATATCCACTTCCGGAACAACGCGGGCCGCTAGATTTCTGTGAAGTGGTATTAAAAAAACTCTTTGCTTAGGTGATAAATAAAAATAAATTTTGTTTATTGAATTTGTGAATTTTCGTAGATTCCTGAAAAATCGGTGTTTATGCAAAAGGTCCATCACACGGAACAAACGATAGTAAACGAATTATTTATGGGAATATTGAATCTGTATCTTCTTAAAATATTTATTTATTTAGGAAAGTATGTAAAAGCTTTTTTTTAATATACGCAGGGTCATTCTGTTCCAAATTAAGATACAGATACAGGGATATATTATAGGAATCAGAGCCTGATCTACATACGTTTAAATATTTACAAGTGTATATAGATAATAAACACCCAGGCTAAGAGCAAATAAAACTTTTCATCACACAAATGTTTGCGGACGGGGAATGGGGATCAAAGCCACGACCCAGAGCGTAACATTCAGGAGCGCTAATTAATGCAACACCATTTCAGTCAGTTTATACATTCTTTTTTTTTTATTGCTTAGATGGGTGGACGAGCTCACAGCCCACCTGGTGTTAAGTGGTTACTGGAGCCCATAGACATCTACAACGTAAATGCGCCACCCACCTTGAGATATAAGTTCTAAGGTCTCAGTATAGTTACAACGGCTACCCCACCCTTCAAACCGAAACGCATTTCTGCTTCACGGCAGAAATAGGCAGGACGGTGGTACCTACCCGTGCGGACTCACAAGAGGTCCTACCACCAGTGAATAACATACATATTAAATATAGGTAAACAAAAACCAAACAAATTTCCACGATTAAAAGTACACATGAGTGAACTCACACGATTGAACAAAAATCACTGAAATTCATTTAAAATTTATAAAAGGTTAATAAAATTAAAAACAATAAATAGTACTAGTAAACCCATAGATATAACACACTGAGTTTTTTGTCGGGTCTTCTAAGTGGTTCGCGATTCCGATCCGGTGGAAGATTCGCCGAAGACCTATCCCTGGGATCATTGTTAACTAGTCATCTCAGATTGAACCCCGTGAGTTCACCTACCAATCAGCGTATAGTTAGAAGCCCCTTAGGTGAACAACGATTAGGCAGGGAATAAAAATATAAAACTTAACAAGAGCCGCCAGAAACTCAAACCCTGATTCAAAGACACAGTATTCAGGGTCACTGATTACCTAGATTTTTACTTTTCTACTTACAAATCACTGGTGTATCCAATATGAGAGAGTACAATGATAATATCAACTCCGGCTTCGGTTAGTATAGCCGCTTCTCGATTTACAGCCTGAAGTTCATCTTCCATAATGACTTGACCAATTGGCGCTGAAAACTGATGTTGTTTTTTTCTAGAACAGCTTAATCAAAGAGGTTAAATATAGCGGGGAAGTTTTGTATATTCTTCATTAAAACATTAATAAATTAATTCGAGTATTTACTGTGAATATGCACATTTTATGAAATATATGTACTAGAATATGTATGCTGGCAGGCCAAATTTTGAACATTTGCTTTGAGATTTGAGGTTAAAATCGTAATTTAATTTGAATAATATAGTATTTTCTTCAATTCCCGAGAGCCGTAGCTATATATCAAAACCACTCCAACGGCTTAATCTCGCGCTTATAATTGTCATTATATTATTTTTGACGTTTCTTCACAGATTTCGTGGACACGTAAACTGTAAAGTGTTTGAAACATTGGAAAAGCAGTTCAAATTAGGTATACCTAGTCAGGTCATAAATTCTGTCACATGTTTAATGTAAAATAATTGAAACAAGTTTATTCATTATGTAACCATTCATATACCAAAATGAACTTAACAAAACATAGATTCTTATGACACTAAAGTTTATTCAAAATGACCTCCGTGATTTTAATACAGGCCTTCAATCTGCGCGGCCAGTCGTCTATCGCAGCACGAACGAGGTCCATGTCAATATCGGCGGCTGCCTTAATCAAGGATGTCTTGAGTGACTCCAAATTCGGATGAGGCTTTGAGCACGCTTTTTCCTCCAAGTGTTGCCATATCTTGTAATCTAACGGATTCAAATCTGGACTGGAGGAGGGCCAGTCTTTGTGCCGGATGAAGTCGATTTCAAGCGCCGCCAGCCAGTCTTGTGTGTCTTCGCTCTATGAGCTGGCGCCGAATCTTGTTGGAATACCCAGTGCCTGTTATTGAACATGGTATGAGAAACAGGTTCCACAAGGTTCATGAGGACTGTATTTTGATACACAACTGCATTCGTTTTTACACCTTTCTCACAAAAATGTACCTCTGTTAAGCCCCAATAAGAAACTCCCAACCATACCATGAGCGAGGATGGAAAATGACCTCGTTGGACACGCGGAATACGGTTGCTCGCTTCTTCACTACTGTGTGCGTACACTTTATCATTTTGTTTGTTGTAGCTCTCTTCTACGGTAAAAATTTTGTCATCCGAAAAAAGAATTTCCCGATATTTTTTTCCCGCGTACCGCTTCAACAAAGCGCGGCATCTCTTCAGTCTCAGGTCCATTAGACGAGCATTCAAACGATGTCCTGTTTTTCTTCGATATGCCCGAAGCCCTAAGTCTTCATTTAACACCCTTTTCACCGTGGTTCTGCTTAACCCCATCTGAAGGGCCAACAGTTTCTGCTTACGTTTGGGATTTCTTTGAATTCGCGCCTTCACAGCTTTTATCACTGCTGGAGTCCTAACAGACCGAGGGCGACCACTTCTTGACCTGTCATCTACACTAGAATCTTCATTGTATCGTTTGAGGGTAAGATAAATGAATCTTTTGGTTATATTAAAAATTTTCAGTATGTTAAAAATTTGAATTGTCGCGTAACCGCAACGATGCAACGCAATAACTGCAACACGGTCTTCTTTAAGCGTCCACTCCATATTTAAAAATGAGTAAAATCCTAAAAGCATACATTTTTATTTTCATGAACAATTCGAAATTCGAATTCAATAAACTTTTTTGTGGCCAGCATTCTAAAAGAAAAGTTTTTACTGTGTGACAATACTTATGACCTGACTAGGTATATATCAAACCACGAGTGCGGAAAAATCATAAGCTGTAAGCGGCGGCTAGCTTGGGTCTGCCCTTGATAGTAGATGCTTACCATCAATGGGCGTCGGCAATGCTAGAGATACAAAGGCAAACTGCTGTTTATCGTAAAATCCAGTGCGTTTAGTACGAGTTTTTTAACTTCTCGATCCCGTAAAAGTTAACTCAAATTTGTATGGGGTTGGAACAGCGCCTTTATTTTTGCCACTAGGAGCGCTGTTCCAACTGTAAGTCAACTGTACGTTACTTCTCGTATAAATAAATTAATGAATGCTATATAGTAATAAAAAAGAACGTACCACTCGCAACAAAACACCTATGATACCAATCTTCCTACCATTTCGTTCTACAATTACGTGATTTTTCACGTATGGCGTCAAAGATGGTTCAAAAGTTGTATTAACATTAGCACCTAGCATTGGGGAATTTAAACGTTCCAAATACGGCAATAGACCTTCCACTCCATGATCGAACTCGTGGTTTCCGAGTACCTGTAATTATAATTCAACAAGAAGTCATGGGGCCCTAAAGCAAGCAATCTATTCGAGTCGGAAGATCTTACAATGCAATAGACACATTGAATTACTAAATACTTGTATCATGCGTTCGTAGAATTTTTTGGTTAATGGGGTCCTTACTTTATTTCCATCACATCGATTCTTATCCATATTTCGCTGCCTCAAGAGCAATCAACAAGAGCTCAAGACAAATCAACGTGAAGACATACCAAGTCCACTGAAGTGGTATAAGAGCAACAAAATGAAGAGATGGATAGGTGGATATACTCATTTTAATCCTTTAACAAAAACGCCAGATAGCTAAGAGTGATTACTCCAACAATTACTAAATATTTATTAGGATTTTCATCAACAAGATAGTGAGTTTTATCAAGATAAAATTTTAATGACAATTAATTATCTCTTGGATCAAATATTAACTTCGAATGCTGAAACTCACGTGTGCATCATGTGGCAGCATGTTCATAAAATGTTGAGTGACATTCCATCTCAAGAAGTTGTACCAGATTGTTCCTTGGAACGTGTCCCCTCCGTTAAGAAGTAGCGAATCTGGTTCGGCTTCGAAAATCTCCATAATGGCTGTATACAGCCTAGCAAAACCACCGATGCATGGGTCTTCGGTGGGATTACAGATCGTTCCTCGTGGACTAATCTCGTCGAAGCTTAAGAACATTTAAAAGAGATATTTTTAAATTTAATTCGATCTGTAAAAAATCTTTTGAGGGTCTTAAGTATAGTTTTGGTTTTGAGGCAGAGCGTATAGTTACCCTCTAGTTACCATCACGATCTTACAACTACGGGCTGGTTTTCGGAGACACGTGTTCTCACTCACGAGACGTAGGGTATAAAAAGCTGTTTGCCCTTTAAGCCCGAAAGCATATAGCCTAAATATGACAATTTTTTCTTTTAAAGATAATCTTACTTACGTCGATTTTATTATTTATCTTCAGTAAAAAAGTGGATTGATACAGAAGTAAAAACAAAAAGCTATTGTATGATTCGTATTACATATTAAGCAAAATAAATACTCACTGTGCGTGGAAATCGTTATAGTGAATGATGTTTAATTCGAAAAGCCCATTGTCAGATTGTCCCAAAACTGTGCCGAGCACTACAAGATACAAAACTAGTTTCCACATTTTCTGCATTACTTTACCGGCCCTTTTGTTTCTACGGGGACGACCAACACATGAATAAATATAGATTTAAAATATTACAGGATTTAATAACTTACGATTGTGACAACATAAATTACCTACTGATAAAGTATTATAACATGAAAATATAAAGGTAGAATTATAGCAGGTGAAATTTGTAGTATTCCTAAAGTTTTACTTCAAACTGTTTACGTGCGACCCAATTTGGTCCCTGAATTACATCTTTTGTTGGGTGGGTCGAACGACCGTCTCAATGACTCAACGTCTAAATGCCAACCCGACTTTAGTTTCGCTCGTGATGCCATACTACTATGGGCTTTGTCCGTTTTATACGCACTCAGTCACCCTCGACCTTTGGTCAGTCCTGAGATAGGAAGGCAAGTATCTGGGAGTCATCCTAGATGCACCTATGCCAATCTGCCTAAAATGTCCCTTGTTTACAAAACTTGCATACGACCCATTGCATGCGTAGGTATGCGATGAAGCGCCGTAGTTTGTGAGGAACGTCGACCCCATTAACGACTTAGTCCTCGAATCCATCAGAAAATACCTGAAGTCAGCGTCGGAACGGTACTTTGATGTGACTATGTGTCATGAAAACGCTTGAAAAGTGATTTTTCGAATTTTTAGCTTAGATCGACAGACGATCGCCCACTAAATGTTTAGCGAACATCGCTTATAGCACACTGTTCGCGACGCTGCTGACTTTGAGACATCAGTTGCATAGAGTAACAATTATCCTCGCCTTCAGACCAAAACGCATAATTGCTCCGAAACAGTAAAGAGCAAGGCTGTGGTATTCTTTTATTGCATTAGGGTGGACGAGCTCACGACCCAATTAGAAGAGTCCATAGGCATCACGTGACTGGTGCAAGCTCATAATAGGGCCTAGCATCAGCATTCAAAACATCACATCCTTACGGATCCACCAGATCCACTAACCCTTGCATTAGTCGCCTTCAGCTCTAACACTAGGAGCAGGATTAGGGACCCCGGTAACCGTGGTAGTCAAACTCTACAAAGAGTTCGACGTGCAATCTAACCTAAATGTCAACCCGTTGAGTTTCTCACTGAATCTTCTCAACGGGTCGTGATTCCGATCTGGTAGTAGATTAATTCGCGAAGCAGCTACTCTTGAGTTGTTAGGACTCCTTTGGATGCGCTCGGGTAGCTGTTAGCAAATTCCACCCCTCTTAGCAGGGCCCTTGCTCGGCCACCTGTCCTGGTGAAACTGGAAAGACCTCTGGGTTACCAGTGATCCCTCAATCATATAAAAAACTCATAACAGAAATTAGGAGGTAGTGAGAAATTGTGAGACTCCTATTACTACGAACAGTTAATGGGCATCTTCTGATGAATAAGTCAGACATATTGTTTTTATATCCTTTGTGCTTAGTGCGACTTTTTTAACGTTCTCGATAGCGTAAAAGTTAACCCAGATTTGTATGCAGTTGGAACAGCGCCCCTAACGGCAAACGTAGGCAAACGATCCCATTTCATACAAATATGAACAAACTTTTACGCTATCGAGAAAGTTAAAAAACTCGCACTAAGCACACTTGTGCATTTATTTGACCATAACCCTATGGTTATGGTCAAATAAATATGGTTATCCATACCATGTTCACAAATATATTAAGCTAAGCGTAATCTTTATTTTGGATATTCATAAGTAGCTGTTGATATGTGCATCTTATACTAAGTGTTGTGAGGTCTTTAATTATATGTCACAACAGTGGACCTTAACTATAGAGATTAATAAAAATAATAATTTACTACAATAAATTCGTTGGTTTATTAAAATTAATTATTTTAAGCATCTCTATTTTTTATCCAACAGATTATAGTTTATGGCAGCCATTTCCCAGATACATTATCAACGTTATCAAAATAAATTATGGCTGTTACGTTTGGAGTTCGTGGCGATTTTTTTTTGATATAATATTTCTAATGGTTCAAGCAAATTAATCTCAGCGGCAAGGACAAAGATAAAATCGATAAAACAAGCAATACATTTGAATTATCATCGATTACTATCGACCTTTACATATTGCCTGTCTGTTCTACCGGATGGAGTCAATTAATATTTGTTTTATTTCAATAAAGTGAATGTTGGTAAAACAACGATTTAAACAACAAAATCAAGTTTATAACTTTTTTATTGATTTGGATAGCACACGAGAACGCGGCCCTTACTTTTATACCTTTGGGAAGCTGATTAAAACTACACCTTTTTTTTTTAAATATTTATTTCTTCTATTTGTTACTGTAAAGGTTAATTACAATCATGACCAAGTTATAACATTAAAGAAGCTCCTAAAACTAAATAAAAACTCTTATTATTTTGGATTCTAACATTTTGTGTTTACAGTTTCAATTGTTACTGTATTTCGTAATTGTTCGGCTATACATATATGAAGGATATTGCCTTAGCTCCTAAGACGTAACGAAACGTGACGAAAACGTGACAAAATTATCAAGGCACTTTCAAGTTCGAGTCAACGAGTACAATGCTACAGTTTATTTCGTTTAGCGTTCATTTTAATGCCAACAATTTTCGTACTTCATATAAGGATAAGGACTCTTTAAGAGTGCTTATTTTCTTCGACAATTTTAGTATGGGACTGCGAGAGCGTATCGTACGATTGTCCCCTTCAAGTGTTTTGACAATTACCAAAGTTTAGAACGGTCAAAATATTGATGGGGACATTAGAAGTGATAGATCTTTCTAAAGTCGGTTGGTTAATTCTAGACAATAATGTTATTGCTTGACACATTCGAAAATATATTGTTTGTAAATACTAAGTATATAAAAATAAATAAAGAAAAAAACTATAAGTGTGGGTGTATGAGGTGCACAAACAGTACAAATCAACCGCTTGTTTTAGAAGTTCTTAAAAAATCCTAATTTTATAATACGCTACAGTGAGATCAGGTGTTTAAATTATATTTATGGTGTAACTTTTCTAAATCACACAGGCAGGTATAGCAATCTGTTGTCTTTTTTTTTTCTCCAAAAAATCTGCTGGTTTGTATACACAAAGAAAATAGCAACTGTAATTTTTTAATAAATAATACAATATTTCTATTATTATAACAAACAATGAAATGGTTAACTATGTTAACGTTCTATTAAAACATTATTTTTTCTAAATAAAATACAGAGTATAGAGTAAACGTTAGAAATACATATTGAGGGTAGAGCTAAGGAGCACCATCTTGTATAGGGGACCAGTTGAAAAAATGTCCATCTGTTAAAAGAACATTATTGTTCGAAGACTCACCGAAATAGCGCTAGTGTAGAAAATGGAAATTGTATGAATATAACAGTTTTAAAGAGAGTGAAGTGTGCTAGATCAGAGCCCCGAAACGATACTTTAAGACAAATATTTTTTTGTATGGAAATTAGCGACATCTTGTAACGGATGCCCCTAAGCTTATACGTTGTTAAAGTTAAGACTAGAAAAATGGCGACGATTTATGACATCATAGATTTACCTAGGATACTGCGACAGTATACTGTCAGTTGAAAACGGAACGAATTTCTCGAGTACAAGCATTAAACAGTGCTCGCAGTGTATATCGGAACATAGCCTTCACTGCAATTCAGCACATAGATAATACACATAAATTAGTTATAGATAAGCAAGCACTCAACAAAAATGTTAACGGGCGTCGGCTACTAGATGGCTTCGCTTCGATTAGTTTCTCATTGCTCCTGCAGAAGGCAGTAACATATTACCTATCCTATATTTTATTTTTAATGAAGGATTTTGTAAATTTTCAGAAACTATAAATTGTTAAAATGTAATAAATTTGTCTATAACAAATAAAGACTTGTATGATTTATTAATTATTTATTTTCTGTGTGTAATTATACTATAATTAAATACCTTAACTTCGACAACATATAAGTTTAGAGGCATCCGCTACAAGATGTCGCTAGTTTCCATACAGAAAAAATATTTGTATTAAAGTATGGCAGGTTCAAGGTCCTGCTTACGGTGTTCGCAATGCACATCGGAACATAGCCAAATTGGTGGTAACTTATGGCGGTAATTTAAAAAAAAAACCATTTGCTCCTATGGCGCCACCTTAATTGGTTCCCTTTTATTACATTTTAATATACTGAGACGGCACTCCTTCCATAGATGATATAAACAACAGCCTTAAGTAAGCTGTCCACTACGCAATCGATAGATAGCCTCTCTAAGAGTAGATCAAATAATTAATATTAGTCAATAATCGAATACAGCAATTTTATTAATAAAATTTTAATACAGCATATTTAATATCTATATATTATTCCCGCTATCCTCTTGTAGCTTACACGAAATGTTAACAAGATTAGTGAGTTAAATACAATTTAAATGCCGATGTAGCGGTATTCAGAATTTTTAGTAGAAGATTCTTTATTTTCAAGAAGTAGTTGAAAGTCATACTTAACAGCGAACAAGAGTTTTTTTTTTATAATTACACCAATGAGGCGTTTAGGTCGTGTATATCGGAATTATCTTGATCTCTGAATGTAAGTCTCTTTATCATCCACATTGAATGTAGAGTTTGATCCAACAAACAATACATTCCACCGTTTTTGTTACTTCAAAAACAGTTCTAACAAAAATAATATTAAGTTCGATTTTCGCGTGTCGTTGACATAATTAAAACTGCTTTTACGGATTAATATCGCGTTGCCTATTACAATTATAATATTTCCGAAGTTTCTAGAACTTTACAAAAAAAAAAAATTAAACAATTTTCGTGTTCTCAAACGAACACGTCGTGTTTAATAAAACAATTAATAAATCACGCGAGGTTATACAGTAATAGTAGTTTTAATTGGTTCCGCATATTGATTAATACATTTTTATATTTAAAAATAGATTAAAAGTGTTACGAAAAAGCACAAAAGCCCAACACAAAATCAACGTTGTTTAAAATATAACTTTTGCTGTTTCTAAAGTATTCTAACACAACGATGAAATAATTCACTTAGTGCACTGACATACAAAGCTACCTATAGTTTCTAGTGTATTTATGTACTTCGACTTTTATATTGATTTCCTTAAACATTCGCTTTAAGAACCGTTTTTTTCTTTTTCAATACACAAAAATCAATAATACTTGTGAAAGCAATAATTTTTAATACAAATGATTCTTTCCAGAACGTAATTACTAGAAGTGTTTGTTAAATATATAAATTAAATCACATTTTCTTTGTCAAAATCTACAAATCGTTGATATTGTTCTATTAGTGATGAACAATGACGTCACCGTTCAAGAGTAGGGCGTGCGCGGGTTCACGTTGATCATTTCAGTTGTGCTGTAAGAGATATTAATAAAAATGAATTTCTATTATATTCATACATATATAGATGCAAACTAGATGTTATCTTACACTCCAACATACCAGAAATAGCGTAAAATGATAATCAACAAACAACAATAAAGGAAAATTCAATAATATTAATTATTTATCGGACTAAATAGTTTTGTGTTCTGTAATGATTACAAATATTACTATATAGCTAACATTAACATTGAATCTGTCTACGTAGGTAACTCTAAATATTTTTTTTCGTTTTGTACAGTATACAATACTTGTTGACAAACAAATTTAATTAAAGATCTTCGTCGAAATTCTTCAAATTACAACTAAGCAAGCCTAGCGATATTGATAAAAGCGTTTGATTCCGCCGCTGCCAATCAAACGATACGGCAGTATCTACATTTTGTACATAGATTTTTGTTAATTTCATAAACTCACAGGACTTGTGTATTCGGTTCGCGTATGTAGTACGTTTGGGGTGTTGGATATCTAAATGAAACCAATTTTCTTTTAAATCCGATATTACATTAGCTTAGACGAATCCGTCTGCTTTATTGAAATAATGATTTAAAAGTATTTTAGAAGATCAAATTCAATGTAACAAAAACTGGGAATCTGTATTTTTTTTATTGCTTAGATATTGCTTATTAGCCCACCTGGTGTTAAGTGGTTACTGGAGCCCATAGACATTTACAACGTAAATGCGCCACCCACCTTGAGATATTATAAGTTCTAAGGTCTCAAGTATAGTTACAACTGCTACCCCACCCTTCAAACCGATACGCATTACTGCTTCACGGCCGAAACGGGCAGGGTGGTCCTACCACCAGTAATTACGCTAATTATAATTTTGCGGGTCTGATTTTTATTACACGAGTTTTTTTTTATTGCCTTTGTAGGCAGACGTGCATACGGCCCACCTGATGGTGAGTAGTTACCGTTGCCCATGGACTTCAGCAATGCCAGGGCCAGAGCCAAGCCGCTGCCTACCGAAAAGTACCGAGGTTATTCCTTCACCGTGGAAGTCAATCGTGAACATTTGTTGAGTACGTATTTCATTGAAAAAATTGGAATCCTGGAATTGGAAATTGGTCTGGGATTCGAACACCGATGCATCGCTCAATACGAATGCACCGGACATCTTATCGTTTAGGCCACTACGATTTGAAGTAGTTTCTAGATGATAAGCTATCATGAATCTAGCAATGAAGTGTTCATGGCCTAATGTTTAAGTCGATAAGACGCCCCGTATATCCGTATAGTGATGCGGCAATGCCCATGTTCAACTCCTGCGGTACTTATTAACAATTTATACGTTGAAGGAATCGCATCGTGTAGTAATCAAACTAGTAAACCCGATTAGGTAAAATCATTCCACATGTTTCTGCCGCAAATAAGACACGAGTTGCGGTTTTGAAAAAATGATTGAAACTTCTACCGCTTATCTTTTAGGCAAATAACTAGCAATGCGTGATAGAGAAAATCCGACATAATAATATATGATTTTCTCGATTGTTCAAATATCGTAATGATGCTCGATGACATTTTGTTTCTGTCAAACTAGTTTACATACACTTTTTAATTTTTATCTTAATCGATTTTTCGGAATCGATTGTTGACTCGATTGAAAATTTCCGTTTCACTTTTTAATATACTTTGGAATCGATCATTGAATTAACCCACAGACACAGCCCACTGAGTTTCTCGCCGGATCTTCTCAGTGGGTCGCATTTCCGATCCGGTGGTAGATTCTGCGAAGCACTGCTCTTGCTAGAGCCAGTGTTAGCGAAACACCCAGTTTGAGCCGCCCTGACAGCTCACATACACGCTAGGGTAACGCTGATATACTCTCTCAAGGCCCTCATGGTCATAGACAAAAAAAAATGAAACTTACCTCTTGGAACATCTGACGTGTATGACGAGTAGCACTATACCCAGTAAGAGGCACAGGGTACCGACGACAACATAAGCCACTCCTAAGAACGGATTCTTTCCCCCCAGCAACGATGTGGTCGAAATTATAAATGATTTCGTCCCATGGAAGTCAACTACTGGGTAATCTATGACAAATATACATATTATATTGCACCTTTAGAACTGAAATGGCTTAACTAGAAATTTTAAGAAAATGACGATTTATAAACATTTATTCTAACAGTTTATAAAATTAAAATTTTAAAATTAAATGTTAAATTTAAAATTTTCGACTCTTTTATTATAAATCAAGCGCTACTTTAAACTTTAAGATATGCGCTTTAAGGCTTAAAATCGAAACTGAAAAATTACAATTCATCAATTACGTTTTTGGTGTGTACCAAAAGACAAGAATGTTCGACGACAGCGACGCTGATCATTATGATACGAAGCTACTATTTTATTTTAGTTTGTAAATTGCAATTATGAATCTACAGTGAATAATAACCGCTTAATTTAACCAAGTGAGCCGTGAGCTCCATCACCGATTTACACAATATAAATTGTTTTATGTTAAATTCCGAACAATAAGCCGATGCGGTAGGCAGCGGCTTGGCTCTGCCCCTGGCATTACTGAAGTCCATGGGCGACGGTAACCACTCACCATCAGGTGGGCCGTATGATCGTCATAAAAAGGGCAGTAAAAAAATTTAATAAAAAATACCATTTTAAAACATGGATTGGTTTAATTAACAAGCAATTAGTCTATACTAATATTATAAAGAGGAAAGATTTGTTTGTTTGTTTGTTTCGAATAGGCTCCGAAACTACTGGACCGATTTGAAAAATTCTTTTTCCATTAGAAGCAGACATTGTCCCTGATGAACATAGGCTACTTTTTTTAAAAAAAAAATTTTATTTTTTTATTTTTTTATTTTATGTGTGTTTTAATGTTTCCGAAGCGAAGCGAGGGCGGGTCGCTAGTGTCCAAATAAATTTCGTTACTTTAATATTATAGCATAGAAGCAATTTCTAGAATAAAGTGAACTAGATTACTTACTGTAGTCGACTTTGAGAATATACGGGCCTTTGACGAGTCCACCACCGAACCCTACCTGGCTGTGGTCCACGCGCCGATACAACTTGCGGAATGTCGGCAGGGCGGCTGTGCGCATCCACACGATCAAGTCTTCATTCTATTAGATCAAAATTAATATATAGTATTAATATGAAGTGGTCGTGGCCTAAAGGATAAGACGTCCGGTGCATTCGTATGTAGCGATGCATCAGTGTTCGAATCCCGCAAGCAGACAGGTACCAGTTTTTCCAATGAAATACGTACTTAACAAATGTTCACAATTGACTTCCGCGGTGAAGGTATAATAACATCGTGTAGTAAAAATCAAACCCGCAAAATTATAATTTGCGTAATTACTGGTGGTAGGACGTCTTATGAGTCCGCACGGGTAGGTACCACCACCCTGCCTATTTCTGCCGTGAAGCAGTAATGCGTTTCGGTTTGAAGGACAGGGCAGTCGTTATAACTATACTGAGACCTTAGAACTCATGTCTGAAGATGGGTGGCGCATTTACGTTGTAGATGTCTTTGGGCTCCAGTGACCACTTAACACCAGGTGAGCTGTGAGCTCGTCCACCCATCTAAGCAATAAAAAATACCACAAATGGACTGGCAACGTTTATGGATTAGACATTATTGTGAATGTTTCATTATTACTGAGTTGCAGATGAAACACGAGCGAAACAAATGTTTGAGTTTTATTTAGTTAATCACTACATAGTATAAAACAAAGTCACTTTCTCTGTCCCTATATCTGTCCCTATGTATGCTTAAATCTTTAAAACTACGCAAAGGATTTTGATGCGGTTTTTTTTTAATAGATAGAGTGATTGAAGAGGAAGGTTTATATGTATAATAACATCCATTAAATAGTGGAGAAATCAATAATAAATTACAGTTTCCGAAGCGAAGCGAGAGTGGGTCGCTAGTATTATTATAAAAGAAAAATTTATATTCCCCATTTGATTCCCAGGCAGAAGTATTATATTATTATTCACCTATGAATTTCGCGATGAACGAATGATTGTTGTCAGTGATACCGCGGCTCACTACCAGCTTTTGTTGGTTTAGAATACAACTTTACTCGTGTTAAGATGAACAAAAAGTAATTTAGATGCCGTGGCGTAAACATAGCATGGTGGTGGTTCATTTTCAACGGTATGCGGCTCGCTAAAGTATATTAACATTCACGTGCCCTTGACCTCTTTGGTCGCCCCAATCCTGACCAATTAGGGGCTGACTCCTAAAAGAAACAGTTTTGGGGGTTAACGACAGCAGGGAAGACCTTCAACCGTGAAAATGGTTGGTAGATCGACGGCCTGAATGTTATTCGGAACTCATACATACCTATGCAAACTTATCTTGAAAATGTCGTTCAGTGAGATTCAGGCATCCGTCAAATATCTTGTTTTTTATGATAGCTACCTGCTATACAAGTGATACTTTAGCCCTAAAGCAATCAACATACAATAATTGCCAACACAACCCAGTGAGATAAGATATCAAGAAGAATTCTTACCTGAAAACCGTTGTTATCAGGATTGCCGGGATCTAACTGCCAAATGTTGACACGCCAATTCACTGGCTTTGTAAAGTTTGCAAATGCTGTAATAAAAATAATATAATCAAAAAGTTTATTCATTTAATAGGAATAAAATAATATCAAGATTATAGATACTGTTGTTGAACGGGTTCTTACAACAATTTTTACATTTAATGGGTTCCCGATATTACACTGTTTATAATGTAGATAGTAGCCGCGAAAGTTTGAAGCAATTAGGGATGTCGCGATTTTAACAGTTTTCAGAAAAATAATATAATATTATGGACCCTCGAATTTGTCATATTGATATCTCGTGCATAAATATGCAGGTCATTACGTATGTACGATAAGTTGGCCTTTAATTTTACTTATTTTACTGCATATTGATCGCTTCGCTCGCATCGCTGCGCATCGCTCGCTAGTTATTTTCAGACTCAGGCGAACATTAATATGGTGGTAGGTTGTGTAAGAAAGAGCTGACAAATCCTCATAATATTTTTCGTTCAACATACTGAGGAAATAATCCCTTCATAAACAAAAGGTTCCGATCGATCCGTGAGATAGAGATTATCGATTATTCAAACTTCTTCCGTGCTCAGAGGGAAGTACCATCAAACGTGGCATTTTAGCGGTAGGCAGCGGCTTGGCTCTGCTCCTGGCATTGCTGAAGTCCATGGGCGACGGTAACCACTCACCATCAGATGGCCGGTATGCTCGTCATAACAAGGGCCATTAAAAAAAATTGGTAGCCACGTGAAATCGGACCTTTGCTACATAGTGGCAACGAATCAATAGCATCCCATAAAACATATTCAGTTCTATACAAAACGAAAAGTCAACCAAGTGATATTTAGCCGCAAAGGCGTGAGGTAATAACAGCCTTGACCTAATAATTTTATTACAGTGGCAAAGTACCCGACACACCTTGAAGCTTTAGTTCAGACATGATTTTCATGAAAAATAAACGATTCTAGACAAACCACTGCCACTGTTGTTACATGGTTCATCTTTAAAGTTATTCAATTCAAATACTAAAGGGTTGAAATTGACAATGATTTATTATTTTTTAATTAAGGATATTAGTCAACCTAGAAATATACCTGTACTTTGTTATATTTCTGCCACAAATCCATCATTCATTATTTTAATATCTAGGGGTTCCAGTAACTTCTTCGCTTCATGTGAATCAAGTTATATGTACCTGCTATTGAAATCCATTGTCAGAGGTAGTATTCTCTAATATATATTTTTTTTATTGCCAAGATAGGTGGACGAGCTCACAGCCCACCTTGTGTTAAGTGGTTACTGGAGCCCATAGACATCTACAACGTAAATGCGCCACCCACCTTGAGATATAAGTTCTAAGGTCTCAGTATAGTTACAACGGCTACCCACCCTTCAAACCGAAACGCATTTCTGCTTCACGGCAGAAATAGCAGGACGGTGGTACCTACCGTGCGACTCACAAGAGGTCCTACCACCAGTGAATAACATACATATTAAATATAGGTAAACCAAAAACCCAAACAAATTTCCCACGATTAAAAGTAACATGAGTGAACTCACACGAATTGAACAAAAATCACTGAAATTCATTTAAAATTTATAAAAGGTTAATAAAATTAAAAACAATAAATAGTACTAGTAAACCCATAGATATAACACACTGAGTTTTTTTGTCGGGTCTTCTAAGTGGTTCGCGATTCCGATCCGGTGGAAGATTCGCCGGAAGACCTATCCCTGGGATCATTGTTAACTAGTCATCTCAGATTGAACCCCGTGAGTTCACCTACCAATCAGCGTATAGTTAGAAGCCCTTAGGTGAACAACGATTAGCAGGAATAAAATATAAACTTAACAAGAGCCGCCAGAAACTCAAACCCTGATTCAAAGACACAGTATTCAGGTCACTGATTACTAGATTTTTACTTTCTACTTACAAATCACTGGTGTATCCAATATGAGAGAGTACAATGATAATATCAACTCCGGCTTCGGTTAGTATAGCCGCTTCTCGATTTACAGCCTGAAGTTCATCTTCCATAATGACTTGACCAATTGGCGCTGAAAACTGATGTTGTTTTTTTCTAGAACAGCTTAATCAAAGAGGTTAAATATAGCGGGGAAGTTTTGTATATTCTTCATTAAAACATTAATAAATTAATTCGAGTATTTACTGTGAATATGCACATTTTATGAAATATATGTACTAGAATATGTATGCTGGCAGGCCAAATTTTGAACATTTGCTTTGAGATTTGAGGTTAAAATCGTAATTTATTTGAATAATATAGTATTTTCTTCAATTCCCGAGAGCCGTAGCTATATATCAAAAACCACTCCAACGGCTTAATCTCGCGCTTATAATTGTCATTATATTATTTTTGACGTTTCTTCACAGATTTCGTGGACACGTAAACTGTAAAGTGTTTGAAACATTGGAAAAGCAGTTCAAATTAGGTATACCTAGTCAGGTCATAAATTCTGTCACATGTTTAATGTAAAATAATTGAAACAAGTTTATTCATTATGTAACCATTCATATACCAAAATGAACTTAACAAAACATAGATTCTTATGACACTAAAGTTTATTCAAAATGACCTCCGTGATTTTAATACAGGCCTTCAATCTGCGCGGCCAGTCGTCTATCGCAGCACGAACGAGGTCCATGTCAATATCGGCGGCTGCCTTAATCAAGGATGTCTTGAGTGACTCCAAATTCGGATGAGGCTTTGAGCACGCTTTTCCTCCAAGTGTTGCCATATCTTGTAATCTAACGGATTCAAATCTGGACTGGAGGAGGGCCAGTCTTTGTGCCGGATGAAGTCGATTTCAAGCGCCGCCAGCCAGTCTTGTGTGTCTTCGCTCTATGAGCTGGCGCCGAATCTTGTTGGAATACCCAGTGCCTGTTATTGAACATGGTATGAGAAACAGGTTCCACAAGGTTCATGAGGACTGTATTTTGATACACAACTGCATTCGTTTTTACACCTTTCTCACAAAAATGTACCTCTGTTAAGCCCCAATAAGAAACTCCCAACCATACCATGAGCGAGGATGGAAAATGACCTCGTTGGACACGCGGAATACGGTTGCTCGCTTCTTCACTACTGTGTGCGTACACTTTATCATTTTGTTTGTTGTAGCTCTCTTCTACGGTAAAAATTTTGTCATCCGAAAAAAGAATTTCCCGATATTTTTTTCCCGCGTACCGCTTCAACAAAGCGCGGCATCTCTTCAGTCTCAGGTCCATTAGACGAGCATTCAAACGATGTCCTGTTTTTCTTCGATATGCCCGAAGCCCTAAGTCTTCATTTAACACCCTTTTCACCGTGGTTCTGCTTAACCCATCTGAAGGGCCAACAGTTTCTGCTTACGTTTGGGATTTCTTTGAATTCGCGCCTTCACAGCTTTTATCACTGCTGGAGTCCTAACAGACCGAGGGCGACCACTTCTTGACCTGTCATCTACACTAGAATCTTCATTGTATCGTTTGAGGGTAAGATAAATGAATCTTTTGGTTATATTAAAATTTTCAGTATGTTAAAAATTTGAATTGTCGCGTAACCGCAACGATGCAACGCAATAACTGCAACACGGTCTTCTTTAAGCGTCCACTCCATATTTAAAAATGAGTAAAATCCTAAAAGCATACATTTTTATTTTCATGAACAATTCGAAATTCGAATTCAATAAACTTTTTTGTGGCCAGCATTCTAAAAGAAAAGTTTTTACTGTGTGACAATACTTATGACCTGACTAGGTATATATCAAACCACGAGTGCGGAAAAATCATAAGCTGTAAGCGGCGGCTAGCTTGGGTCTGCCCTTGATAGTAGATGCTTACCATCAATGGGCGTCGGCAATGCTAGAGATACAAAGGCAAACTGCTGTTTATCGTAAAATCCAGTGCGTTTAGTACGAGTTTTTTAACTTCTCGATCCCGTAAAAGTTAACTCAAATTTGTATGGGGTTGGAACAGCGCCTTTATTTTTGCCACTAGGAGCGCTGTTCCAACTGTAAGTCAACTGTACGTTACTTCTCGTATAAATAAATTAATGAATGCTATATAGTAATAAAAAAGAACGTACCACTCGCAACAAAACACCTATGATACCAATCTTCCTACCATTTCGTTCTACAATTACGTGATTTTTCACGTATGGCGTCAAAGATGGTTCAAAAGTTGTATTAACATTAGCACCTAGCATTGGGGAATTTAAACGTTCCAAATACGGCAATAGACCTTCCACTCCATGATCGAACTCGTGGTTTCCGAGTACCTGTAATTATAATTCAACAAGAAGTCATGGGGCCCTAAAGCAAGCAATCTATTCGAGTCGGAAGATCTTACAATGCAATAGACACATTGAATTACTAAATACTTGTATCATGCGTTCGTAGAATTTTTTGGTTAATGGGGTCCTTACTTTATTTCCATCACATCGATTCTTATCCATATTTCGCTGCCTCAAGAGCAATCAACAAGAGCTCAAGACAAATCAACGTGAAGACATACCAAGTCCACTGAAGTGGTATAAGAGCAACAAAATGAAGAGATGGATAGGTGGATATACTCATTTTAATCCTTTAACAAAAACGCCAGATAGCTAAGAGTGATTACTCCAACAATTACTAAATATTTATTAGGATTTTCATCAACAAGATAGTGAGTTTTATCAAGATAAAATTTTAATGACAATTAATTATCTCTTGGATCAAATATTAACTTCGAATGCTGAAACTCACGTGTGCATCATGTGGCAGCATGTTCATAAAATGTTGAGTGACATTCCATCTCAAGAAGTTGTACCAGATTGTTCCTTGGAACGTGTCCCCTCCGTTAAGAAGTAGCGAATCTGGTTCGGCTTCGAAAATCTCCATAATGGCTGTATACAGCCTAGCAAAACCACCGATGCATGGGTCTTCGGTGGGATTACAGATCGTTCCTCGTGGACTAATCTCGTCGAAGCTTAAGAACATTTAAAAGAGATATTTTTAAATTTAATTCGATCTGTAAAAAATCTTTTGAGGGTCTTAAGTATAGTTTTGGTTTTGAGGCAGAGCGTATAGTTACCCTCTAGTTACCATCACGATCTTACAACTACGGGCTGGTTTTCGGAGACACGTGTTCTCACTCACGAGACGTAGGGTATAAAAAGCTGTTTGCCCTTTAAGCCCGAAAGCATATAGCCTAAATATGACAATTTTTCTTTTAAAGATAATCTTACTTACGTCGATTTTATTATTTATCTTCAGTAAAAAAGTGGATTGATACAGAAGTAAAAACAAAAAGCTATTGTATGATTCGTATTACATATTAAGCAAAATAAATACTCACTGTGCGTGGAAATCGTTATAGTGAATGATGTTTAATTCGAAAAGCCCATTGTCAGATTGTCCCAAAACTGTGCCGAGCACTACAAGATACAAAACTAGTTTCCACATTTTCTGCATTACTTTACCGGCCCTTTTGTTTCTACGGGGACGACCAACACATGAATAAATATAGATTTAAAATATTACAGGATTTAATAACTTACGATTGTGACAACATAAATTACCTACTGATAAAGTATTATAACATGAAAATATAAAGGTAGAATTATAGCAGGTGAAATTTGTAGTATTCCTAAAGTTTTACTTCAAACTGTTTACGTGCGACCCAATTTGGTCCCTGAATTACATCTTTTGTTGGGTGGGTCGAACGACCGTCTCAATGACTCAACGTCTAAATGCCAACCCGACTTTAGTTTCGCTCGTGATGCCATACTACTATGGGCTTTGTCCGTTTTATACGCACTCAGTCACCCTCGACCTTTGGTCAGTCCTGAGATAGGAAGGCAAGTATCTGGGAGTCATCCTAGATGCACCTATGCCAATCTGCCTAAAATGTCCCTTGTTTACAAAACTTGCATACGACCCATTGCATGCGTAGGTATGCGATGAAGCGCCGTAGTTTGTGAGGAACGTCGACCCCATTAACGACTTAGTCCTCGAATCCATCAGAAAATACCTGAAGTCAGCGTCGGAACGGTACTTTGATGTGACTATGTGTCATGAAAACGCTTGAAAAGTGATTTTTCGAATTTTTAGCTTAGATCGACAGACGATCGCCCACTAAATGTTTAGCGAACATCGCTTATAGCACACTGTTCGCGACGCTGCTGACTTTGAGACATCAGTTGCATAGAGTAACAATTATCCTCGCCTTCAGACCAAAACGCATAATTGCTCCGAAACAGTAAAGAGCAAGGCTGTGGTATTCTTTTATTGCATTAGGGTGGACGAGCTCACGACCCAATTAGAAGAGTCCATAGGCATCACGTGACTGGTGCAAGCTCATAATAGGGCCTAGCATCAGCATTCAAAACATCACATCCTTACGGATCCACCAGATCCACTAACCCTTGCATTAGTCGCCTTCAGCTCTAACACTAGGAGCAGGATTAGGGACCCCGGTAACCGTGGTAGTCAAACTCTACAAAGAGTTCGACGTGCAATCTAACCTAAATGTCAACCCGTTGAGTTTCTCACTGAATCTTCTCAACGGGTCGTGATTCCGATCTGGTAGTAGATTAATTCGCGAAGCAGCTACTCTTGAGTTGTTAGGACTCCTTTGGATGCGCTCGGGTAGCTGTTAGCAAATTCCACCCCTCTTAGCAGGGCCCTTGCTCGGCCACCTGTCCTGGTGAAACTGGAAAGACCTCTGGGTTACCAGTGATCCCTCAATCATATAAAAAACTCATAACAGAAATTAGGAGGTAGTGAGAAATTGTGAGACTCCTATTACTACGAACAGTTAATGGGCATCTTCTGATGAATAAGTCAGACATATTGTTTTTATATCCTTTGTGCTTAGTGCGACTTTTTTAACGTTCTCGATAGCGTAAAAGTTAACCCAGATTTGTATGCAGTTGGAACAGCGCCCCTAACGGCAAACGTAGGCAAACGATCCCATTTCATACAAATATGAACAAACTTTTACGCTATCGAGAAAGTTAAAAAACTCGCACTAAGCACACTTGTGCATTTATTTGACCATAACCCTATGGTTATGGTCAAATAAATATGGTTATCCATACCATGTTCACAAATATATTAAGCTAAGCGTAATCTTTATTTTGGATATTCATAAGTAGCTGTTGATATGTGCATCTTATACTAAGTGTTGTGAGGTCTTTAATTATATGTCACAACAGTGGACCTTAACTATAGAGATTAATAAAAATAATAATTTACTACAATAAATTCGTTGGTTTATTAAAATTAATTATTTTAAGCATCTCTATTTTTTATCCAACAGATTATAGTTTATGGCAGCCATTTCCCAGATACATTATCAACGTTATCAAAATAAATTATGGCTGTTACGTTTGGAGTTCGTGGCGATTTTTTTTTGATATAATATTTCTAATGGTTCAAGCAAATTAATCTCAGCGGCAAGGACAAAGATAAAATCGATAAAACAAGCAATACATTTGAATTATCATCGATTACTATCGACCTTTACATATTGCCTGTCTGTTCTACCGGATGGAGTCAATTAATATTTGTTTTATTTCAATAAAGTGAATGTTGGTAAAACAACGATTTAAACAACAAAATCAAGTTTATAACTTTTTTATTGATTTGGATAGCACACGAGAACGCGGCCCTTACTTTTATACCTTTGGGAAGCTGATTAAAACTACACCTTTTTTTTTTAAATATTTATTTCTTCTATTTGTTACTGTAAAGGTTAATTACAATCATGACCAAGTTATAACATTAAAGAAGCTCCTAAAACTAAATAAAAACTCTTATTATTTTGGATTCTAACATTTTGTGTTTACAGTTTCAATTGTTACTGTATTTCGTAATTGTTCGGCTATACATATATGAAGGATATTGCCTTAGCTCCTAAGACGTAACGAAACGTGACGAAAACGTGACAAAATTATCAAGGCACTTTCAAGTTCGAGTCAACGAGTACAATGCTACAGTTTATTTCGTTTAGCGTTCATTTTAATGCCAACAATTTTCGTACTTCATATAAGGATAAGGACTCTTTAAGAGTGCTTATTTTCTTCGACAATTTTAGTATGGGACTGCGAGAGCGTATCGTACGATTGTCCCCTTCAAGTGTTTTGACAATTACCAAAGTTTAGAACGGTCAAAATATTGATGGGGACATTAGAAGTGATAGATCTTTCTAAAGTCGGTTGGTTAATTCTAGACAATAATGTTATTGCTTGACACATTCGAAAATATATTGTTTGTAAATACTAAGTATATAAAAATAAATAAAGAAAAAAACTATAAGTGTGGGTGTATGAGGTGCACAAACAGTACAAATCAACCGCTTGTTTTAGAAGTTCTTAAAAAATCCTAATTTTATAATACGCTACAGTGAGATCAGGTGTTTAAATTATATTTATGGTGTAACTTTTCTAAATCACACAGGCAGGTATAGCAATCTGTTGTCTTTTTTTTTTCTCCAAAAAATCTGCTGGTTTGTATACACAAAGAAAATAGCAACTGTAATTTTTTAATAAATAATACAATATTTCTATTATTATAACAAACAATGAAATGGTTAACTATGTTAACGTTCTATTAAAACATTATTTTTTCTAAATAAAATACAGAGTATAGAGTAAACGTTAGAAATACATATTGAGGGTAGAGCTAAGGAGCACCATCTTGTATAGGGGACCAGTTGAAAAAATGTCCATCTGTTAAAAGAACATTATTGTTCGAAGACTCACCGAAATAGCGCTAGTGTAGAAAATGGAAATTGTATGAATATAACAGTTTTAAAGAGAGTGAAGTGTGCTAGATCAGAGCCCCGAAACGATACTTTAAGACAAATATTTTTTTGTATGGAAATTAGCGACATCTTGTAACGGATGCCCCTAAGCTTATACGTTGTTAAAGTTAAGACTAGAAAAATGGCGACGATTTATGACATCATAGATTTACCTAGGATACTGCGACAGTATACTGTCAGTTGAAAACGGAACGAATTTCTCGAGTACAAGCATTAAACAGTGCTCGCAGTGTATATCGGAACATAGCCTTCACTGCAATTCAGCACATAGATAATACACATAAATTAGTTATAGATAAGCAAGCACTCAACAAAAATGTTAACGGGCGTCGGCTACTAGATGGCTTCGCTTCGATTAGTTTCTCATTGCTCCTGCAGAAGGCAGTAACATATTACCTATCCTATATTTTATTTTTAATGAAGGATTTTGTAAATTTTCAGAAACTATAAATTGTTAAAATGTAATAAATTTGTCTATAACAAATAAAGACTTGTATGATTTATTAATTATTTATTTTCTGTGTGTAATTATACTATAATTAAATACCTTAACTTCGACAACATATAAGTTTAGAGGCATCCGCTACAAGATGTCGCTAGTTTCCATACAGAAAAAATATTTGTATTAAAGTATGGCAGGTTCAAGGTCCTGCTTACGGTGTTCGCAATGCACATCGGAACATAGCCAAATTGGTGGTAACTTATGGCGGTAATTTAAAAAAAAAACCATTTGCTCCTATGGCGCCACCTTAATTGGTTCCCTTTTATTACATTTTAATATACTGAGACGGCACTCCTTCCATAGATGATATAAACAACAGCCTTAAGTAAGCTGTCCACTACGCAATCGATAGATAGCCTCTCTAAGAGTAGATCAAATAATTAATATTAGTCAATAATCGAATACAGCAATTTTATTAATAAAATTTTAATACAGCATATTTAATATCTATATATTATTCCCGCTATCCTCTTGTAGCTTACACGAAATGTTAACAAGATTAGTGAGTTAAATACAATTTAAATGCCGATGTAGCGGTATTCAGAATTTTTAGTAGAAGATTCTTTATTTTCAAGAAGTAGTTGAAAGTCATACTTAACAGCGAACAAGAGTTTTTTTTTTATAATTACACCAATGAGGCGTTTAGGTCGTGTATATCGGAATTATCTTGATCTCTGAATGTAAGTCTCTTTATCATCCACATTGAATGTAGAGTTTGATCCAACAAACAATACATTCCACCGTTTTTGTTACTTCAAAAACAGTTCTAACAAAAATAATATTAAGTTCGATTTTCGCGTGTCGTTGACATAATTAAAACTGCTTTTACGGATTAATATCGCGTTGCCTATTACAATTATAATATTTCCGAAGTTTCTAGAACTTTACAAAAAAAAAAAATTAAACAATTTTCGTGTTCTCAAACGAACACGTCGTGTTTAATAAAACAATTAATAAATCACGCGAGGTTATACAGTAATAGTAGTTTTAATTGGTTCCGCATATTGATTAATACATTTTTATATTTAAAAATAGATTAAAAGTGTTACGAAAAAGCACAAAAGCCCAACACAAAATCAACGTTGTTTAAAATATAACTTTTGCTGTTTCTAAAGTATTCTAACACAACGATGAAATAATTCACTTAGTGCACTGACATACAAAGCTACCTATAGTTTCTAGTGTATTTATGTACTTCGACTTTTATATTGATTTCCTTAAACATTCGCTTTAAGAACCGTTTTTTTCTTTTTCAATACACAAAAATCAATAATACTTGTGAAAGCAATAATTTTTAATACAAATGATTCTTTCCAGAACGTAATTACTAGAAGTGTTTGTTAAATATATAAATTAAATCACATTTTCTTTGTCAAAATCTACAAATCGTTGATATTGTTCTATTAGTGATGAACAATGACGTCACCGTTCAAGAGTAGGGCGTGCGCGGGTTCACGTTGATCATTTCAGTTGTGCTGTAAGAGATATTAATAAAAATGAATTTCTATTATATTCATACATATATAGATGCAAACTAGATGTTATCTTACACTCCAACATACCAGAAATAGCGTAAAATGATAATCAACAAACAACAATAAAGGAAAATTCAATAATATTAATTATTTATCGGACTAAATAGTTTTGTGTTCTGTAATGATTACAAATATTACTATATAGCTAACATTAACATTGAATCTGTCTACGTAGGTAACTCTAAATATTTTTTTTCGTTTTGTACAGTATACAATACTTGTTGACAAACAAATTTAATTAAAGATCTTCGTCGAAATTCTTCAAATTACAACTAAGCAAGCCTAGCGATATTGATAAAAGCGTTTGATTCCGCCGCTGCCAATCAAACGATACGGCAGTATCTACATTTTGTACATAGATTTTTGTTAATTTCATAAACTCACAGGACTTGTGTATTCGGTTCGCGTATGTAGTACGTTTGGGGTGTTGGATATCTAAATGAAACCAATTTTCTTTTAAATCCGATATTACATTAGCTTAGACGAATCCGTCTGCTTTATTGAAATAATGATTTAAAAGTATTTTAGAAGATCAAATTCAATGTAACAAAAACTGGGAATCTGTATTTTTTTTATTGCTTAGATATTGCTTATTAGCCCACCTGGTGTTAAGTGGTTACTGGAGCCCATAGACATTTACAACGTAAATGCGCCACCCACCTTGAGATATTATAAGTTCTAAGGTCTCAAGTATAGTTACAACTGCTACCCCACCCTTCAAACCGATACGCATTACTGCTTCACGGCCGAAACGGGCAGGGTGGTCCTACCACCAGTAATTACGCTAATTATAATTTTGCGGGTCTGATTTTTATTACACGAGTTTTTTTTTATTGCCTTTGTAGGCAGACGTGCATACGGCCCACCTGATGGTGAGTAGTTACCGTTGCCCATGGACTTCAGCAATGCCAGGGCCAGAGCCAAGCCGCTGCCTACCGAAAAGTACCGAGGTTATTCCTTCACCGTGGAAGTCAATCGTGAACATTTGTTGAGTACGTATTTCATTGAAAAAAATTGGAATCCTGGAATTGGAAATTGGTCTGGGATTCGAACACCGATGCATCGCTCAATACGAATGCACCGGACATCTTATCGTTTAGGCCACTACGATTTGAAGTAGTTTCTAGATGATAAGCTATCATGAATCTAGCAATGAAGTGTTCATGGCCTAATGTTTAAGTCGATAAGACGCCCCGTATATCCGTATAGTGATGCGGCAATGCCCATGTTCAACTCCTGCGGTACTTATTAACAATTTATACGTTGAAGGAATCGCATCGTGTAGTAATCAAACTAGTAAACCCGATTAGGTAAAATCATTCCACATGTTTCTGCCGCAAATAAGACACGAGTTGCGGTTTTGAAAAAATGATTGAAACTTCTACCGCTTATCTTTTAGGCAAATAACTAGCAATGCGTGATAGAGAAAATCCGACATAATAATATATGATTTTCTCGATTGTTCAAATATCGTAATGATGCTCGATGACATTTTGTTTCTGTCAAACTAGTTTACATACACTTTTTAATTTTTATCTTAATCGATTTTTCGGAATCGATTGTTGACTCGATTGAAAATTTCCGTTTCACTTTTTAATATACTTTGGAATCGATCATTGAATTAACCCACAGACACAGCCCACTGAGTTTCTCGCCGGATCTTCTCAGTGGGTCGCATTTCCGATCCGGTGGTAGATTCTGCGAAGCACTGCTCTTGCTAGAGCCAGTGTTAGCGAAACACCCAGTTTGAGCCGCCCTGACAGCTCACATACACGCTAGGGTAACGCTGATATACTCTCTCAAGGCCCTCATGGTCATAGACAAAAAAAAATGAAACTTACCTCTTGGAACATCTGACGTGTATGACGAGTAGCACTATACCCAGTAAGAGGCACAGGGTACCGACGACAACATAAGCCACTCCTAAGAACGGATTCTTTCCCCCCAGCAACGATGTGGTCGAAATTATAAATGATTTCGTCCCATGGAAGTCAACTACTGGGTAATCTATGACAAATATACATATTATATTGCACCTTTAGAACTGAAATGGCTTAACTAGAAATTTTAAGAAAATGACGATTTATAAACATTTATTCTAACAGTTTATAAAATTAAAATTTTAAAATTAAATGTTAAATTTAAAATTTTCGACTCTTTTATTATAAATCAAGCGCTACTTTAAACTTTAAGATATGCGCTTTAAGGCTTAAAATCGAAACTGAAAAATTACAATTCATCAATTACGTTTTTGGTGTGTACCAAAAGACAAGAATGTTCGACGACAGCGACGCTGATCATTATGATACGAAGCTACTATTTTATTTTAGTTTGTAAATTGCAATTATGAATCTACAGTGAATAATAACCGCTTAATTTAACCAAGTGAGCCGTGAGCTCCATCACCGATTTACACAATATAAATTGTTTTATGTTAAATTCCGAACAATAAGCCGATGCGGTAGGCAGCGGCTTGGCTCTGCCCCTGGCATTACTGAAGTCCATGGGCGACGGTAACCACTCACCATCAGGTGGGCCGTATGATCGTCATAAAAAGGGCAGTAAAAAAATTTAATAAAAAATACCATTTTAAAACATGGATTGGTTTAATTAACAAGCAATTAGTCTATACTAATATTATAAAGAGGAAAGATTTGTTTGTTTGTTTGTTTCGAATAGGCTCCGAAACTACTGGACCGATTTGAAAAATTCTTTTTCCATTAGAAGCAGACATTGTCCCTGATGAACATAGGCTACTTTTTTTAAAAAAAAAATTTTTATTTTTTTATTTTTTTATTTTATGTGTGTTTTAATGTTTCCGAAGCGAAGCGAGGGCGGGTCGCTAGTGTCCAAATAAATTTCGTTACTTTAATATTATAGCATAGAAGCAATTTCTAGAATAAAGTGAACTAGATTACTTACTGTAGTCGACTTTGAGAATATACGGGCCTTTGACGAGTCCACCACCGAACCCTACCTGGCTGTGGTCCACGCGCCGATACAACTTGCGGAATGTCGGCAGGGCGGCTGTGCGCATCCACACGATCAAGTCTTCATTCTATTAGATCAAAATTAATATATAGTATTAATATGAAGTGGTCGTGGCCTAAAGGATAAGACGTCCGGTGCATTCGTATGTAGCGATGCATCAGTGTTCGAATCCCGCAAGCAGACAGGTACCAGTTTTTCCAATGAAATACGTACTTAACAAATGTTCACAATTGACTTCCGCGGTGAAGGTATAATAACATCGTGTAGTAAAAATCAAACCCGCAAAATTATAATTTGCGTAATTACTGGTGGTAGGACGTCTTATGAGTCCGCACGGGTAGGTACCACCACCCTGCCTATTTCTGCCGTGAAGCAGTAATGCGTTTCGGTTTGAAGGACAGGGCAGTCGTTATAACTATACTGAGACCTTAGAACTCATGTCTGAAGATGGGTGGCGCATTTACGTTGTAGATGTCTTTGGGCTCCAGTGACCACTTAACACCAGGTGAGCTGTGAGCTCGTCCACCCATCTAAGCAATAAAAAAATACCACAAATGGACTGGCAACGTTTATGGATTAGACATTATTGTGAATGTTTCATTATTACTGAGTTGCAGATGAAACACGAGCGAAACAAATGTTTGAGTTTTATTTAGTTAATCACTACATAGTATAAAACAAAGTCACTTTCTCTGTCCCTATATCTGTCCCTATGTATGCTTAAATCTTTAAAACTACGCAAAGGATTTTGATGCGGTTTTTTTTTAATAGATAGAGTGATTGAAGAGGAAGGTTTATATGTATAATAACATCCATTAAATAGTGGAGAAATCAATAATAAATTACAGTTTCCGAAGCGAAGCGAGAGTGGGTCGCTAGTATTATTATAAAAGAAAAATTTATATTCCCCATTTGATTCCCAGGCAGAAGTATTATATTATTATTCACCTATGAATTTCGCGATGAACGAATGATTGTTGTCAGTGATACCGCGGCTCACTACCAGCTTTTGTTGGTTTAGAATACAACTTTACTCGTGTTAAGATGAACAAAAAGTAATTTAGATGCCGTGGCGTAAACATAGC
Source organism: Bombyx mandarina (assembly GCF_030267445.1). Lineage (NCBI taxonomy): Eukaryota > Metazoa > Arthropoda > Insecta > Lepidoptera > Bombycidae > Bombyx > Bombyx mandarina. The sequence continues at coordinate 6,365,934 of NC_143222.1, read as the reverse complement.
ATGGTGGTGGTTCATTTTCAACGGTATGCGGCTCGCTAAAGTATATTAACATTCACGTGCCCTTGACCTCTTTGGTCGCCCCAATCCTGACCAATTAGGGGCTGACTCCTAAAAGAAACAGTTTTGGGGGTTAACGACAGCAGGGAAGACCTTCAACCGTGAAAATGGTTGGTAGATCGACGGCCTGAATGTTATTCGGAACTCATACATACCTATGCAAACTTATCTTGAAAATGTCGTTCAGTGAGATTCAGGCATCCGTCAAATATCTTGTTTTTTATGATAGCTACCTGCTATACAAGTGATACTTTAGCCCTAAAGCAATCAACATACAATAATTGCCAACACAACCCAGTGAGATAAGATATCAAGAAGAATTCTTACCTGAAAACCGTTGTTATCAGGATTGCCGGGATCTAACTGCCAAATGTTGACACGCCAATTCACTGGCTTTGTAAAGTTTGCAAATGCTGTAATAAAAATAATATAATCAAAAAGTTTATTCATTTAATAGGAATAAAATAATATCAAGATTATAGATACTGTTGTTGAACGGGGTTCTTACAACAATTTTTACATTTAATGGGTTCCCGATATTACACTGTTTATAATGTAGATAGTAGCCGCGAAAGTTTGAAGCAATTAGGGATGTCGCGATTTTTAACAGTTTTCAGAAAAATAATATAATATTATGGACCCTCGAATTTGTCATATTGATATCTCGTGCATAAATATGCAGGTCATTACGTATGTACGATAAGTTGGCCTTTAATTTTTACTTATTTTTACTGCATATTGATCGCTTCGCTCGCATCGCTGCGCATCGCTCGCTAGTTATTTTCAGACTCAGGCGAACATTAATATGGTGGTAGGTTGTGTAAGAAAGAGCTGACAAATCCTCATAATATTTTTCGTTCAACATACTGAGGAAATAATCCCTTCATAAACAAAAAGGTTCCGATCGATCCGTGAGATAGAGATTATCGATTATTCAAACTTCTTCCGTGCTCAGAGGGAAGTACCATCAAACGTGGCATTTTAGCGGTAGGCAGCGGCTTGGCTCTGCTCCTGGCATTGCTGAAGTCCATGGGCGACGGTAACCACTCACCATCAGATGGCCGGTATGCTCGTCATAACAAGGGCCATTAAAAAAAATTGGTAGCCACGTGAAATCGGACCTTTGCTACATAGTGGCAACGAATCAATAGCATCCCATAAAACATATTCAGTTCTATACAAAACGAAAAGTCAACCAAGTGATATTTAGCCGCAAAGGCGTGAGGTAATAACAGCCTTGACCTAATAATTTTATTACAGTGGCAAAGTACCCGACACACCTTGAAGCTTTAGTTCAGACATGATTTTCATGAAAAAATAAACGATTCTAGACAAACCACTGCCACTGTTGTTACATGGTTCATCTTTAAAGTTATTCAATTCAAATACTAAAGGGTTGAAATTGACAATGATTTATTATTTTTTAATTAAGGATATTAGTCAACCTAGAAATATACCTGTACTTTGTTATATTTCTGCCACAAATCCATCATTCATTATTTTAATATCTAGGGGTTCCAGTAACTTCTTCGCTTCATGTGAATCAAGTTATATGTACCTGCTATTGAAATCCATTGTCAGAGGTAGTATTCTCTAATATATATTTTTTTTATTGCCAAGATAGGTGGACGAGCTCACAGCCCACCTTGTGTTAAGTGGTTACTGGAGCCCATAGACATCTACAACTTAAATGCGCCACCCACAATGGGTTCTAAGGGGTCTGCGTTGGGTGATGGACGAGCTCACAGCCCACCTGGTGTTAAGTGGTTATTGGAGCCCATAGACATCTACACGTAAATGCGCCACCCGCCTTGAGATATAATTTCTAAGGTCTCAGTATAGTTACAACGGCTGTCCCCCCTTTCAAACCGAAACGCATTACTGCTTCACGGCAGAAATAGTCAGGGCGGTGTTACCTACCAGTGCAGACTCACAAGTGGTCCTACCACACCAGTAAATCTAAGCTTAATAAAGAAAAAAACATAACACAGACATGTACTGTCCCAGTTCTACCTACAGAGGTAAAAAGAGTAAGTTACCTTCTTCGAGATTGCCTTCTGGGTTCCGGAACTTGATCCTCTTATCGGATGCCCAGGCAATACCAGTTCGTAGTACAGGAACATCGCCATTCGATTCCACGGAATGCAATGTAAGTGTATCTGCATGGAAAAAGAAATATTGGTTGACTAGCTGACCCGGCAGACTTCGTAGTGCCTCAATCGGTAAATAAAAGACCTAAACTTTTGTATAAAATGAACTTAAAACAAACAAAAGGAACCCGTCCGACGGGGGACACATCAAAGGAAAAACAAAATTTGTTATTTTTATTTAATTCCGAGAATTTTCATATTTATCTACCTTTTAAACCTTCTCTGGACTTTCACAAATAATTCAAGACCAAAATTATCCAAATCGGTCCAGCCGTTTTCGAGTTTTAGCGAGACTAACGAACAGCAATTAATTTTTATATATAGAGATAGAATATAGATATAGATAGAAGAAGAAGATATTTGCACAAATATTGTACACTTTTGTGTGTAATTTCGATACCTATACTTTTTACTGATAGAAGGAGTAAAATAGTTTTGAAACCGACCAGAATTTTTACATCAGAATGGAAATGTTTATAAGATATTGTGAACACACTTAAAATTATACTAAGTATATTATTATAGTTAAAATATGATTATTCATTCTCATGAAGAAGACATTTATACACATAAACAGTAATTTTTCAGCAACATTTACATCTTATATTATTGACTATTAGAAAAAGGGATACATAAAATTTCAATCCTTTTATATCAATATAAATATTATTTAAAAACTATAAAACTGTGTATCTCTAGAAAATACAAACGCCATTAAAAATTACCTTGAATAAGTATACAAAACTGAAACTTCATAAAATTTTGTTTTGATTACCTACATGCATGTAGCTGTTTGACTCAAGGATTTATAGTTCTATATTTAAAAGTGATATAATATTCGCAAAATTATCAACTTTTATAAATAGGATTTGTAGACCAAAACTATAATATGTTTAATGTTGAATTAAAAAATTTCAATACTATTTCTTTGTCATTGCTTGCTGTGATCAGTGATTCTATACGGCTCTGACACGCAAGTGCTGCATAGTTTTACCTTCAAAATTATTATAATTTACAAATTTACACTATTAATATAGGCAAATTAACAATTTTAAAACTATTCTTTTTCATTGGGTGCAGTCAAATATTAAAATCTTTAACGGTGTGTCGAGGAAAAGGTTAACACTCATAGCTCTAGATGCTCTTATGACTCACCTGATATTATGTGGTTACTGGAACCTACACCTCACAATGTGAATGCTTACTTAAAGGAGCTATTGCCATATGAAATATTTTAAATTATAATCATTACGTACCATTGAACAAAGAGTTAGCTATAGCTCCACAAGGTGCTATTGGTTTCATTACTCCATTTTCTTCAGCACGTGCAAATGGATCACAATCAGAAGATGGAGTTAATGACAGGCGGCCTAAAAGCTGATTGTCATCCCTGATTGGAAAATGCATTCATATTTATTAATAATAATAATAATATTATAACTTTATTTAACACCACATGTACAGAGTAAGCATATCGACGCTTGAAAGGAAAACGTGACTAAGCGACAATGTGTGAACTCTACAGTAGACTAATTTAAAGTTTAAATACCTGAAAAAAATCCTATTTTAACGAATCTAGTTGTAAGATTTTAGTAGACCTAGAATTTTTTTTTTTTTTTTGCGCATCGAATATGATTATTGCCTATAATTTATGTACAAAGCAGTTATTGTTGCTTAGTCACGTTTGCGTTTCAAGCGTCGATATAAAACAAATAATAGACGGTGACATAAATTGGTGTTGACATAAATATTAATTTTGGAAACTAGTTTATATATTAACATCAAAATTAAAGTCTGAACCTATAACTAAAATACCTAGTCAGGTCATAAATTCTGTCACATGTTTAATGTAAAATAATTGAAACAAGTTTATTCATTATATAACCATTCATATACCAAAATGAACTTAACAAAACATAGATTCTTATGACACTAAAGTTTATTCAAAATTACCTCCGTGATTTTGAATACAGGCCTTCAATCTGCGCGACCAGTCGTCTATCGCAGCACGAACGAGGTCCATGTCAATATCGGCGGCTGCCTTAATCAAGAATGTCTTGAGTGACTCCAAATTGGGATGAGGCTTTGAGCACGCCTTTTCCTCCAAGTGTTGCCATATCTTGTAATCTAACGGATTCAAATCTGGACTGGAGGAGGGCCAGTCTTCGTGCCGGATGAAGTCGATTTCACGCGCCGCCAGCCAGTCTTGTGTGCTCTTCGCTCTATGAGCTGGCGCCGAATCTTGTTGGAATACCCAGTGCCTGTTATTGAACACGGTATGAGAAACAGGTTCCACAAGGTTCGTCAGTACTGTATTTTAATACACAACTGCATTCGTTTTTACACCTTTCTCACAAAAATGTACCTCTGTTAAGCCCCAATAAGAAACTCCCAACCATACCATGAGCGAGGATGGAAAATGACCTCGTTGGACACGCGGAATACGGTTGCTCGCTTCTTTACTACTGTGTGCGTACACCTTATCATTTTGTTTGTTGTAGCTCTCTTCTACGGTAAAAATTTTTTCATCCGAAAAAAGAATTTCCCGATATTTTTTTCCCACATACCGCTTCAACAAAGCGCGGCATCTCTTCAGTCTCAGGTCCATTAGACAAGCATTCAAACGATGTCCTGTTTTTCTTCGATTTGCCAGAAGCCCTAAGTCTTCATTTAACACCCTTTTCACCGTGGTTCTGCTTAACCGCATCTGAAGGGCCAACAGTTTCTGCTTACGTTTGGGATTTCTTTGAATTCGCGCCTTCAAAGCTTTTATCACTGCTGGAGTCCTAACAGACCGAGGGCGACCGCTTCTTGACCTGTCATCTACACCAGAGTCTTCATTGTATCGTTTGATGGTACGATAAACGAATCTTTTGGTTATATTCAAAATTTTCAGTATGTTAAAAATTTGAATTGGCGCGTAACCGCAACGATGCAACGCAATAACTGCAACACGGTCTTCTTTAAGTGTCCACTCCATATTTAAAAATGAGTAAAATTCTAAAAGTATACATTTTTATTTTCATGAACAATTCGAAATTCGAATTCAATAAACTTTTTTGTGGTCAGCATTCTAAAAGAAAAGTTTTTACTGTGTGACAATACTTATGACCTGACTAGTTATATGTATGTAATTTAAAATACAGCATGGACTTTACTGTTTTGTATATGAATTTACCTTTTAACAATAACTAAAGGAGAGTAAATTATTGGAGTGTATGTGTGCCAATTTTGCATGCTTTACAGCCCTTTAAATAATATATCACGTACGATATACAGGGTGTCCCAAAAAGGATAAATCAAGAAGACTATTTTATTGTTTATATGGGGGATGATCTCACGGCCCAACTGGTGTTAAGTGATTTCCAGAGCCCATAGACATCAAAAATGTAAATGTCGCCCCCACCTTGAGACACTTACAAGAGGCTCTACCACCAATTTCTAATTTTATATTAATACTTATTAGTATTTTTAAAGCAGTCAAGTTTTTGTTTTATTAATAGTTTATAGTTTATATAATATATGGAATTCTTAGATAAAAATGTATATACCTGGATTTTACATATCGTCTGTGATTCTGGTAATAATTGGTCAGTCCATAATAGAAATAAACTTCTCCTTTGAAGTCCTCAGTAAGATTGAAGGGAAGATGACAAGTGCATATTTCTTCAGTGTTGTTTTTTAAAAAATCTGCACATGTGACATTCATATCATCTTTCATGCAATAGGTGTAGTCAATAACATGCTCTTTAACCTGTAAGTTATTTATACTTTAATAATAGAAATTTGATATAATATTATATTATATTATTCTTGAAATCATTAAGACCCTTGAATTCTACTCTGTAACATTGATAACATTTTTTATTTATTTATATTCTTTATTAGAGCTATACACCTATTAGGTTAAGGGTAGTTGATAACATTGAATCAGATAACTACTAGTTTTAAGTTTAGTTTTTTGCTGGGTGAAGCAGGAAGAGAAATATGCAAGTGAGAGTAAGATAAATGTAAATGTTACTAGAAAAAAAAAGCTTCTGTTGGATTCTAGTAGAAATATAGTATTATAACAATGTCAGTAGTACCAAACATTTAAAAGAAACTTTATAGAGTGCTATTAATAAATTCTCATAATACACTGAATAATAGCTAATATAATTGCCAGCTCTAATTTGGTGACGAGTAACGTAACAACGGTCGAACAACGTAACGTAAAAACATACCTCATCAGAAAAGTAGAGCAGACCTATCCCGACTGGTATAAAAGCGATTCCGATTACAAAGAACGTAGGTAGCACAGTTCCAGCAGTCAGGATTGGTTGCCATGCAGGTAGACGTTGCTGCTTAAAAGCAGATTCTACAAAAAGCCCGTGTTTTAACAATCAATATATCATCAAGGTTAATTTGGTAGCAAATTAACAGATTCTCTTACCAGCAGGTCGTCTTGACTTTACATTTTGCTCCGACGTATCACTAGACGTCGCCATGGTTTTTTAAGAATTATGTGTATTAATTAGTTTTTTAGGAATTACCAGGTAAAACCAATAAATTGAACTTTCACAGTCATTGCATCAAACAAATTTGATAAAAATTAAGTTTATCATACCAGAAATTGACATTTGACAGTTTTGAGTTTTCACTTTCCTATCGGGCTCGGTTTTTTTGTATTATTTTATTCAGCAACAGAGAATCCCATTCCTATATCTATTTTTTTTATATTGTTTGAGATGAATTGACCGCCGTAGATATTGGGTTCGGTGAAGTGAACACCGTAGTTAAAGGATGAAACGAAATGAAATAACCTTTGAAATATTGAGAGTTTATTGAGTGTTAGATAGATTTTTTGGAAACCCCTAACATCATGTTTAGCGACTTGGTAACGATTTGCAGCCTGTATACTGTCATCGATACTACACGGTTAATAAAGCACCGTCATTTCAAGCAAGTTTTCAAGCAATTAAACGGCTGTCTGGTGTAGTGGTAAGTGACATGGTCACTACACAAGGGGGTCGCGGGTTCGAATCCCGCCAAGGGAAGATATTTGTATGAGAAATATAAATGTCTTTCCAGGGTTATAGGTGTATATTAAATATACGTATGTGTATAATAAAAATATTATATTTATTTCCGTTATCTGGTACTTGTAACACAAGTTCTTTACGAACTTAGCACGGGACTAGTTAACGTGGCGTGATTGTTTAAAAAAAGAAAGAAAGAAAGAAATTCATTAAACGGTTAGATGTGCAGAAACAGCAAATTAATCAAATAAAATAGTTATCATAATTTAATACTTCACCTTCCGGTTAAAAGTGTATGCAGATTCAAAACATTACCTGACTACCAACCGTCAAAAAAAAATTGGGACCTTGTGTTCCCAATTTTAATCACCTGAGTCAGTTTTCATCATAGATAACTCACTCAATATTTATGAGTTCTCATCTTTACCTTCTTTCATACTTCTGTGAGTTTTCTGATCTATTCGTGGAGTTTAATAACAGGGGGGTGCAACTCCCATACAAAGGAAAAGAACATTCAACTAGCGTCATCTTTAGGAACCGGCGAGGTCATTTTTGAAACGTTTTGGCCTTAATGAACTAATAAACTCACTAGATGGCAGATACGAGTTCTGACTCAATAAAAAAGGTTAGCGTACTTTGAAGCAGTGCTTCCATTTTTAGGGAATTCTCCCTTTTTTAGGGAAAAATAGCTGATATTTTGGATGATAAAGACAATTTAAAAAATATAAAAAGCAAAGCCTATACTAGTAACTGTTGTGAATTTTAAAATAAACGGTTTTTAAAGTAAAACAATGAACATTTTATTTTATGGAGAGAGAATGACATTAAGTCGAGTTGACAAGTAAAAGAATAAAACAGAGTTGTGTATAAAAACTAATAAGAAGGTTTGATTCAACAGTAACCCTCTAGTAAAGTAAATCATAGATTAAGCCACTGCTTTTTTCTTAGGGTTTCCCCAGAATCCCAATAAGTATAATCCGCCAAACTTTTATTTACCTATTTTCGTTGATGTCACCAGAACTTACTTGTATTGTAATATACAGGTACTTCATGTACCATGAAAGATTATCATGGTAATTTCATTTACGAAAACCTTGTAATTGTCATTTCACTTTTGCTAGCAGTTCCTTCTTCAAAGACTGAGGTGGAAAGATTATTCAGTGTTCTCAAATGTAAAAACTGACAAAAGAAACAGGCTTTCTAATGAAACCCTGAACGGCTTGCTTCATAGAAAGTTCCCAACTTTGCCAGCAAACAATTGCTCAATTTTAGAACCGAACAGTGTTAGGTTGCGTGCAGCAAAAGAATATAAAAGAAATGCGTCGACTTCCTTGAAAATTCTAATCCTATAGATCTATGATCTTCTGGGGGCGTTTATATTATATATACCTACATTAAATAATATGCTGTGGTTTATTTTCTGTATTTTATTTATGCTTTCTATATAAAGGATTTATGAAAGTTGTCTAGGAAATTTTAGGGATAAATTCAAAAGAAACTAGGGTAAAATGTGTTAAAAAAAACTTAAGTGGAAACACTGCTTTGAAGTTTTCAAAATTCCAGGGCCGTAAAACAATCTCAAAAAAAAAAAAAGTTTTCAAAATGTCGTAACGATTTAATTTTTTAAATCGTTTTTTTTTGGTCTTGGTGTGAGTTATTTTACGTTGTAGTATTAATTTAGAGCATCTTTTAGCTTTATGAGAATATTAGACGATTAGACATTGAGAAACTCTGTTTTGAATTCTCTTTAGACATAACTTGGTTCCAATACTTTTTTCTTCGTTAGCGTTTCGTAAGCCTGTGTAACTATTTTCGTTTCTTACAGAAAGTTTATTATTAAAAATCAGCATGCCTCGAAGATCGAAAATGAAATGCTATTTCGGATGTCTTGATAACGGTGAGTTTACACTATTTTCCCGGTATGTTATTTGCTAACAGAATTATTATTCATAATATAATTAAATGAATTAGCACCAACTAATGGTCCTTCCTATTTCTGCTGCCTAGCTATCATATATGTTAAGTTTGATTAAAACAGTCGGTGTTAAGTCTCGTACTATCACACACACAACTCAGATAATAAAATTGTCTCGAGTGGGTGGAAGTATTTATGTTTTGCAACTCAGCGTATTATATGCTTATTGTCAAGTGGGCCCGAACTAGTTTTTTGGAATGATCAATCAGTCATGCTTTCCTGTTTAAATAAAATACAGCACAATTGATCTCACATCCAAAGTTAGATGATGGCATTCACATTTTGTTTCCTGGTGTTTGATAACCAAGTTACACCAAGTGGCCTGTGACCACGTTCATCCTTCTACCCAATATAAAATAATGTTTTTATTTTTGTAGACAAAGGTTTGATAATGACAAAATTTTATGGGAAAATTATAAGGAGCACTAAAATGTCTGAAACATGAAAAGATTGATGCACTATATTTGAACCAGAACGTGTTATGTAATATATTAATTTGTAAGTATGATTACATTAACACTAAATTTTTCATGGTCGTATTTTTTCAATATTTGTTACATACTTAAGATACTTTGTTTCTCCGTTTCAGAAGAGAAACTGATTCAGCAAGGAATGTGAACTCACAAGGGATCTTAATTTTTTTTAAATATGTTTATAATTTATAAATTAATAGATGAAATAGTTCATAAGATCTAAATTGATGCCAATTTTGTTTTAAAATAGGTTGTTTAGTTCTTATAGTTATACTATTACGTTTGAATAGATGTAATTAGTAAGTTAGTAATATATGAAAATACTGATATAAATTTTTGTAAATGAGCTTTTGTAAATTCTACGAGAAGATGATTTTAATTAATGATCAAAAGTCAACGATCTTCAAAAGCATTATTTGCAATTATTTAGATTAACTGTGGAATATATTTGCTAACTTGTGTTTTCTGTATGAGCAGATATAAATGAAAATGCCCAAACATGATTATGTTTCTTACATTTTCATTATGTGAAATCAATATGCTTGTGACTGAGTATATTAATAATTTATTAAAACTTAAGTGATAGACAGCAACCCCTATGACACTGCTGAAGTTTATAAGCACTGGTGACCACTTATCATGAGCCGGGTTGTGTGCTCGTCTGCTGTTGAGTGCAATAAAAATTTTCGAGACCCTTTCTATTATTTAGATGTAATATTAATGTACATTTAATTTGGATTAAAAGATAAATTTACATTTTATGTTTGCATGTGTATGTTTATAATTCATTTGCATGTAACGAACATCAGTTTCTTTTGTAACAAAATGCAAACTAATGGTTTGTAATGAATGTAATTAACTTTAAGATGATTTTCTTTCAATCTGCTGTTTGTTTCATCTAGTATTACCAAAGCTAAAGCATCAGAAACGTCAGAATAGAAATAATTTAGTTAAAGAATAAAAGTATAACTATTGTAATCATGTCTAAGATTACTATAAGTGTCATTAAGTACAAACTATCAATATTTAAGAGTACTTTAAATCATCATTACATTTTTTAAACATTTTTTGTTTTTTTTTTGTTTTTCAAATCATGTAACAAAACGTTTGTGCAGAACAAAATGTCACATGTTATGAACATGATTGTGGGTTGATCGTTTCTTAAATTTCTAAATGTTTATAAGAATGCTAAGAATAATTTAGTATTCACTTTAGTGTGTGTATTATCTCTACAATGCTAGTTTAAATGACAATTATTGTATGACGAAGCATTGGTAGTATTTATAGATGTAATATTTTCATACAAGGTCATGATCTGTCACGATCAACTTTAAGCAAGAACTGCTATCATTAAGAAACAAATTTATTAAATTTAATTCAAATTGTCTACTATGTTTATAATGGAAAGCTGACATGTTTATATTTCGCACAAATGACTTAATTGACATTGAATGATTTGATTATCTAGACTTAATTAACTTTTAGATAACTTTCGATTTAATGTTAATAAGTACGCTAGTAGGATTAATCTAGAGGAGTTATTGTTATTCGAAGTTTTATACAATTGTACGTTCATACAATCTTTTAACCGAAAATTGTTTGTAATATAGGGAAATTAAATAGCTTACAGAGAATTACAGCTTTTTATTTTAAAAAACTGTTTTCTCTCTGTATGAAAAGATCTTATCGATTAGAATGCTGAACACAATCAAACATTCCTTAATATCTCATAAGTACTACCGGGAATTCCAGCGATTCTAAACGATAAGATTTTTTCATAAAGAGAGTTATTAAAAATATTAAAATTACTAAAAAAGCCACCTGGTGGGGGGTAGGGAGACTAATAATCGACCGTAGCGACGCCTGCTGGACCGGGCTTTAACTAAAGCAAAAATAAAAATGAGAGTTGCGCATCTATCTCTAATATATTAAGTGTATAATCTATGGTTTAATAACGACACATTGAATATTTATAGGCCATTGTAGAAAACTTCGTTCAGAAAACTTCATCAGATGGCTCAAAATAGATGATTTATTTTATATTTCATTACTGTTTCAGTATTGTTACGCTACACAATTAAAAATATTTTCATTGATTAACTTGGTAGTATAATGTTTTTCTGTGTTGATATAAATAATTTCAATTCCGTGAAATCGTTTTTAAATTAGCACTGTAGTCAGACGACTGTAAGGCTTATCTGGTAAAAAGTAGTCACCGTTGCTCACTGATACAGCAATACTAAGGGCAGATTCAAGCAGCAGCATAAAAAAAAAGCTCTCAAACATATTAAGTTATTAAGTGTATAATCTATGGTGAATTCCAGATAAGATTTAAAAAAGTCTTGAACTTGGATTTGACAGTAAAACTCGAATTTGCAATTTTACAAGGATTGGAAAATATATAAGACTTGGCTTCGGCCTTATTGAAATTTTTATTTCAGGATATAATATAAATCGTGACCTGGCTTTGGCTTTTTTGAAAATTTATTTCAGAAATTATATAGAACAGACAAGGCTGTCTAGGCTTAGATCCCCTTGCCTTTCCTAATAAGGAAAAATTGTACCAAAAAAAAAAAACTATGGTGATATATTAAGTGTATAATCTATGGTGAGTGCGTTGAAGTTGATTCAGTTGATTGGGCTTGAACGAGTTTTAATTTCTATTATTTCCAATTTAGAGAGTCTCTAAACTTAATTTAAAAATCCCTAATTATTGCTTATTTAGCCACCGCAATTACCACCAGTTTAAATTGAATATAATAGTTAAAAAAATTGTTGAAAATGTCAAATGAAACAAATAAAACAGTAAGTACTAACTACCATTTTACCGTTTCTAATGTGATAAAGTACACAACAATGCAAAGTTATGTTTTCAATAAAAGTTGTATTAAAATCACAGTAAAGTATTCAACCTGAAAAAATGAATCAACTTTCCCAATTTTTTCGTACCAACTTATTTTAAGCTACGTTAGTAATGATTCATCATAAACCTTCTAAGACAACATTCTGAACGCTATACGCACTTCTAAATTAATTGGATTAACAAGAAAGATAACTAAACACGGAGTAAACAAACATCTAAATTTAATTAAAATTATAACTCAGTCTTGTCATGTTGCAAATGTTATTTTTCCTGGTAACTTTTGATTTCATTGTACAGAAAGAAATAGGATGCTCCCTCTCTTACCACCAAACAAGTACTACACAGATGTCTACTAGTAGTGCCTATAACAAATAGATGTTTTTTAAAAGTACTGTGATTATTTAAGGCGTTTGCCACTAGACATAATTCTAACTTTTTATATTGATTAAACCTTGGGAGAGTCTTCTATCAACATTTTTTTGGGCTTTCCTAGGCTCGGAAATGTCAAAGACCTGTCAAGTCTGAGAATTATTAGACTTTCATGTTACTTGTATCTATTTGTGGCAATAACCCCGGCACACTTAATCAATATCTCATTTCCTGTATGAGTGAGTCATTTACAAGTAGTGTATGTTTTGGTCATTATATTTTACATTCTGTATTAGTATTCTAAAGTTTGAAGAGAGCATAAGAGTATTCTGAATTTAAGCAGTAGCTATATTTATTCTATCTTATGAAGGCTCTGCATTGGTTATAAGTGTGAATGAATATTCCTTAAATGTATGTAAGTTCTTTAGTGCTTGAACAGGTGAAAGTAAACAAGCTAATGGCTTATCCCGTGTTAAGTGTTTACTGGGGCCCCTAGACATCAACAACATAGTTACCGCTACCAACTTTTAGAAATGAGTTTCAAGTCACTCAAACAACGGCTGCCTTACCCTTCAAACTGGGACTTAATACTGCTTTCTGACAGAAATAAGCAGTGTTGTGGCACCCACCTTTACGGGATTATAATATGACGTAGAATTAGTAAATGCCAGTTAGTGGTTGCAGTATGCTGATATAATACTGAGAATACTGCTGTCTGTCTACCTACTTACAGATTTTGTTCCATAATGTTGAATCTGTTATTTCTTAGAAGAGTGTTTAATAGTTAACAATAAGTATATCTCATTTGCCTTCATAAGACAGAAAATCTGTTAGTAATAACAACAGTATTGTAAAATTATGCTGGTTGTAGGGTTTTTTGTAAGACAGTACAGTTAGATACCACCATCTTGCTTTTAAGAATTATTTCTGTATTTATGTATGCTGTTTTAAATCACTTTACGATAAATTGACTTAGACCTCATGTGTCATACTGGGTGATGGCATTCACAGCACCATGTTTATAGGCTTCAATAAACAATTGAAACATGAGTTTATTACACACACATACAAAAAATATATATTTGAGACTAAACATCTTGATTGCACCATTCACATTATATGGGATCACGGACTTTAACTACCTATTCACTATAATAAAAAAATTTACATAATCTTCATTCTATCATTTTACTTGTGATATGTTCCGTTATGACTTCTCTAAGTTACCTTATCTTTACATTGACAGTACTATGTAAAAAGCTGTCTTGGACTGCCAACAATAATTTCCATCATTAATGAATGATTGGCATAAATATAGGACAAAAATATTATATAAATTGCATTATTTTTTATTAATACACATAGATTTCATACATTAAGTCTAGTCAATTTAAGAGCTAATTTTGTAGAAATGTTGATTGCAATATTTTTGTTTTGGATAAGAATCTTCATACATCCTGCCCAACATAAAAATGTGCATTCTCTTCATTGTGACGCTTAAAAAACAAACAAGAACAAAGTGTGTCAGTTGAATTGTGTCAGTTAATCGAAGTGAAGACTGAATACCAGATATGTGTGTTACTTGTGACTATCATACATAATTAGCTACAACCAATTTTGCTTACATTCGATTTACAACTAGAGAAAGTTTCTTGAATAAAAATTAAATAAAATTAAAGTAAAATATTACCTTTGTAATTTTGATTTAAAAAAAAGAAAACATTAAGTGGAATGACATTTAGAGACGGCTTTCTTTGTCCAAGACTAATATAAACAGTGATCAAAATATTATGTCAACAAATGATAATATATATTGATGCCGTGTCCATATTTAGTAAAGCAAACAAGCAAGAAAGTTAAATTAAAAGGAAAACACTGTGTTGAAAAAGAATGTTGAAGCGTAAGAAATTGGTACATTTGGTACAAGTAAAATTATTTTATTTATTATTTTAGTTATACAATGTTCCTTCAATAACCCGCAATAAGCTATATCAATGGTTCATTTCGTTATTAGTAATTAGACTCAAAGCCGGCGGCGTCGAATAGTTCGCTGACGGTAAAGGCGAATTTACATTACGAAATTAGTGGCATGAAATTAATTTCGTGACATTAGTTTTACCAACAGTTTCACGTGTAATGGAATACTTTCGTAATGCATGCATTAATTTCATGCATGCAAATTAGTTTCGTACCCTGCGCGATTTTTTGGTGAAATTAGTGTCATGCAACTAATTTCATAGTGTAAACGCGGTGTTACTTCGGACGCACTTCAAGCGTTAAAAATGGCAAACCAACGATGGAGTACAGAAAAAAATATAGATCTTATTAATGAATATCAGCGACAAGGGTGTCTGGGACCCGAAACACCTACAGTAAAAAATCAAAATTATCTTCACTCATTCGAAAATAGTTTTTAACTCTCAGGATCTTCATCTGCTAATTCAGAGACTAACTTCATTGCTCCTAAATGCCTTCTTGTTGAAATCTCAAATCCTCGAATCTACCAACGCCTTTTTTTTCTTGAGTCTTTTTTTAAGTTTATAGGTATATAAGCATTTCTTTAGCTACATTGAATATAGCAAATAGCTTTGATGCTGAAGGCGCCATGGTTACTGCGATACTGTGGCTTTCGCGACACTATTCTTTTAACGAAATTACTTTCGCATATATCGAAACTACTTTCGTGAAACTGAGCTCAACATGCATGACACTAATTTCGTAATGTAAACTCCGCATAAGACCCAACTGCCGTGGCGTTGACGAAGGCTGATTTCGTATTCAATTTGGGCAGGGTGGGAGGAGTTCCTTGGGCCCGCGGTCTGCTCACAACACCATGCAGATCGTTGAGTCTCACATACCCCGCGCGCCCCTTTTGCGCGGGGACCTAGTAGGAGGTTCGGCCCTCTACCCGAAAAAAAAAAAAAAAAAAGGTTGGGAGGAGTTATATACTCTGCCCAAAACTCGTCGTTTTGCCTTCAGTACTCATTGGTCTAATTCTCTCCCGTCTAAGCTCGGACGCGAATTGTTGACCGATAGGGGGTTCAGGAGGGACAATGGTCGGTTCAACTTCGCTATAACTCGCCTATCGCACCTAACACGTAGGCGGAAGTCCAGCAATTTCCTCCTAACCATCCAAAAAAATACATGCTATGAAACACAAATGCAGATAAAATGAGACCTAACTATTCTGCCTTACGATAAATTTTTACTGTCATCACGGTCAATGCCGAATTCATTTGCCCTGTTGCATACTGTGTCAAATGATGAATTCGAATTCAAAGTACGCTCTGACTGCAATGTAATTAATATAACGACAGGTTCTAGGTGATGATGCTCAACTTTTCTACGATGATAGATACAACAAGAAACTGCAAACTTTTTTTTTTCCAGATTTTCCCCTCTTATGTTTTCCTCGAGAATAATCTCGATGTTTATTTATACTTTGTGACATTATCCGTTAATCGTTTTTATTTACAGTTCTCAAATCTGGAAACACCTGGTTATGTTGGATTTGCCAATCTGCCTAATCAGGTACACAGAAAATCTGTAAAAAAGGGTTTCGAGTTCACCCTTATGGTGGTCGGGGAAAGTGGACTGGGCAAATCTACTCTGGTCAACTCTTTGTTTTTGACCGATTTATACCCTGAACGAGTAATCCCTGATGCTACTGGTAAGCAAGTTGAAAAAAAAAACTTGAAACTTTAGTCAAGTTTAATTGTAACTAATTTCTAATATACCATTGAAATGCGTGCTTTCGTAGCTATCCTCTTAACATCCTATTCACTTTAGTGGTGATAGGACTCCTTGTGAGTCTGCACGAGTAGGTACCACCGCCCTGCCTATTTCTGCCGTGAAGCAGTAATGCGTTTCAGTTCGAAGGGCGGGGCAACCGTTGTAACTATACTGAGACCTTAGAACTTATATCTCAAGGTGGGTGGCGTTGTAGATGTCTATGGGCTCCAGTAACTACTTAATATCAGGTGTGCTGTGAGCTCGTTCACCCATCTAACAAAAAAAAAACGTGATTTCGTAGCTATTCTCTTTAGTGGTGGTAGGACGGCTTGTGAGTCTGCACGAGTAGGTACCAACGTCCTGTCCATTTCTGCCATCAAGTAGTAATGCGTTTCGGTTTAAAAGATTGAGCAGCTGTTGTACTTGTAATTGCTGAGACTAGAACTCATGCCCAGGTGAGTAGTGGCATTTACGTTGTCGATGTATATGGGCTCCGGTAACCACTTCACCAGGTGGACCGTGAGTTTATCCACCCATCCAAGCAATAAAAAATAGTAGCTATTCCCCTTTTTAAGAGAGTTTAATAGTTTGATTAATAATAGAATGTTTTCCTATGAATGCTTAATAGTAGAATTTGGCTAGTGAAACACTTGTGACATGTGCAAATCGAGAATGTTGTAAACAATTTTTTTTAAACAGTCCAATCAGTGTTTTAAATTGTTACAGAGAAAACAAACCAGACCGTGAAATTAGACGCATCGACGGTCGAGATAGAAGAGCGCGGCGTGAAGCTGCGTTTGACCGTCGTGGACACGCCCGGCTACGGAGACGCGATTGATAACACGGATTGTTTTCGAGTGAGTCTACAGCAACGGTCGGGGAACTTTTTTAATTATTACCCCAAAATATTTTTGTCTAAGTTGATATTACCCCATGGCGAAGAACAAAAAAAACCAAAATTGCTTCTTTTTAGTATCTTTCATATTATAGCCCCCATGATAATTTTGAAAAGAAAACAATAACTAAAAATTTAACGATTCTAAAGAAGTTTCACTTATATATATACTTTTTCTCACAAGTTTCATTTTTACCTCACAAAATTTCATTTTACCCCATTTGGGGTAATTTACCCCGGTTCCCCGACCGCTGGTCTACAGTCATTCATGGACTTACAAAAACTCTTATTCAGCGACTTTGGAGGTCAAGAAACAAATTGTCAGAAATGAAAACATAAGTTCATTTAATAATGTAATGTAAATCATCTTGCCTTTTGACTGTGATTCCGAGACTTTCTAAATATATAATGATTAAACTAGTAGTAGTAGGTAGTAGTAATGAGTGGTCGGCCATTTCTGCATTAATTTTTTTTTAGTTTCACACCAGTCATCCGTTTGGATTTTGTAGTTTCCTTTTTTATTCACCGGAAATACTCGCAAGCATAATCATTTATCCGAACCGCATTGAGCAACATTAAATATTATTACATATGTACTCGAACGCCTACCGCCAGTGAAACATTTAAAAAAAAACACAGATTTCTATTAATAGATAAATGTTTCTGAAACTACCATGTGTAGTGGTGGCTACAATGAATGTGGTACATTGAACTTTCCGTAAGTAATCGTTTCTGTATTCACAGATAGCGATGGTGACTAATGTCTCGACAAGGACTTTGTTTAAATATGCAGTTGTTTGCCTTGTTAATAATGTGGCGTTAATCGTTCATATATGTACTAGTGTGATTTTTTTTTTTTTTGCTTAGATGTGTGGACGAGCTCACAGGCCACCTGGTGTTAAGTGGTTACTGGAGCCCATAGACATCTACAACGTAAATGCGCCACACACCTTGAGATATAGTTCTAAGGTCTCAGTATAGTCACAACGGCTGCCCCAACCTTCAAACCGAAACGCATTACTGCTTCACGGCAGAAATAGGCGGGGCGGTGGTACCTACCCGTGCGGACTCACAAGAGGTCCTACCACCAGTAAATAGGTCCTACCACCAGTAAAGAGGTCCTACCACCAGTAAAGAGGTCCTACCACCAGTAAAGAGGTCCTACCACCAGTAAATGTGTGATGTGAGACCTGAGAGAAAAATATTACTGGTTTTTTTTTTAGTGATAGAAAACGTTTTGTTATTACACTAATAATCCTCTGCAATTGTTATTTAATTTGGTGCAACCCTATATAATTTTTAGGTTGAATTTGGTTAATGGATCAACGAAAAGTTTTCCCCGCTGGATTCTATTTTGTTTTCAACTGCAATAAGAAATAGGGATGACCGTAACAAGCCTCAGAAATGAACAATAATTGGATCTCAGGGCAAACTTTAAATTGCATTCAATCCAAAAAATAATAATGCCTTGCTATATTTAAGAATTTAACATCCTTGGTCCGGCGGTTCGCTCCCAACATATGCAGACCATCAAAATCTACATAACCTACCCTCAACAAATACAAGTTTTCTGTACCCAAAGAAAAGGTTATTCCGATGTTCAATACTGGTGGTAGGACCTCTTGTGAGTCCTCGCGGGTAGGTACCACCACCCTGCCTATTTCTGCCGTGACGCAGTAATCCGTTTCGGTTTGAAGGGAGGGCAGCCGCTGTAACTATACTTGACTAGCTGTACCCGTTCACTTCGCTGGGCATTTAATATTAACATTATTATTTCTCATCCCCCCAAAGATTCTCATCATTAACGCCCCCGCAACTGCTGTAGGGAGTCCAACACTCATATAAATATTAGCCTATCCATTAAGTACATGTATTTTCTACATGGATACCAAGTTTTAAGTCAATCGGATGCATGATTCAGTAGTTATAATGGAACATCCGTAAAAAACACTTTAGATTTATATATTAGAATAGATACCTTAGAACTTATATCTCAAGGTGGGTGGCGCATTGAAGCTACAGATGTCTATGGGCTCCGGTAACCACTTAACTCTAGGTGGGCTGTGAGCTCGTCCGCCCATCTAAGCAATAAAAAAAAAAGCTACCTTCGTCTACGGTCTGGTATCAAGATACGATAATGAACTGCCCTCTAGATCAATAAAAAGTAATCCAAGTTTTCTTTATTTTTCTCAGTCCATAATTCAATACATTGACGAGCAGTTCGAAAGATTTCTTCGAGACGAAAGCGGCCTAAACCGTCGTAACATTGTGGATAACCGTATTCATTGCTGTTTCTACTTTATATCACCGTTTGGACATGGGTAAGTTAGTTTTTTTAATACTGTGAACCCAAGCGCTCATTTTAAGTCCTGTCCGCTTGAAAAGCTTGGCGAGTGTGTTCGCGACGCTAGCCGACATTTTACAACTAGTGGTCCCCGGTAGTCGCAAGTCGACTATAATTAATTGAAATTATAAGTTTGTACACCATTATGATTCTATTGTCACAAAGACTTTATTTTACTTCTGTAATCATAGATTTCGCCAAGACTACACTTTAGACACATATTAATGAAGACAAACAATTTATTTAATCTATTCTCAATTTGACCACAAACTTTAAGCAATAAGAAAAGTTTGACAATAAACAAATACTCGTTTGTGTGTCAAATACATGGTAGTGTGTGTAATGTTTTTTTATTGATTTAATGTATTATTGAGGCATAATTTAAAGAAAATATTAACATTCTGCACTCCTTCACTATATCTTATATTTTTAAACGAGCTATTCTTGTATATTAATATATATATATAAGGTAATTTCCAATATGTTTGTGATTAGAACGACACAGTCAGTCAAACACAATTGAGTTTCTCTGTAATAAAAGTTTTATTGTTCATTATATTAGGTACATGAAATAAGAGTGTGTATTTACTCATTACGTTACAAAAACCTACATACCTGTAATAAAAGAAACAACATTTAATGTTATTATTATCAATGTCAGTTCCTGAATCACAATTTTTTTTTTTTTTTTTTTTTTCCTACCTAAGCTGAGAGCCTTGAGAGGCTATATCAGCGTAACCCTAACTTTTGTAGGTGAGCTCACGGGGCTCAAACCTGATGACGTTATCACAATTAAGTAGTATTTTAAACTTTAAATATTAATTTATTAACAATCACGAGTCTCATGCGTTTTAGGTTATCTTTTCCATAGCTAATTAAATTCATTGATTTGTCATGTCACTGTCACTGTGCATTCGATGATGATTGATGCGCGGGAAATTGAATTAAAGAAAATTATATTTTTTCTTTATATATATAATCTGAATCTCGGAAACGGCTCCAACGATTTTCATAAAATTTAGTATACAGGGGATTTCGGGGGCGATAAATCGATCAAGCTACGATTTATTTTCAGAAAATGTTGTTTTATTCGTGTTTTCAATAATCAACTCTTCCCGACATCTATTGACGAATAATAATACTATTTTAACCGATTTAAAGACACGACAAGATGGCGTTATCAAAAAAAAAACCGAGCAATGCTCGGCCATCGTCTATAAGTGTGGATAATTTCATAATCCTCCGTCCGCGCAATTTTCGTAATAAGGGGTACAAAGTTTTTGCTCACGTATTAATATATAGATAACATGGGCTTAATACTTTCTGCGGATTTTTGGTAAAAGAACATACTTTAAAAAAACTACTTTTAAATTTCGAATCTACTCATTTTCGAGAAAAGAGATTGTAATGATTTGTTAATTTTTAATCAGGTTAAAGCCTCTTGATATTGAGTTCATGAAACAGCTGCACAACAAAGTTAACATCGTACCGGTTATCGCCAAAGCGGATTGTCTCACTAAGAAAGAAGTTCAGCGACTGAAATCTAGGGTATGATGTTTTAATGTGGTCAAAGAATTTATGTACAGTAGAAAACTATGGATCAATTTATTCAGTTGCTATAAAATACGTTTCAAACTATGGATCTGAGGTTGTACAACACGAACATTTAAGCTGTGTGCCAATTAATGCATATCAGTTCAGTTAATAAAAAAAATGCATTGATTTTAATTTTGTGAAATAAATACTTGTCTCATTATTATCAGTTTTTGTAATATTGTTTACAAATTTCTCAGAGGAATTGCTCATTGAAAATACATATTTTTTCTTGTTTTTTTTTAACTCAAATCTTGAAGTGTACATTTAAATAAATAATCTGATACAAAAATAATACTCGTTAAGGTTATGGAAGAAATCGAAAGAGAAGGCATAAAGATATACCCGCTGCCCGATTGCGACAGTGACGAAGACGAAGATTACAAAGAACAGGTAATAATAATATACAGGTAATAACAATAATAATTTCACATAACGATACCATAACATTTGATATAGTTTTTTTTTGCATTTACCACACAATGAAGGAACTTCAACGAATACGGAGTGGAAACGTTTCCAAAGCCGGAACAGCATTAAACTATCATATAATATTTTTTTTAATTGAATAATTTCAATCATTTTTATTATTACAGCAAAATGTGATTTGACAATATTTCTGTAACTTATACTTATAAAGCTCGGATAACGCATTAATAAGATTAGAGCACTTTCATTTCCTGAAAGGCTAATGTCATAATTCAATTAATCGAGATTTAATTTGAATTTTATATACTGTGTTTTATGTAACTACATACTTCAATTATTGTATTTTCAAAAATCCTTGATATGTTTGTAAATTTGACGTCTTGAAGTTCATAAAGTTTAAAGTTGGGAAACCATATGGTTCCTAAGGAACGTGGATCTCCATGATGACCTGGAGCTTTACTCAGTCATTAAGTATCTACAGACGGCATCATTGCGCCACTTTGAGAAGGCGGCACGATATGAGAACCCTCTTGTCGTGGCTGCTGGGGATTTATACCCGATTCTGTAGACCGAGTGGTAAATAGTCGACGTCGCCCAAAACACGTCATTACGGATCCTTCCGATTCATTAATGGTGATTTTAGGTACCACAAGCACCGGTCACCGCCCTCGTCGAACCCGTCGCTTGCGACGAAGGGCTCGGTGAGTAAATTAACCCTCAGACACAGCCCACTGAGTTTCTCGCCGGATCTTCTCAGTGGGTCGCGTTTCCGATCCGGTGGTAGATTCTGCGAAGCAGGGCTCTTGCTAGGGTTCATGTTAGCAACGTCATCAGCTTTGAGCCCCGTGAGCTCACCTACTAGTTAAGGCGACGCTGATCGACGCCCTCAAGGCTATCAGCTTAGGTAGGAAAAAAAAATCTCAGTAAGTTAGTGCTGAACCCACGGTTCTCAGGTCCGCCAGCTGAAGGAGGCGGTGCCGTTCGCAGTGTGCGGCGCGGGCCAGCAGCTGGAGGTGCGCGGGCGGCGGGTGCGCGGCCGCCTCTACCCCTGGGGAGTCGTCGAGGTCGAGAACCCGGAGCACTGCGACTTCATCAAACTCAGGACCATGCTCATGTAATTTATTTTATCTTATTGGCTTCGAACAGACGCTCTGAAAAGAGGCCTCATGGATCGTTTGGAACCTCTGCGTCTGCGGTGGGACTTCGGTTCCCTCTGTGTTGTGTACCGTATATTCCATGGGCGGAGTAGAGCTCATCTATAATACCTGGAGCCACTGCGGTCATCCACAGTGCATTTCCAGAGATCTTTTTGCCACGTACCATCCGGCTATGGAATACTGATTTTGTGTAGGTCATTGTAGAACTGCAATTACTATAACATAGACGTTCGCACAATGAGACGATTCGCAAATGGCATACATGCTAACACCGAAATCTCACTGTAACTAGAAATAGAGACCAATCATCGAACTTAGTGATTTTGTTATCGACTGTACGCAATATGTATCGCCATTAATTGTACATTGATTGACATGTAACCATTGATTAATTTTAAATGTTTTAGTACCCACATGCAGGACTTGCAAGAGGTCACACAGGAAGTTCACTATGAGAACTATCGTTCGGAGAGACTCGCCCGCACCGGCCAAGTTCCGAAACGCCACACGTGAGTGTTTGCAACTCAAATGCATGTTTAAACACTTTTATAGCAGATTGAAGATAGTTAAAAAAAAGAATATGAAATAGGGTTTATTTTATTACTGGATAAAGTGAGACGAGCTCACAATCCCCTGGTGTAAAGTGATTACTAGAGTAAATAGATATTATTGGCATACTGTATAAGTCTGGAAATTAGATCACATGACTGCAGCCAGTACAAAAACATAGTATGGTGGTACCTATCCTTATTTCGCTAAGTTAGTCGGAGCAAAATGAATTATAATAGAATAATTTAAAACCAGTGAAACCGCAGAACCTAAGGTGACTGCCCTTAGGGGGAGCCTAAAGATTATGGACCCTCGTGACATTGTAATTCAACAAATGAAGTATTAATATCAATTTTATTTAAGAAGTTGGGATATTTTTTATGTTCAAAAATTTACTAAATTTCATTCCTTCAGATACAGTATTCTGAAGCAAAACAATGCATTATCTCTAGATGTGATTTCTTAAATTTCCGTTTACTAGGTCAACTGAAAGCGGACTTAGTGAGGCGGACTCTGCCCTCACCAATGGCTCCGCGGAAGATTCCACCGAGCGCGAACGTGCCCTACGTGAAAAGGTGAAATCTACTAACACCTTCATATTGTTAGTGTAGAATCTACCATTCTACCAAGCCACTCAACCAATTTGGTGGCAAACTGTTACCGGAGACCATAGATGCCACTACAATTATGACTCCGCTTACTGACTAAGAGATGCAGACTGTTTTGTACTAAAAAGTTACGTTATCTATAATCTAAAACAGACAGTCAAGGTACTAGAGGGAACTTTGATTAGTATTAAGAAAACTACTGGACGAAGTAACAGTACTAGCATAACAACAGACTTAAGAATAATTTTAATATTTTTAAGAGTTCAGGAAAGCAATTCAAAATTGTTAGTAATAATTAATAAAATAAATTTGAATTAAAAATGGTGTAAGAAAAAATAATTTTATTGTAAAAAAGCGTGGGGTGCTATTCATGATATTTTTAAATTACCCTTCTATTCATATCTGTTCATAAAATATTTATAACTACTGATACCATCCATTCCACGCTTTTTTTGCAATAAAATCATTTTTTCTTATACTATTTTTAATTCAAATTTTTAAAATTTATTATCTATTTTTTAGTGGGATTTTCTATAAAAGCGTATTTTGTTAGTTTTTTTAAACTATTACATATTTATTTTTCATTTTTTAGTTGCATTTAAATTTTTTCAAATTTTTTTTAAATGTTGGATAGTCATCGGTCTTTAATAAGTATACCAAATTTGGAGTTAATCCGACGTTTTCGAGGGGGTCAAAATCATGTTCAAAGATTCCGTTACAAGTTAAATGAAGACTATTGATGTCGTTTGTAGGAGGCAGAATTACGTCGCATGCAGGAGATGTTAGAGCAGATGCAGCGACAAATGCAATTGCAGGCCGCCGGTGCTACCACCGCCACCTCCACCACTGCATAGTGTACGCTAACGGCGCAGGTACTGTATTATTCGCTCTGTTTTTGTTTTTATTTGTACGGAGAAAACAAATTCAGCTGCAGCACTGTAATCAATAACTAATGTATGTAAGTATGACTAAGACTGACTATCTACTAGTGGTAGGACGTCTTGTAAGTCCGCACGGGTAGGTACCGCCATCCTGCCTATTTCTGTCGTGAAGCATTAATGCGTTTCGGTTTGAAGGACGGGTCGACCGTTGTACTGAAGAGACTTTACAACTCATGTCTCAAGGTGGGTGGTGGCATTTATATTGTAGATGTGTATGGGCTATGGTAACCACTTTAGATCAGGTGGGCTGTGAGCTCGTTCACCCATCTAAACAATAAATTAAAAAAAGGTACCACCATCCTGCCTATTTCTGCCGTGAAGCAGTAATGTGTTTCGTTTTGAAGGGCGGGGCAGCCGTTATATTGTTAAAAGAAACCTTAACAGTTCATGTTTCGAGATGGGTGGCATTTACATTGTAGATGTCTATGGGCTATGGTAACCACTTTAGATCAAGTGGACCGTGAGACCGTCCAGCCATCCAAGAAAAAAAAAATACTGTAAAAAATACGTGAAGTAAGGACTGCCTGCACTTGAATTAATTATATATTATATATCTGTAATAATAATGTTTCTATTTACAGTGGGACACACAAATGTTTCGACTGCCTGACATGTGCGACGTGGTCAATTCCATACTGCGCGCCATTCCCTACTGTGCTTCTTCCACTTGACTGTACACTATGACGATATCATTTAAAGTATGGCAAATGTTAAAAATGTCTCAAAAATTTTTATTATGAAATGACTAGGTACGTGGGACATTTTGAAATTCTTTGGAGTTTCTATCGATTCGGTAAAAGCCATGTCATGACATTTTTACATCATTTGAATTGAAACAATCTTATCTCCTCGTCATTTTAAGGATACTAGAGTATTAAAATTTTATCTCAAATAATTATTTTATAGATGTTTTTATATATCGAATATTTCTCTCTATTGTAGTTGTCTAAGATAAACCATACGTAAATTCAATGATACATTTGAATCTTGCACATGGCTTGAAGTTTTTTGGATTTTCTTTGATGAAATTGAATTGACTTTGAAA
Source organism: Bombyx mandarina (assembly GCF_030267445.1). Classification (NCBI taxonomy): domain Eukaryota; kingdom Metazoa; phylum Arthropoda; class Insecta; order Lepidoptera; family Bombycidae; genus Bombyx; species Bombyx mandarina. Next base: position 6,339,736 of record NC_143222.1, on the reverse strand, counting down.
TAATAAACATACTATAACCTGGTAGACGAAATATGTTATTTAGACATATGCCGTAAGTTCTTTATAAGATCTAATTAATAGTGATCTGATGTTTGATTGTATTCATTATTCTCGTGCCATTGTCGACTTTTTATTTCGTATTTAAACTCTTGCATGAAATATTTTCATTGATCCCAATAATTTTATGTACTTAATAAGTATCTAAACTGTAGTAAGGAGAGCCAAATCGGATTATCTGCGTTTTTTTTTTTTTAAATATCCCTTTGCCACAAATAATATTGATCTGGTCCCACTTTAAAGAAGAATTAAGCCTAGAAATACTAAGGTAATTTGGTAAATTAACTTATACTTAAAAAAATCAGCAATGTCACTAGCGTGTTACAGCATTGCATATATTGCTGTAGACCTCACATCCCCTTATTCAAAGTTTATGTGAGAGACTTGTAAACTCGAATAAAAACTATTTTAGATTATAATAAATGTATCATCTCAATTTTTGATACCTACTAATAGTAGTGATTACGTGTATTTCCTTTTTAAAATATGTTCACAAAATATTTAATATTGCAGAAGACAATTAAAGTTATTATTCTTCCATTTAGATTTGAGTTAGTAAGTATCAGAACATTTTAATTTCGTGTTAACATTAAGAGAATATTTACTCTATTTTATATCATCATTTTAGTATATTGTGTTGTTATTTAATGAGTGTAATGCAATATTTTATCGGATGTCCATTACAAGACTGAAGTTGTGAGTGAATATGATTGGTATAATAATTTCTTGAATGGTACTTAATAGTTTGAATCATTCTGTTACAAACCCATTCCCTATTGGTGCATTTATACCCTAGTTGATGTTAATAGAACAACGATTTCATAGTTTCTTGTAGGATTAACATGATTCTAACTTTCAAATTCTAGATTCTAGATCGGTGCCAAAGTTGGTTATATTATGAGGTTTGCTAAATAAAGTTTGTGATCGGATGTAGTAGATTTGAATTATTTCACTCGTTAGAGAAAACCTATTAGAAAATTAAATGTAATGAATGAATACTCTTATGTAATCATATTTTTATAAAATAAAGAGTTTCTAACTAAAGCAATTTATTTACTGTCCTATCATAGATGTCCTGTATATTATTCTGTTATAATGCATCGCCAAAGAGGAAAGTAACTATATTAATTAATGTTTCCGCTGAAAGAGAGAAAATGGAGGCGGCGCTATAGTAGCAAGTGGAAAGATTAAAAAAACTGCATCATAAACTATCGCTACCGCTTTCACTTACGTACCTAACTTACGTTCCGTCATTACCACCTGCGAGATGGTGGTCTCATAATAATCTATGGATGAACTTACAAACTTCAATCGTGTGCCCAGCGACACGGTATAAGTAACGGTCTTTTGGGCTCTTCAAGCACCGGGCATCGTCTTCGTCTTGGTTCATGGCAGACCACTGAGTATCCCCCCGGATCATCACAATGGGTTGCAATTTCGATCCAGTGGTAAATTCTGCGAAGCAAGCACTGCTTCTACTAGGGCTGGCGTTGACAAATTCTCTCAGGCTGAGCCCGTGAGCTTACCAAGCAGTCCATGCGAAGCTAAATATAGGCCCGCATTTTTTTTTACCTGTGCTGATAAACTTAAGAGGCTATTTCAGCTTCGCCCTAACATGTAGGTGAGCTCATGAGGCTCAAACCTGACGACGTTGCTAACATGAATCCTAGCAAGAGCCGTGCTTCGCAGAATCTACCATCGGATCGGAAACGCGGCCCACTGAGAAGATCCGGCGAGAAACTCAGTGGGCTGTGTCTGTGGGTTAATTTACTCGCCAAGTCCTTCGTCGCAAACGACGGGTTTGGCGAGGACGGTGACCGGTGCTTGAGGTACCTAAAAGCATCGTTAGTGGATAGGGAGGATCCGTAGTGGTGTGTTTTGGACGACGTCGACTGCTTTCCATTCGGTTCGCAGGATCGGGTATGGACTTTAGCCCCGTAGGCCACCAACCCGGTATTTATATGTCTTATCTATGCCACTAGCTTATAGGTAGGGGAAAAAAAAGAAGATCCAAGTAGCTGTGACTCACTACCACCTGCGATAATTATAAGGTGAGACGCCCTCTATCACATTTACAGGCAACAGTATAGCCAAGGTAAGCATTGGAGTTTTGAGATTTTATTAATTTAGAGATTCTTTAGATCAGATTCTTCAGATAAACCTCAGGTCTGACCATTGGTGGTTTGTTCACTGTCTAATATTTCTAAAAGTCCACAAATATTGGAAAAAGGAACAAAATCTCCCAAATATTTTCTAAAAAGTTAATCCAATTTTCAATAATTTTCACTATTTATCTGTAAGTATGTTCACAATTTGTTAATTAACCCGTTTTTCTTAAATTGCATGATAAGTAAATTCGATAGCTTCTCGAGATCTTCCAAAAAGTCTACGTAAAAAATCATTATTTCACTGAGACTATATTTTATCGCATATCATGTCGTTTCATAATTTTATCACAATTGAGTAATATCTCAAATTAATCAACTTAATTTCATTTGGTTCCTTTCAGTTTTTATAAAACAAAAAATACAAAAAAATAAGTTGTATGGTCGGATTTCGTTGCCTTTCCAGTTAGAAAAATGGAACCACTACTTTATTTTGACAATTGACAAATACCTCCACAATCACATTCTGCCAATCGCCATTATTCGTTCGTTTGTGAATTTAACAAATACAAAACTACACAGTTATTGATTACTCTCGTGTGATAAACAATGGCGATAGTAGAAGACGAAATTCAGAACGGTTCTGAAGGGGAAAATGAAATTGAAGTTGTGGTTGAAGAAGATGATGGCGACCAGGATCCAGATTCTGATGTAAGCTATTCTGATTTTAATTTACAAAATGATACTTTGTCTGTATTTCAAGCTAATTAGCCGGTTTTCATTTTAATACATGTGATTCTACGTTTTACCAAAGCAAATTATAATTTGTAATTATTAACTCCATTTAAAAATACAAATTGAACCTAATTTTGATATCATAATACAGTGTATCATAATAGAATGTAAACATGTTTTGTATATTTCCTTTCTTTAGTATGTAGCTGTACAAACTTAACTATAAAAATATCTACCTTATTGTAACAACAATAGCATATGTAAAGGGAAGTTTTAAACAAATAAAAAAAAAATTTAATCTTGGTTCATTGTTTTTTTTGTTTTTATTGCACAGATAGGTGGACGAGCTCACAGCCCACCTGGTGTTAAGTGGTTACTGAAGCTCATAGACAACGTAAATGCGCCACCCACCTTGAGATATTAGTTCTAAGGTCTCAGTTTAGTTACAACGAATTGGAATGAAAAAGTAAACTGCTAATAATTGTAGGCACAAATGTCTAGATGTAAATTAAGTTTTGGGTCAATTTAAAGATAACATAATATAAAAGTATTTTCTTCATTTTTCAGAGGTCATAGATATAACTAAAGCTTCTTTTATGATTTAATCTAGCAATTCAAGGACTAAAGCTTAAACTTCACTGGCATTTTCCAAATTTCACTTTCAGCAACAGGATGGACTCAACATATGCACTGTTAAGCCCTGTGTTTCTAAGATATTTGTCTCATTCCTATGTTTCAAATACAATTCAATTACATTTTTCATGGACACACAAGATAAAATTTATCAATAAATAAAATGAGAAATGTATAACTATTAAACAATGTTAAAATATATAGTAAAATAAATTTCTGTGCTTATAATATTGTTATTATAACCCTACAGTTGCTATCAAGAGGGTTGGATGTCCAAAATAAAGTTTTAATATAATCTAGCCAATTGCTTTACAGTCCTGAAAAAAACGTGTTATTGTTATAAAATTTGTAGTTAGCATACAGGGTTGGGATGACACGGTTGCCTTGAATGAAAACACAACCTTTACTGATTAAAAATAAAACCATAAGATTTTAACAAAATAAGAAAATGAAAAGGTATTCAAAGATAATATATTGTTTGTATATGGTCCTCAAGTAATTGATCTTTTTTCTCAAGCAGTGTCCGACTTAATCTCATTAATTGAGTTTGATAACATTTCCCGGCAATGTTTTTTTATTTGTGATCATAATCCCATCAAAATTGACTAGCATTTATTGTTGAAGCCACATATTAATAAATAGCAAGAATTTCATTGTGCACCTAATACATAAGTTTCACAAAATTATAAAGTTTATTATTATCTTCTTAAACGTAATTTACTGAGCTCATTAAATTCTAATTCTAGGAAGTGAAAAATTGGGAATATAGTCATGTGTCTTAATTATTGAAACATAATCGAGTGATAAAAGGAAAACTACCTTAGTAACTAGTTATTTCAAACCTCCAAGGAGTGTGAATATTTAATATAACTTGTGCAATATCCAAGCAAAGTAAAAATTGAAAATGTTTACAATATTCAGAAATAATAAATTTTAGGATGAAATATTGGAGATGGGAGATTGGCAGAGGAAAGTGGCCGAATATGAACACAAAATCACATTACATCCTTTTAATTATGATGATCACATTGAATTGATCCAGACTTTGTGGTAATTATTACATTGAATTTCTTAAATAAGTTTTTTTTTAAATAATTTGTACCTAAAATGTTTTGATCAGAAAGTTTCCTTTAATCAAATTTAATATTACTTCATTTAGAGCAGGGAATCCCAAAGTGTTTCAAATCTTGTTTTTTTTTTATTAAATGTGTGAGTTAGAATTTTATAATTTATAGATATGTATTTGCCAAAAACAAAGCATATCAAATTTTCAGGCGTCTATCGGAACTGGGGCAATGGCGAACGGCGTTTGAAAGATTATGGGAGATGTCAGTTATAAAAGTTGATCATTGGCTCTTGTGGCTTCGAACAGAAGAGAATATTTCACAGTCTGAAGAATTAATTGCCAATTTATTCTATAAGGCAACCTGTGATTGCTACTGTGAGTACATTTAACTTCAGAACATTTAAATTCTAACTGCTTTAAAAACGAAATATTTCAGTGTTTTAGTTATTCTAGCTATTCAAATACCTTTTCTACTTAACCAGATAAAGCTTACCTCACTGTGAGTGGTAACAATTGCTCATGGAAATCACTAATGCGGGGGCAGTGGCCTGGATCTGAATACTTCCTACTGCTGAGGTTGCTTATCAAACAATTTTAAAAATATAAATGCCTTGCAGCGATGTCTATACTGTCAAGATGGAGTTCGTGGGCCCTTTCATTGGATGAAATACCTAAAGTTCGAGCGCAACTTGACGAAGTTTTGCGTCGTGGAGGCTCCGATCCATATTCAGGAAAAGTGTTGTGGGATCTAAAAATTGACTTTGAAAAATCACAACTAAATGAAACATGGTATGTATAGGAGCCATAGCTAGTATGTCGACTGACCTTTATAACCTCAGTAAAAAGCTACAGCTGATCTACAAAAACAAGATCTGTTCAGAAATTAAGAAGTTACAAGTGATTTAATTTCATATAATATACAGAGAATTTACGATTATGTCAACATTAAAGAATAAGATACAGTTTCAACAACAACATTCTTGTTGAGGAAAGACTGGCAGACAGGGATACAGAACCCCTTGCCCAATCCCTAAACAAACTTATAAATGCTTAAAATTTAGACCTTTACTAGGCCACTTTAATACACAAATGGTATTTATTCCTTATTATGCCTATTAAGTGCTTATTGCTGTTGCAGTTTGTGACTTATTTCCAATGACTAAAATAGCTGTTATAAACCAAGTGATCCTTCCGAAATGGCTGCATTCACAGTTCCTTGTCGGTAGATATTGGCGGCGATCAAATTAGGGTATTGTAGGGATTCCATTGATAAAACATATTGAAACTTTCACAGCAAAGAAGATTCGGGTTATAAAGAACAAGAAGACCGTGTGTTGAGGTGTTTAGAGGTGGTGGCATCGCTTCCTATAAGCAGAAATCAGGAGGCCTGGGATCTATTTGAAGATTTTGCTAAAGATATCCGTGAACAGGAGTACATAGAGAAGGTATTTTTTCGTTTATAATACAAATGAGTCGTCTATTATCAAAGGTGGCAATCAAAAAAAATTTATTGATATGTCAATACAGATTGATTTGAATATAATCGTCTCCTTCAAAGAATACGGTTCAAAACCTGCATTAAATAAAGGTTAATAGTTAACCTGTTATTTATCTAAGATGTCGTTCCGAAGAGTTTTGTGACAGCCAATGGAATACAAAGTCAATAATTCGTTTTTCTGATTTACCAATCATTGTCCAAAAGTCAGATTGCCGGCTTTGATAATAGTCGACTCAAATATAGGTTTCATCATCTTAATAGAAAGACTTATGGAATATATTATGTTTGGAATTATTACAGGTGGAACAGCAACATAAGGCAGCTGTGGATTATTTAAAGAAAATTATGCCATATGAAATCAGAACAAAGACCACTCAGTGAGTTCTAGCGAATATTTTTCAACTAGCTTTTGCCCGCGACTCCGTCCGCGTGGAATAGTTACTTTGGCATAATGCTAAATTTTACTCCTACTTTATTTATGTAGAATGTGAAAATATTTTTGAATTATAGAATGTTAAGGAGCTGTTTAACACCCCTATTTTGAAACATTCTTTATTGGTGCTCGACTTGTGTTGGTCTTACCGTGATGTTATATAGCCTTCTTCAATAAATGGACTATCTAACACTGAAAGAATTTTTCAAATCGGACCAGTAGTTCTGAGATTAGCGCGTTCAAAAACAAGCAAACAAACTCTTCAGCTTTATAATATTAGTATCATCATCATCATTCTTTCCTATTACCCTCTGCTGGGGTGTAGGGCTTGAATCAAATTTTTTCATTTATATCGGTCTTGGGCAGTCTGTTCTAGCACCTCCCACGTCATGCCCAAGACCCCTAGCTCCTGCTCCACCGAGCGACGCCAAGTTGTTCTGGGGCGGCCTCTTATAATATTAGTATAGATATAAAAAATATTTTATGTAATTTAATAAAATTGCATAGATTTATTAATCTACAGCCAATCTAATATTCGACGTTCAATAATACTATACAGTGAACTATGCACGTACGTATGTACAGTACTGGCGACCTTGCCCGTGTCATGCGTTAGTATAACATGTGAGCATCCATAAACCTATTTCAGATTGCTTTTTTTTTTATTGCCTAGGTGTGTGGACGAGCCCACCTGGTGTTAAGTGGTTACTGGAACCCATAGACATCTACAATGTAAATGCGCCACGCACCTTGAGATATAAGTTCTAAGATCTTCTTACACTTGGCATAGCATTTTTTACTGGTGGTAGGACCTCTTGTGAGTCCACGCGGGTAGGTACCACCACCCTGCCTATTTCTGCCGTGAAGCAGTAATGCGTTTCGGTTTGAAGGGTGGGGCAGCCGTTGTAACTATACTGAGACCTTAGAACTTGTATCTCAAGGTGGGTGGCGCGTTTACGTTGTAGATGTCTATGGGCTCCAGTAACCACTTAACACCAGGTGGACTGTGAGCTTGTCCATACATCTAAGCAATAAAAAAAAATAGCTTTCAAGAAAACAAAACACAAGTATGAGATGAGACTAAAACTTATATCATTGCATTGTCACAAAACAGCCTTGTCGACTACATCAAAACCGATTGTTTCAGATGTTATATGGCCAATTACAAGGTATACCTTGAGTATATTGATCTTGTGAAGCAGTTGTCTGTAGAAGAGAAGTATGCTGAATGTGATAGCGACGGTCTGCTCAGGGTAAGTCTAATTTAGCTTATGCTAAACTGTTTCCATCACAGAGATTCACATCAGAGAAGTTTACATCAATGTCTATAGGCAAAAGGATACAGAGTGTGGTGCCGCTGAAAATTATTATCTTCACCATTTTTTCTTAACTGGCACCCTAATTCTTAATGTCTGGAGTTGTGAAGTATGACTTATTCCATCTTGGAGTTGTGATAGTTAATATATTAGTGCTAATATTTTATGTCTCAAATCGGTTGGTCGAATTCACGTTGTGATGTCATTGTCATTGGAAGGCCGCTCAACATTATTCGCAATTAATTAAGATTGAAATAAATTAAATTTCATTTATTTACTTAATGTATAAAATCAGAATACAATTTTATATGTGATTGTTATTTAGATATTGCTACTTGATGTGAATTTCATTTACGGTTGAAGCAGTCCGTTTATGGAATGCACTACCCTTGAGCATCAAACAATCGTCCTCGCTGGAAATTTTCAAGTTCAGATTAAAATCGCACTACCTTGCACAATAATATGGCTCCTACGATGTAACTGTACAAGTTGCTACTTATTTTGTATTTACTTGCATATTTTTAGTATTTATTTGTATTTAATCATATGTAAGTCTATCTTATATTGTATTTATTTTGCACATGTGTATATAAGTATATGTTTTTATGCAAGTTTATTAAGATATAGCACCGTCCAGTTTGCTTATTCCTCTCCCTGCAAGGTTGCCTGGAAGAGATCGCTTTCAGCGATAAGGCCGCCAATTTATATCACCGACTATTATTTGTTTTATATGCTTACTCTGTACATGTGGTGTTAAATAAAGAGTTATTATTATTATTTCAACTTAAATATTGCATAATCGAATGTAAATTATTATATATAAATCTATTCTAGATTTTTTTTTATAACGCCATCTTGTTGTGTCTTTAAAGCGGTTAGTTGCCCACAATTAAGAAAAATAGTATTATTATTCGTTAATAGATGTCGGGTAAAGTTGAATATTGAAAACACGAATAAAACAACATTTTCTGAAAATAAATCGTATCTAGATCGATTTATCGTCCCCGAAATCCCCTGTATACTAAATTTTATAAAAATCGTTGGAGCCGTTTCCGAAATTCAGATTATATAAGTATATAATAATATACAAGAATTGCTCGTTTAAAGGTATAAGAAAGAAATATTTTTTCTTCTGGCCACCAATACAGCTCCTGTACGACCGGGCGACGTACGAATGTTTGCTCAATCCGGCCGTGTTCGAGTTGCTGGTCGAGTTCGCGAAGCACACCCAGGTGACGTCATCACGCGCGACGTACTGGCGCGTCCTGGAGCTGTGCACGCGGCGCTGTCCGCAGAAGCACACCTTTTGGACCCTCAAGATGCAGCAGGCTGAACACGAGGAGAAAGACTTCGACGAGGTTCGTCAAATAAATTGGAAACAATTGATCAATGATAGCACCGGTATTATTTTTGTTTACAAGTTGCTTAAACACTTTTTACTGGTGGTAGGACCTCTTGTGAGTCCGCGCGGGTAGGTACCACCGCCCTGCCTGTTTCTGCCGTGAAGCAGTGATGCTTGCTAGGGTCAGTGTTAGCATCACTCCGGTTTGAGCCCCGTGAGCTCACCTACTAGTTAAGGTTACCCTGAAATAGCCTCTCAAGGCTATAAGTTTAGGTAGGCAAAAAAAAAGTAATCGATAAATATAAAAACATAAATGCCACCGCCCATCTTGAGACCGCAAAGAATTTATGCGTATCGGTTCGAGCCATTAAGCAAGCAAGCAAGCAAGAGCTTTGTCCTGTTAAGTAATAAAAAATGCTTGAAAACTAAAAATTAGAGAGAGAGAAGAGAATACACTTTATCGCACACCAAAACACAATTTATATTAAAAAAAACAGTAAAAAAACAGATACATTTGTACAATATGCGGTCTTATCGCTAAAAGCGATCTGTTCCAGACTATCGTTTAATTTACAGAAGTTCTGGAAAATATAAAAATATAGCAGGTATGTTGCGGTGTACTAGAGATAATACATTATTGTAAAAAATATATACATACAATAAACAGATATATACCGTGTTTACATATAATATGAAATAAATTAGCCTGTTTACTAACACATAAAAATAAATTCTTTGGAAATCAGGTGAAGTCGATCTTCGAGACTGCCTTATCGAAAGGTCTGGAATCTTACAAGGAGGCTGAAATGCTATGGTTGAACTATCTCGAGTACGTGCGCCGCAACACGAAGTTCAGTGACGACGATCAGATTGAGCGGTTGAGGCGCACATTCAGACTGGCCTGGGACTCGCTCGCTGAGGTAACCAATGAAATCTGAAAAGTTTGCACGTAGATAATTTTTGCATGTTTTTTTACTGGTGGTAGGACCTCTTGTGAGTTCGCACGGGTGAATGCGACCACTCTGCCTATTTCAGCCGTGAAGCAGTAATGCGTTTCGGTTTGAAGGGTGGGGCAGCCGTTGTAACTATACTTGAGACCTTAGAACTTAACTCGAGGTGGGTGGCGCATTTACGTTGTAGATGTCTATGGGCTCAAGTAACCACTTAACACCAGGTGGGCTGTGAGCTCGTCCACCCACCTAAGCTATAAAATAAAAGATAATTTAACTCGTTGCGTTTCATTCAAAAATTTGTATTTCTACACAAGTGTCTGTTGTCTGTGGTAAAAGTTTGTGGATCTATTGTTGTTTTTCTTTTTTTTTCTACTTTTCTACTTGTTCGCTTCGTATTTGAGAAACTACAGTTTTTATATGTTTGAATTTTATCATTTATTTTAAGAGTACTTAAATTTCAATTAGAACATATTTGGGATTCTGTTGATTCAACACATTACTAATTTTCTCATTCTCATTAAATCTATACAGTCGTGAGGCAACTCAATAAAAAATTGGCCTTTTAAATAGAGTTACGTATATTCGTTGTTCAATTATGTTTTTTTTTTTGAAGATTGAAGAGAACTTCCTTAATGCAGGCGTCCATAGCAAATGATCTCCTATTTTAGATATACGTATTTAACTTCATTGAATTTTTCCGGTTTCATAGGCATGGGGCGATGAAGCGAATGATTGTGAGATACCATTGTATTGGGCGAGAATTGAATACAAATTCTTGAATTCACCAAAACGAGGGAAAGAGATCTTTGAAGAATTATTCAGTAAGTTGTTTATTTACAGAAATTGAACTGCGATAATGATTTTAATTTAAAATTACTTGGGCTTGCTTTTCATCTTCCTTTGCTTTTTTTTCGCCTCAAAAAAAAAAGTGACATCTACATTTCAAGGGCTGTCTTGTATAACGAGCAGACGAGAAATTACATAATATTATATTATAAACTTATATTAAAAACATAGTAGCTACTGTAGTCCACCAACACAAACAAATATCTATCCTGCTGACTTTAAACATGATAGTCATTATTTTGTATACCAGTTATCCGCCGTTCCATTGAAAAAGTATAATGTTCGATTTTATCCTAAGCTAGTAAATTATTCAAAAACGATAAATAGATATACTGGCCGGTAAAAATAGATTAAATTAACTCCATAAAACTAAGTATATGAAGAAAGTTTCAATCACCTCACTGAATAGACAATAACAATAAACCAATCGATAATAATAATTGAAAATTAATTATCTTTTTTAGAATATGGCTTCAATAAAACCATGTCCAAGTACTGGGAAGCTTTGATACAGTTAGAAAGTAGCCGGTCTCCTCCGCTGTCCGAGTTCAAGTTCCGGGATCTGCTGAGACGCGCGTTGAGATCGGTCACCGACTACCCCCCGGCCATAGCGCGCCTCTGGACTGATTACGAACGAGACTACGGGAAGCTGGACACCAGTAAGGAGTGTCAAGAAACTTGTGAGGTTCGTAGTGTCATTGTTTTTTTTTTCTACCTAAGCTGATGGCCTTGACTTCTTGAGAGACCATATCGGCGTCACGGGGCTCAAACCTGACGTTGCTAACACGTTTCCTTGCGTCGATCATCCTCAATGCTGAGGATCGTGGCCTCATGAGTCTTTCTTAAGATAATACACATGGTGGGCTCCCGTGTTATTCTACGGCAGTGCTTTTGGATGAGATTTAGTTCGAGGCCGCTGAAGTCTTATTTGGGTCCGGCTATTTAACCGCCGCCAGACATTCGGTGTTGACTATTTCACGGCGGAAAGGTCCAACTCCAACTCAACCCTCTTATTTTCATATCTGGACTTGGCTTTCATATCCGGCATTGGCAGAGTAGTTTACAAGGTCGGATAATTGGATGTTGCCTCAGCGTTACGAGGGATTTTGGAACATTATTGTACATATCCTTGCTAGGAATAAGCTTAAAAAATCTAATTACAAGTCTGAAGAAGCTATATTGATTTACCATAGCAACGATAACCTCAGAGGTCCTGTCTCAATCATATTTGTGAAATTAAATTTATTTATTTATTGATATATTTTATATTATTATTATTACACAGGGTATTGTATATTGAAGATAATTCAGATGATTTAGCTAAAGAATGGTAATTAAAAGTTATTTTAAAATTAATTTTTCAGTTAAAAATACGGGAGTGGAGGAAGAATTATCAAGCTTTGAAGGAAAATATGACCAACAAAAACGATACTGATAAAACAAATGATAATAAAAAAGGAAAATCAGCCAACAAAAACAAAAAACTCGAAAACAAACAGAAAGGTAAAAGGAAATTGAATGGCGGTAGTGATGAAGCTAGTGACGTAAAGAGAAAAAGAGACGGAGATCAAGAATTGCCCGTGAAAGAAAAGGACGGAGGTAGTTCTGGAGTCAAGCGGGCACATACTGAAGAAGAGACTGAATGTATGTGATCATTTTTTTTTAAATTTTTGTTCACTGTTCAATTGAACAATGCAGGTGTTTATCACTAGTTGGTGAAAGCTCATTCCCGATCCAGCGTACAGAATGGAAAGCAGTCGACGTCGCCCAAAACACGTCATTTCGGATCCTCCCGATCCACTAACGGTGCTTTTAGGTACCTCAAGAATCGGTTATCGTTCTCGTCGAACCCGTCGCTTGCCATCAAGGGCTCGGCGAGTAAATTAACCCACAGACACAGCCCGTAGAGTTCCTCGCCGGATCTTCTCAGTGGGTCGCGTTTCAGATCCGGTGGTAGATTCTGCGAAGCACGGCTCTTGCTAGGGTTAGCAACGTCGTCAGGTTTGAGCGCCGTGAGCTCATCTACTAGTTAAGGTTACGCTGAAATAGCCTCTCAAGGCTATAAGCTTTGGTAGGAAAAAAAAGGTGAAAGCTTACCTCATGATGACTCTCATGAACACTTCATGATACATACGGTATAAAGTACACAGAAGACCGTAGTCTAATGTAGCTAATTATTTATGTACAATTTTTTGTTTATTTTTTCAGTAACTGAGAATAAAAAACAGCGCGTAGAGGCAGCCGGTACAGCGCAGTCTGCGAGCACAGAGGCCTGCACATTGTTCGTCAGTAATCTAGACTTTAAGTACGTTGGATTTAAGTTTAATTTGTTTTGAAATGAACTTTTATGAACAGATTCACTAGTTAACCACGTTTGCATCTCTTGTGTCCAGAATTGACGTAGATTTAAAAGCTCTAAAATATTTGTTAGGAACCCTGACTGTTTTTTTTTTTTTATTGCTTAGGTAGGTGGACGAGCTCACAGTCCAGCTGGTGTTCAGTGGTTACTGGAGCCCATAGACTTCTACAACGAAGATGCGCCACCCAACTTGAGATATAAGTTCTAAGGTCTCAGTATAGTTACTCTGCGAAGCAGCATGAGTTCCGGTTTGGAGCATAGAGCAGCCGCTGTACTATAAAATTGAAACTTAGACCTCATGTTCCAAGACCAGATTCGGTTTTTTGGGCTCCAGGAATCGCGTAACACCAGGTCCGCTGAGCTACTTAACTTAAAAAACTCTTTAATAGTGTATAGTTTTAAATAACGTCGGTACTAAATCGATGCGATAAAAATGAAACTCGAAAAGCAATACAGCAAGACGAACACATACATATATTTATATCCTTACTTTTTTGGCCTTTAATCTACGAGAGAATGAGATAGAACACATCTGAAGGTTTTTTTTAATTGCCCGTGTAGGCAGACGAGCACACGGCCCACCTGATGGTGAGTGGTTACCGTCGCCCATGGACTTCAGCAATGCCAGGGGCAGAGCCAAGCCGCTGCCTACCGAAAACTTGTAATGCATTTGTACTGCACATATATATGTTTTTTATTTAAGAAATTAAAGAAGTATGCGTTTTAAAAACAAAAATTTAATTTCAGAGTCGATGAAGATAAATTACGACAGGAATTATCGAAGTACGGTGACATCGTCGAAATGCGGCTCAGATCAGGAGTGAAATCGTTTGGCGGCTCTATTTGCTACTGTCAATACAAGACAGCGGTGCGTTATTTTAGTATCATACTACACGCATCCAGAGTGTTTGCTACACAATTTAGGACAAAACGAAGTCAATTAATGAAATATCACCAGTGATTCGATGTTTAATTGAAATACATCGATACCGGTGGTAGGGCGTCTTGTCAGTCCGCACGGGTAGGTACCAACACCCTGCCTATTTCTGCCGTGAAGCAGTAATGCGTTTCAGTTTGTACTGTAAAAACTGAGACCTTAGAACTCTTGCCTCAATGGGGGCGGCGGCATTTACGTTATAGATGTCTATGAACTCCGGTAACCACTTAACACTTGGTGGGCCGTGAACTCGTCCATCCGTGTAAGGAAAAAAGTTATAAAAAAATACATCGATTTCAAAGTATCGATTATTCATAAACTTCATTTTGATTTCTCTTCAATCTTCCCGCCATGCGTTAGTACGTGTTGAGAGCAGGTACAGCGGTTCTCCCTATTTCTGCCGCGAATCGATCACGTGCTTTAAAGATCGAAGCGGCAGTTTGTACAAATCGATAGAGATGAACTAACGCATCGATCCTCAGTTTCGCAGCACTACAATCCGAAATGTTTTATTTAACAGACTTTTTGGCGGGAACGCGAGGACTGAAGTTGTGTGATTTGTTTTATTTTGTCTATTTAGTGTTTCTTCAGTTTTAAATGTGAAATAACGGTGGTTTATTAACTGTTTAATATCTGTGAAAGAACACAAATGTGGGAAAATGAAACAAATCCGCTGGACGTAACTTCTCGAGATCCTCCAAAAAGTCCACAGAAAAAAACTCAGTAAATGACCACCATTTTACTGAGATTATATTATATTTCATCCCATATCATCTCATCTCATTTCATTTCATTTCATTTCAACCCAGTTGATTAATGTCTCAAATTAATCATCTTCATTTCATTTCACTCCATCTTATCATTTTTCATAAAAATAAGAATATAAATTAAAATAAGACACGACCTAAAGGTCTTAGATACCAGGTCATAAAATCTCTTAAAAAACAAAATTTATTCAACAGGACTCAGTGGAGGAGGCTCTGAAGCACGATCGAACTCCTTTAGACGGAAGACCGATGTTCTTGTCTCGATACTCGGCCGATAAATCTAAGGCGACCTTCAAATACGCTACCACGATGGAGAAGAACAAGTTATTCGTGACGGGCCTGCCTTACTCGCGCTGCAATAAGGAGTGTTTGACCGAAATATTCGAGAAGTACGGCAAACTGAAAGACATCCGGGTGGTCACTTTCAAGTGAGTACACATCATCGTTTAATATAGTTTGGGAGGCTTAAACGACAAAGGCAAGATCTTCCACCGAGCGGGTGATATTTGCTCAGTAGACCGACGGTCCGAATGTTGTTGTTCGGAACTTGTATATATGCGAGCTTATCTTGAAAATGTCGTAAGCGAGATTCAGGCATCTGTCAAATATCTTGTGTTGTATGATGGTTATCCGCCACACATAGTGCTCTCTCTGTCTAGCACGAACCTAAAACGATTAGTGTCACGAAAGGAGTTTATCGATATTTTCTTTAGTCTACTTATGCTGATAACCTTGTGAGGCTATTTCAGCTTTACCCTAGCGTGTAGGTGAGCTCGCGAGGGCTCAAACCGGAGATGTTGTTAACACTGGCCCTAGCAAGAGCAGTGCTTCGCAGAATCTACCATCGGATCGGAAACGCGACCCACTGAAAAGATCCGGCGAGTAACTTAGTGGGCTAATTTACTCGTCGATCCCTTCGTCGCATGCGACGGGTTCGACAAGAACGATTGCCGGTGCTTGAGGTACCTAAAAGCACCTTTAAT
The DNA here is from genome assembly GCF_030267445.1 of Bombyx mandarina. Lineage (NCBI taxonomy): Eukaryota > Metazoa > Arthropoda > Insecta > Lepidoptera > Bombycidae > Bombyx > Bombyx mandarina. Next base: position 6,323,706 of record NC_143222.1, on the reverse strand, counting down.
GGACGTCAACTGGGTATTGTTTACAACAATTTAATTAGCGTTGATTTACAAAATAAATCCATAAGGCACTTGTTTTACTTCTCTACTTGAGAGGCATGTTCATGAACCCTCGAGCTTCTGGTGTTAAAACGGTCAAACCGAAGACACCAGGAAGTCAGAGACCTCGCTCGCTTTAAAATACAATTTTTTTTATTTTTTTTATTTAACAAAAGAACTACCGCCAATTCACAAAAACTAGCCTCCGTCCTGAGAAGAAATGGCAAGAAACTCAGCAGACATGTCTTTGCTTTTTTTTAATATTAGGTAAAAAAAAATTTAAATATTCATTTGAGGTCGTATTTACAATACACAGCTTGTTAATGAAACGACAATGATTCCAGGGACGGGAAACCGAAAGGCTTGGCGTACGTCAATTACGAGGACGAAGATTCCGCGGCCAGAGCCATAGCGGCGACGAACGGCACGACGGTGGGGGACAGGAAAATAGAGGTCGCGATCAGCCAGCCCCCGCCCCGCGCCGCCCGCCCGCCCCCCGCCAGCCGCCCGCCCGCCGCCGGCATGTGAGCACGCACTCTTGTCACTTATGGTCATTTCGCGAAAGCGGCACAACACTGATGGAAGTTAAAAAAATATTCAACATGATCGTTGAATTCATATTGAAATAATTAAAATTTTGTACGCAAACTATAGGTGAACTATAATGAAATCTTTTGTAATTCCTTTGTTAAAGGCGGCGGACGCAGCTAAGCTTCCTTCCTCGAGTTTTGCAGCAAGCCTCAACGAGCAAGGAGTCTTCGACAAACAGCCACGCCAACGGCACCGAGAAGCGACCTTTATCTAATAGTGACTTTAAAAAAATGATTGCGTCATCTTCTTCTTCTCACGACAATTGAATCATAACATCACATTATTTTTAGGATTCATTTAAGTAATAAAAACATTCTCAATAATATCTTAATCTTAATTAAATTCTATCCTCGGTTTCAGCTTTAGTATACATTAAAATTGGATTCAAAAGTTTAAAATGAATCTATTTCACGGTCCGTCTGATGTTTTAAAGTTACGTAACCGCACGTGAATTACGTGACGCAATTACAGTGAATGCGATTTGTTTTTTGTAGATATTTTGCTTGCGGCTCACGTATATATGAGAATTAAAAGAGGGACAGACTAAATCGAATGTTATCTTTGATAATGTGTGATAGAAGTTTGAATGATCGATAAAGGTGATTTACATTTGCGTTTTCTGATTAAGTGAATGTACATACATATATATCTATGAAAAATATTATAAATGTCGCATGCATTCTACGTCTCTCTGTGCTTCATTGTAAAATGATCGATTTACGATATTACGTCGATGTATTTAAAAATACATTGACGTAATATCGAAGTCTGTCCCTAAATCGGCTTATAAATATAAAAAAAGACTGTTGTGTTATTTTTGTTAAAACGATATTATCGTTGATTTGTGAATTGCAGGTCAAATGCAGTAGGCGAAAGTAGAAAACTATTTAAATTAAAATGTTTACTCAACTGAAGATGTGACTGTCGTTGTCTCGTCTCAGTGAAATCTATTAATGTAAGTTAGTGTTAATATGTGAGTGTATTCGAAGAAAGTGAATAAAGTACTTGTTTTATTATTAGACAGTTTTATTTCAGTGAGTATTTGGGTGCTTGATTATAACAATTACTTGGTTTTTGCTGTTGATATGCAAAAGCTTGCTGTTCTACGCATCTAGTGCTTTAATTAATATTGTTTGTCTTTATCTAACTACACGGGTCAACACCAAATTTGACTTTGATTGCAAAGCGTAAAAAAATACATGGCATGAAACAGTTTGCTTTTGAAATTTAATAAATTGACCATACATGAAACAAAATGCATCAGCTACATAAATACGATTTTTACACTTTTGTGACATTTAAGTTTTTCTGGGCTTGTACAAAATACCTGATAGTTGTTTATGTTCATAGCGCGGTTTTTTTAAAGTATTAAAATTAATTAAAATTTATTAAAAAATGAAACATGATTATTATTATTACTATAACTGTCACAAAAGCAAACTTTATACCAAAAAAAGGTATTTTATTTTCCGTTTTTGTGAATAACTAACCGGAAAAACCTAGTATAAACGTTAGGACAAAGAACGAATTTTTTTTTGTAGAGTTGTGTAATTCTTGGTGTATTTCTGTAACTGACCTAAATATATGACAAGGATTTTACTGTTTTGTTGTTTGAGTGCGACCTGTGCTTAGTGCGTGTTTCTTAACGTTCTCGATAGCGTAAAAGTTAACTCAAATTTGTATGCAGTTGGAACATGACTCTAGCAGAAAACGTGAGCAAACGTTCCAACTCCATACAAATTGAGACCGTCAGCGCAAAAGTGACCTAAGCTTACCATAGTTAGTATAGAGGCAATTAGGTTTGAATTTTCAAGAATTTGAATTTGAGTAGGCAAAAAAACAATACGCGCAAAATAATGTTTACAATGCTATCTGTTATTTATGGGTGAGAAACTATGGATAGGCCGATTTTGCATCAAAATTTATTATATTTTAAATAAATTTCAATACACGTGACATAAGCTTGAATATATCATATTGTGGGTTAGGTCACTTTTGCGCTGATGGCCTCAATCAGAGTTAACTTTACGCTATCGAGAAAAACTTGCACTAAGCACACTGGTTAGTATAGAATTTGACCCGATAGGTTAAGCTGCGACAAGATCTGGATTCTTTTTCATGTTTCAAAGCAGCAAAAAAAATGTGAGCCGTCACGGGACGCCTGGTAGATGTGAAACATCGACATTATTTTGTAAAAGTATTATGCAGAAAAGAACAGATAGTGATAGGAACTAAATATGTCATAATGATAAAATAAAATACTTACATATTACGAAAAAAATATTTGTTTTCAAGTAAAACACATGTTATGTGTTCTGTAGTAAACAACACTATACACTACGGAGTATACACTATAGGTATCCGAGCTCAGTGTAGCGAGAGATGGCTTAACGCCGGATCGAGTGGGAGAGAATCGTACAGTCGATTGCGCATGGCGACGCGTCGCCACGCCGTACACTACTGCATATAGACTAAATATATACCATCATATAGCGTGGCGACGCGTCGCCACGGAATGCGTCGCCACGCCAGAAATCGGTTTTATGTGCGGCTATAGATGTTTCACATCAAAACTGTTTAACCGTCCTCACTAACACCATTATAAAACTGCAGCCGATTAAGTGTTTTGGATATTTTTACGATATATTGCTAACTAACCTATTTATACCTAATATGTATGTAATCAAACTGTCCAAATAGTCGGTATTCCGAGGCTACACACAACATAAATTTATAGAGAGTCGATCTATCGACGGTTCGCGCTCAAAGCCATAAATAAAATCACAGTTAAGGTAAAACAACATTTATTTATAAAAATATACACTTTTCGTCTCAATAGAGAATATATAATCTTATTTATGAATAGAGTCCTACAATAAACCATTTCAAAGCATTGCACATAAAGGAATACACCCTTTTATACATATACATTAATTTAATATTTGTACTATAAAAATAGTATAGTCAAAATCGCAGTGTTGAGCATTTCGATTATTAGATCGTATCTCATTTATTTGAGTGTATTCATAATTTTCTATCTACGGGGTTTTGAAGAATATTAAAATTTATTAAATTATAAGTAAGCAAATCGGTTTTATTTTCTACGGACAGTTTTATAAAGCAATGGCATGGCACCAGAATTACACTGGAGAAATACTTATTATAGAATGTTTAATTTCCAATAATAGACTAGAACATTAATTATACATTAAATTTATTGTTTAGCGTGGAACAAGACCTTGACATAATCGAGTTTTTTAACGTTCTCGATAGCGTAAAAGTTAGTCAAATTTCTATGGAATTGGAACGTTTGCCTACGTTTGCCGCTAGGGGCGCTGTTCCAACTGCATACTAATTTGAGTTAACTTTTACGCTATCGAGCACGTTAAAAAACTCGCACTAACCACACTGCTATAGAGAACGTAGCGACTGACTGTGTCGATCTGAGAATTATAGAGTCCTTTCCTCCAGTCTCCATACACGGCGGTATCGGTGGCCCAATTTTCGACCGACTTTGTTGCTAACCGGACTAGTTAATTTCGGTATCTGAGTATAAAGTTGTTCGTCATTGCAGACACACGCATACTGCGTGTTCTGCATCGACTGAGCAATTCCGTGCTCTCGTTAAATTCGACCCTTATATTTTGCATAAGGTCGATTGAGGCCATTCTTAACTCCTGCGCGATCATTACGATAAACAAGGCCACGAATAAGTCTTTCTCTGTTCGAACATTTCAGTGGGATAGCAAGAGCTGCGCTTGGATTGGTGCGTTGGAGTGTGGCGTAGGGAACGTAAATCAATCTTATTTCGACGCCCTCACAGTATCAGACGAAGCGTAGTGAATCAATGGAAATTCGAAGGTTTTTGAAACCTCTTATGAAATTATGACTTTTCCCCTAAGCGGCAGGTCCTATTCATGTTTTTTCTCAGTGTTAAACGAAATATACGAAATTCCAGAAAGGTCTACAGTTTAAGCGCACATCACAATAAAAACTAATTTCAATATATATATCATATTATATGATTTTTACGTAGTCACTGGTGTTTAAGTATGAAACTGCAAACTTGGCGTCAGCTGTCAATAAGGAATATATATTTAATTGTTTTGGTCATTTTAAATAAATGTTAAAAGAAGTTTAATTTCATATTATAAGTCTAAATATTGATTTGGGACAAATTATCGCGATAGAATCTCGACACCTAACTCCTAATCACTACTAGCTATACAATCACAACCTGGTAACAGAAAATTTTATGACGGAAGAATACATTATTATTCTACTAGACTATTTAGAATCTACTTAAATAAGTGAACGTTAGTTTACGAAACGCTACAAATATTACTTATAAATTAACTATATTTTAGCACCTAAACAAACCGTGAGGTCAGTCGATATGTTTTCCGTCTTTCCAACGCTTTTTCGAACGTTCAAAGGCTTCTATTATGCATGATCTGCAAAAGAAGGCAATATTTATTTATTTATAACTTCATATACTAGAAAGTATAAAGGCGGACTTAATGCCATAGGCATTCTCTAAAAGTCTACCTTAGGGGAGTGCAGAGATGAACCTTGGTAGGTGTAGTGTGAAGGTAATATTACTTAATCATATGTGTATATATAACATATATAATATTTAAAGATACAAATACTCGTATTTAAATAGATACATAAACATAAATATATACATATCATAAATATATACATACATATAAAAACATATATAAACAAATATTATCAATAGCAGTATTGAAAAAAAAAACACTGTATTCTAAACGTTTATGGCCTGATGGCTATGACTTCAGGTATTATTATGTAGTGAAGATTTCTTTTCCTAGGTAAATCGACTTTTACTAGATAAGGAATAAATTTACTAAATGATTGGAAGGCCGTAAACCTATTTAGGTAGGCATCGCTAAGCAGTCATGCGTTCCTCTTCGAAGCATAGAACTGTGTGCTGAGCGCGAGCTTGTAACGTTCTCGATAGAGTAAAAGTTAACTATTTGTATAGAGTTTGAACGTTTGCCCACGTTTCCTGTTCCGATTGCATAGAAATTTGAGTTGTTCTACAATATAAGTGAGAAATCGACCTCAAGATGTTTAGATGGACCGGTAACTACTGATCGAGGTTCCGAATTCCCTTCCTCTCCGACTCTGGCCTATTTCTGCGGTGAAGCAGTAATGCGTTTCGGTTTGAAGGGCGGGGGCAGCCGTAGTAACTACACTGAGATTTTATCACTCATATATCTCAAGGTGGGTGGCGGTATTTACGCTGTAGATGTCTATGGGCTCCGGTAACCACTTAAGGTGGCCTGTGAGCTCGTCACCCATCTAAGCAATAAAAAAAATAAAAAGTGAAACTTTTTTTCACATTATAGACATTTAACTCTGAAAAACAAAATGTACTTCACTTTACTTTACTTCACTTTATCCCTATTCCGCGGCCGACCGTCACGCGACATGCGACAGACAGACGATAAAGTTTTAGACGATGTAATAAAAGTTTCACTTTAAAATTAGCCCTAGCAAGAGCAGTGCTTCGCAGAATCTACCACTGGATCGGAATCGGGACCCACTGAGGAGATGCGGCGAGAAAGTGATTGGTTAGTGTCGTACCACGCTGTTTCCCGAGCGCTATGTCATGTCCTTCTTCAAACGAGGCTTGTGGAGAGTATTAAGCTGTAGGCAGAGGCTTGGCTCTGCCCCTGGCATTGCTGAAGACCACGGGCGACGGTAGCCACTCACCATCAGGTGGGCCGTATGCTCGTCCGCCTACAAGGGCAATGAAAAAAAATAAAAAAAACCTGAACAAGGACTGGTGTAGCAGGTATGCGGACACGTGGCCCGCGTCCACGTAGCGCACCTCGGCGCCGGGCCAGATCTCCTCCAGCGTGCCCACGTCGTCGCGCGGCACGTACGCGTCGTGCTGGGCGCACACGGCTGCACCAACATCGACGACACTTAATATCACTTTACTAATATCTTTAAATTAATACGTGAAGCAAAAACTTTGTACCCCCTTTTTACGAAAATTGCGCAGACGGAGGAATATAAAATTTCCCACACTTATAGAGAAGACTAGCTGTACCCGTCCGCTTCGCTGGGCATTTAAAATTAACATTATTATTTCTCACCCCCACAAACATTCTCATCATTAACGCCCCCGCAACTGGTGTAGGGAGTCCAACACTCATATAAATATTAGCCTATCCATTAAGTACATGTATTTTCTACATGAATACAAAGTTTCAAGTCAATCTGATGCATGGTTCAGTAGTTATAACGGAACATGCGTAAAAACCACTATAGATTTATATATTATAGTATAGTATAGTATAGATAGAGGAGTGCAGAAGTCAATATTGTTTAAATTATGTTCAAAAAAATACATTAAGTCAATAAAAAAAAACATTACACACCCTAACATGTATTTGACACAAACAAGCATGCATACTATTTATTTATTGTCAAACTTTTCTTGTTGCTTATAGTCTGTGTTCAAATTGAGAATAGATTAAATATTGTTTGTCTTTATTAATAGATACATTTAATGAAATATAAGTAGAAACAAGAGAAAATATCTTATCTATAATAGTTTGACAATTGAAGGATTACCCATGAGTACAGTATCAGTTTAATTTTAGTAAACTTAATATTATTGGAAACAGAGCTATATTTAAGTACTAGTTCCAACGCAAAAACTTTTTTAATCATGTATATTTGACCATTGTGTGAGTACTGCCCATCAGTTCAACCCATTCCGTCCAACTTCATCTATGAAGTAAAATATGATTGCTTCACAGCAGAAGTGACTGAGACGTTGCTACTGACTCTGGTGAGTTCACAATGTATTTTTTTTTACTCCTCCCACAAATTCCCACTCTACTTACTTAACACTAAGTAGAGTGAGATACCTCGGTACCGATATTGTCAAGGATATGCTTGTCATTCGACAGACTTAGTTAACATATAGCTTACCTATGATCAGGGAAGTATCAAATGGCACGGAGAAATTGCTTAGATGGGTGCACTCGTCCATAATGCCTCTCATGAATTGCAACGCTTCTCTATCCCTCCAATGTATTTTGCCTATGTCTATCTTCTTCCCGCTTGGCTTGAAGAACGGCAAGTTAGCCCAGATGTCAGATGTGAAATCCGTTATGTTCCACGATTTACTTTTATCAGCCTCCGGTATTAGTTCGTTTTTCTCTGGTGCTTTCAGTGTCGGAACGTTCGTATTGTCCGCTGTAATGTTCGAGGTGCCCACATTTCTCTGCTTGGTCGTGTCATTAGATTCTTTGGTGTGTGTCAGTGTTTCGGATAGCAGGGTTTCCTCGTTTCTGAGCTCTGCTGAAGTTTAATAATAATTTTAACGTAGACGTATACATTTTTCTTTCACACAAAACATAAGTACCAAACTGTTGCTCATCTCTACCATGAAGCAGTAATGTGTTCCGGTTTAAAATGTGGAGCAGTTGTTATGTACTGCTTTTAGTGTTATATAGTGAGACTTAAAGCTGTATGTAGGCCGTGGCATTTACATTCTAATGTCTATGGACTCGAATAACAATTGAACATCAGGTAGGCCGTGAGCTTGTTCAGTTTCATGTGATGCAATAAAAATAAACATAAGAGCATTGTTACTAACCAACTTTACATTTCAATAACATTTCCTTCAATTTATTCTCGGTCAATTTGTTAATATCCTCAATGTCTTGAGGATCCAATTCGAACTTTTTGTTCGATATTAACTTCTCGTACAGTGCCTGATTTATTTTACCTTCCTCCAAAAGTTTTTTCAGTTCTTCATTTAAATTTTCTATTTGATTTTCTAGTTCAGTTCTGTTCGCATTTTTTACAATTTTGTTACTGTCTAAAACAGTTTTCGTAACGTCTATAACTTTTTCAGTATTTTCACTTTCATTTTTATTTTCCTTGTACGTAATATCTAAGTTCTTGTTATTATTATTCCCTACGTCATCACTGGTTTTTGTTTGTGTGGCCGTCTGCACGTTTTTTTCCATGTTCTGTGAGTATGTTCGAGCAAACTTTTTCCCGGCTAAGAATGCTTCATCTACTATGGTTACCATTTTAGATAATTTCTCTCGGTATTCGCCATCCGATAAATACTGATCTTCTAGGAGGTCCCAGTTTATTGAATGAGCCATAACTCCCTACAAAAGATGTTCTATTTTAAACGCTTTAAAAATATTTTGTTCAGTACTAATGGTATTCATGTATCATAGATGATAATTAAAAATAAATTATTTAATTAAATAAATTGATGATTAAAATCGAAACATTATAATAGGATTTACTATTATTTAATACCTTGGCAAATGGCATTGAATGAGTTCTTCAATTAACACCAGTACCTACGGTTTCGCGTTTAGAATGCTTACTTAGTTATTTCTTAATTTTAAAACCTACATGGAATCATCGGATTAACAAAGTAACGGAATTACGCAACAATGTTAGACCTGTAAGAACACAGCCGACGCTGTCGACCAGGAGAGGCACGGGACTAGGACTAGAGGCTTTGGCCAATTAGTCGCTGCTAGAGACGCCATCTGTAAAAAAAATAAGCATGATTTTGCTGTGAAAAAAAATTTTTTTTCTACCTATTGCTAGTAACCTTTTTTTGCTTAGATTGGTGGACGAGCTCACAGCCCACCTGGTGTTAAATGGTTACTGGAGCCCATAGACATCTAGAACGTAACTGCGCCACCCGCCTTGAGATATAAGTTCTAAGTTCTCAAGTATAGTTACAATGGCTGCTTCACGGCAGAAATAGGCGGGGTGGTGGTACCTACCCGTGCGGACTCACAAGTGGTCCTACCACCAGTAACCTAGAGGGATTATGCTAGTTTCACCGAAGGTGTAGCTGTAGTTGTCCTCAGGGGGCACAAACTGGAGACTATGGCAACACTAGCTCATTAGGTTAATTACCAAAATTTACCAGGGATGCACAAAACTTTTACCAGTAAGTTAGCAAATGTTACAAAAATACAATAATTTTTTTTAAGCATTTTTTAACTTACATGTCCACCCATAGAAAGCCCCGTGACACCAAGTGGACCTAACCCATTTCTTTCGCACCAGTGGAATAGCACCAAAGACTCCAAGATCAAGCAGCCTCCCATCACAAATATATCAGAGACATTGTGGAGAGATGAACGGCTGTTTGAAATTAATAAAAAATAAAGTGTATTAATGACATTCAATAAGTTTCCAATCTTAAGAATAATGATTTTTGGAATTTTTTATTCAAACATGAGAGAAGTTTTATTTTGATTTTTGTGTCTTACTTCACATAAATATAATTTTTTTTGATGTTAAGGCCACATGAGTCTGCACTATGGTTCCAGTTAGTTTCCAAAGTGAAGGGAAAAGGGCACTCCAGTGTGACAACAGATTGGGAATCATTCACATTCTATTGGCCAGACTTTTGAGAAAGGTCAGAGTGTGAAAAAAAATTGTTTTCTAGTGCAGGATTTCTTGTTAATAAATTCAATTCAATTAGAGTAAAGTTGGAACACACAGACCATATCAGTGAATGATGTTCCTTTGATTGTATGATGAATTCACATTTCGAACTTAACTAGAATAGTTTGCTTTTTTATGTACTTACATTTGATCAATAGGTTTACGAAGTCCATAAAATGGGTTTTCAAGAATGATACCGCCAATACCGGCTTCTTTTAGTAACGGTTTCACCATTAAATTACGACGACGCCAATAAAACTGAAATTAATAACTACATAGGCTTATTATGTTAGCTAGACTAGTCAGTTTGAAGCCTTCATTCTGTAAAAACATTCTATAATGTAAATATTATTTCATATTATGCTTATGTGCAGTGTACATTTTATTTCAAAGCCGAGTGCCACCCCTTAATTTTTTTACAATATTTCTAAACAGCCTGTTTACTGATTAATTAGAAAATACATCAAAAATGTTCATAACAAATGATAATTTAGAGACAAAATTGTTTTTTTAATCTTCTCTTTGAATGAAAGAATTCGAATATGAAATAATATTATCCCATAGTAAAATTTTAATGCACCTGTTCTTAAAATAATAACATCCAATGACAATTCACACGTAAGCAACCATAGTCATATGTCAAGCAAGTGTGAAGTCAGGTAATTTTTCACTTTATCATGGCTACTTGCCAAGAACTTGTTATGAACTACATAACACAGTAGAGATAACGTGAAATGAGAGCTGATTAGGTGTGAGTGCTACAACAGTTCACATGGTAGAAATTCCATGAACACACAATTAAGAGAGAAACATCATATCTTGATTCCCTATGAAAATAAATTATATAACTACTAGCTGACCCGGCAGATTTCGCAGTGCCTCAATCAATAAATAAAAGACCTACACTTTTGTATAAAATTTTAACTTAAATCAAACACAAGTAATCCGTCCGACGGGGTTACACATCAAAGGAAAAACAAAATTGTTATTTTTTTGCCTTTTAAACCTTCTCTGGACTTCCACAAATAATTCAAGACCAAAATTAGCCAAATCGGTCCAGCCGTTCTCGAGTTTTAGCGAGATTAACGAACAGCAATTCATTTTTATATATGTAACTATTACTTTGTTTACTAAATTAATATGTATTTGTGTTAATTATTTCTGATAAACACACACATACTCAGGGCACATACCAGATTTTTTGATTGTAATCTGTATTTACATTGAACACTTGTTTTTTTGAACTTTATCTATATACACAAAGATAAAAGACCAATATTAATATTAGATAGCCAAACAGGTACTATTTGTTCAGTTTTAAATTTTGATTGAATTTGAAGATGTTTGTGATATTCATTTATTGTCAATCAAATCAATGTTTATGTTCATATTAAATTATGCTTTCTTTTTTGATAACAGATATTTTACGAACTGGACATTCTATGAGTCAAATCTCTTTATGGGCTTGATGTATGTGCTCAACATTTAGTCAACACATATTATTATTTGTGGTATAAAGTACAAAGTCATTAGTTATGTTATATCTGTACACAATTTCTTATCTTATAGCAAAAAATATTAGCAAATATTAAATAATCGTTCAGGTGAAAGTCTAGTAATAATACTTAGCTTGAATTCTTGTAAAACTTACATGATCACCAGTTCCTGCTAAATGAAGACAAACTGGTTTACAATCTTTGTCAGGCCACTTTGTTGGTAGCAGTGCTTGGAAATGTGCCTTTTGTGCTATCTCTGGTACGATTCCTGGAAGGTGTTTCTCAAGAGGACTAGTGAAGTATCCTTCAAGAAGCTTGCCCTCGGCGACATTTTGTTCCTTTTATTTTTAATTATAAAAATGATTTAGTAAAAGGATGTTAATGGTGTTGTGGATTAATTGTTAAAACGTTAAAAAATATGAAATTTTGTTTACCTTAGTAATGGTGACGGGATAGTCTCTTTCAACCAATTTGAAGCATTCTTCACGATTTGATACAACTTTTCTGAACTCGAATAACCTAAAACAACGTTGTAAACAACGTAAGAGGTTAGGTCTTATGTCATATACTTATAAAAGTTAGTGACTTTTATATAACATAGCAAGAAACTGCTGTCTGAAGTTCTAACCTGCGCAAGTTTTCCGGCTTACCCCAGCCTTTCGTAAAGAATTTTGTTAATAGAATACTACGGTATACGGCGTCTAATTTACTAGCGGACATTCTCTACGTTATTTTGATAGAAAATAAAATTGTTTTTAAGTTAAAATTGTAACTTTGGTTACCGAGTTTATTTCGTCAACATATTGGCTGAAAAAGAAATGATTGATTGATTGAACTTGAAGTATGTAATTTTAGTGATTGAACATTGAACTTGTGTTTTGGTATTTTAATCTATGACTGAAAACAAGAAACGTCACTGTCAAACAAGATATCTTTAGTCCGTGCCTCGTAATATACAGGGTGTTTTTTTTTACTTTTTGGCGGGAACGCGAGGAGTGAAGTTGTGTGATTTCTTTTATTTTGTCTATTTAGCGTATCTTCAGGTTTGAATGTGTAATTTAAATGTGTAATAACGGTGGTTTATTAACTGTTTAATATCTGTGGAAGTGCACAAATGTGGGAAAATTCGGGATCCTCCAAAAAGTCCACTGACAAAATCTTACTAAATGACCACCATTTTACTGAGATTATACTTCATCCTATATCATGTCATTTCATTTTTCATTACACTCCATATTATCATTTTTCATAAAAATAAGAATATAAATGAAAATAAGACATAACCTAAAGGTCTTTGTTACCAGGTTATAAAATCTCTTTAAAAAAAGGGTGATTTTTAAGATTACACGATATTTTTTTCGATTTTAATCTAAAATAATTATCGTCTACGTCTTAATCGTACAATACATGATATTTTAATAGCAGCTGTCTTCAAACCGTAGCGCTTCAAACTTCAAACCGTACGTGCAGTAACCCGTGTAGGTATATTAATAATAAAAGTGTAGGTAATGGCTGTATGGTTAAGCGTAGACTCTAAGTTTGATTCTCCAAAAAAGTTAAATACTTCGTACATTTAATTTAATGGTTTACCTTATTAATTTAATACTTCAACAAAAAAACAAGTTTATGGTTAGCATACGATACGGTCATATTCTTCTACTAGCGGAAAACGTAGGGAGGCTGTTTCAATTCCATACAAATTTGAGATAGCTTGCGATAGAGAAGATAAGCTCGCATTAAGCACACAGAATGTCTTCTGTTCTTTCTGTATCAAGTGCCGTATGTTCCATGAAGAGTGTTCTGAAGAATTCTTCGAGATGGTCCTCTGTCTCATTTTTTACTATCGCACCTCTTTTCACCAGTGTGCTTAGTGATTAGTGCGACATTATTTTGACGTACTCGATAGCGTACAAGTTATCTCAAATTTGTATGCAGTTGGAACAGCGCCCCTAGTGGCAAACGTAGGCAAAAGTTTCAACTCCATAAAAATTTTAGTTAATTTTTACGCTTTCGAAAAGCTTAATAAAATATCGCACTAAGCACACAGAGCAAAAGTTTATTGTTTATCCACGCTATCTAGAACATTATTCTATGCTACGCTATCTAGAATAATGGCGTTTACCTACTGTGCGTTTTCAGTTTTTTTTGGGCACGACTAATCCAGCTTTGAAATGAATTTGTTTTCCGAACATTATGATTTGCCCATCTTTGAGGTTTGCGAGGGTACTCAGCGGCAGCCAGTAACTTGGCTGTGCCCTTGGCATTACTAATTTCCATTACTACTTAAGCAATAAAATAATAAATAAATTGGTAACGAATTGGCCAACAGCACAGACGACTATTACAAACTTTTTTTTTGTAAAGAAACCTCACAATTTTTTTCTTTTTTAAATTTCGGTAATGTATGTTGACTAATCTGTGTATTTAAAGTACGTTTCTAATTTGTTAAAACTATGTCCTATTTTATTCGTATGAACTTCATTTCAACATTCAATGGTCTTTATTTATTAGATTACTGGTGGTAGGACCTCTTGTGAGTCCGCAGGGGTAGGTACTTACCACCTCTCCTATTTCTGCCATGAAGCAGCAATGCGTTTCGGTTTGAAGGGTGGGCTAGCCGTTGCAACTATACTGAGACCTTAGAACTTATATCTCAAGGTGGGTGGCGCATTCACGTTGTGGATGTGTATGGGCTCCAGTGACCACTTAACACCCGCTAGGTGGGCTGTGAGCTCGTCCAGCCACCACAGCCATATCACACAATAAAAAAAAAGTCTGGATCAGATGCCGTACTCCCCTTGTTAATACACACATTATGTCAAAATAATCGTTATCTGAAAGGTCGAACCACTTGAACGGTTGGCTAGTTCTTTTGTCGTCTATTTTATGTACACATGAGAACGGTCAATTCGTTCTTTGTCGTCTGGTTCGTGTCCGTGTTTTAGGAAGTCAAAAAAAGTACCGCCTGCCGCTAGTCACGTACGCCATCGTTCCATTTCTCTCTATATTTTTGAATTCTTGTCAAGTGTCTGTCTGTCTTAGTCTGTTTATAGTCGTTGTAGGTCTTATGTCCTGTCAAAGAGGTTGCACGCCACGACACTCATCCAAAATTGCTATATGTAAATTTAAGGGCGAAATTGGTTATCTACATAGTAAAGTTTTTGTAAATACTATATTTATACATATAAATGTATGAGTATGTACTATCTAGCGGCAAAATCAATTTAATTAGTAAACGTCACAATTATTTAAATGCAAATTTCTACGTAGGCAGATCCCATTAAGTTAAAGTAGAGGATGGGCACTATGTGCTTACGGAAAAAAAAACCATATATAATACATAATTTATAGATGCTAATGCAAATAAAAGACATGTTGGCCTTGATCTGGCTTTTGGTGATTTTCAACTTTTGGTTGCTAACCAAGTGCTTTATTGTTACTAGATAGGTTCGATCTTTTAATTTGACCAATGTACTGGTGGTAGGACCTCTTGTGAGTCCGCACGGGCAGGTACCACCACCCTGCGTATTTCTGCTGTGAAGCAGTAATGTGTTTCGGTTTGAAGGGTGGGGCAGCCATTGTAACTATACTGAGACCTTAGAACTTATATCTCAAGGTGTGTGGCGCATTTACGTTGTAGCTGTCTATGAACTCCAGTAACCACTTAACACTAGATGGGCTGTGAGCTCGTCTACCCATCTAAGAAATAAAAAATAAAAAATTACAATGTGTCGTCCGTGCACCATCAGTGTCGGAGACTTAAGGGGGGTAAAATATAGGGGTTTTTGTCGACAAATCACTATCCCAATTTTCTCTTGGCCCCTCTATACTAGAATGGCAACGATTTTGTTTGTTTTTTTCTTCTCCACTGATTTAATTATTGC
Organism: Bombyx mandarina; assembly: GCF_030267445.1. Taxonomy (NCBI): domain Eukaryota; kingdom Metazoa; phylum Arthropoda; class Insecta; order Lepidoptera; family Bombycidae; genus Bombyx; species Bombyx mandarina. Next base: position 6,308,213 of record NC_143222.1, on the reverse strand, counting down.
TATCGATGTAGACGTCTTAGGAAGAGGTGAAAGAGGTGTCATTTGAGCTAACAATGCAGACAATCAATTTATCATTTAATTCAATATCTTTCACAAAATAACAAAAAAGTATTAATAAAATAAAAATTATAATTTTATATTGCATTTTTTTAGGTTTTTATTTTTTTTATGAAAACTAACCCCGTCAAGCTAATTTTTTTTTAATTGCTTGCTCATAAGACAGAATATTTTCATTGAAATACATCTTTACATCAATGTCCTAAGTAAAGAGTTTCGCAGCTATGATGATTGAAAAAGGGTAGGTAGTGTTTCTAACTATAGGGTGGGTGGGAAAAGACAAATAAAGCAAAACCATTAAAGTAATTATTATCATTTATTAATTTAATATTACTTAAACTATTACATCCATGATTCAAAATGTCCTCCATGCAGAGAAGCAGTTGCTGATAGCGGTATGCTGATAGCCTTGAGAGGCTATATCAGCGTTACCCTAGCGTGTAGGTGAGCTTTTGGGACTCAAACCGGAGGTGTTGCTAACACTGGTCCTAGCAAGAGCAGCGCTTCGCAGAATCTACCACCGGATCGGAAACACGACCCACTGAAAATTTCCGGTGAGCAACTCAGCGGGCTGTGTCTACGGGTTAATTTACTCGCCGAGCCCTTTGGATGTTCGGTGAGGACGGTGACCGGTTAGTAAGCTCTAGTGTTGGAAACAGATCTCCCTCAAGTTCAGTCTTGCGTCGCCCGCATTCAGCGGATAATCGTGATCTTCATATCAGGTCATCGGTCCACCTTGTACGAGGCCGACGTATGTTACGGTGCGCGGCTATTTTGGCCCCAGCGGTCATAGTAGATGTAAGGTTAGTAGTGGTGGATTACTGGTGGTAGGACCTCTTCTGAGTCCGCGCGGGTAGGTTCCACCACTCTGCCTATTTCTACCGTGAAGCATTAATGCGTTTCGGTTTGAAGGGTGAGGCAGCCATTTTAGCTATACTTGAGACCTTGGAACTTATATCTTAAGGTGGGTGGCGCATTTACGTTGTAGATGTCCATGGGCTCCAGTAACCACTCAACATCAGGTGGGCTGTGAGCTCGTCCTCCTAATAAGCAATAAAAAAAAGGTGCCTTATCCATTGCCACTTCATTCTCGTAAACCTATTTCTATGTCTATTTCTGTTACCATGGCTTTCCGCGAATCTATGCCTAATATACCAATAAAAAATGATGATAAACTATCACAAACACTATCTTACGTAATCGTATGTGGGTCGAATGAGTCAAACATTTGAAGACACATTATTTTTGTTCCTGTGTTGATGACCATAACGATATGTTAAGTTTGGTATTTAAGATAAATAAATCTGTTCTCTGATCTTCACGACGTTCGAGCAATTAAAAGAGGCGTTGTCTTGGGCCTTTTTAGGATTTATGGTTATTTTAAATACTCTTCGAACATATATAATAAATGCTTGGAAGATATCGATTGTACTTTATTTGAATAATTTAGATTCTCTTATTGGTTTATGAACGTGAGAATCGGCGTCAAATCCCTTAGTCATCCTTTATGACCTTTTGATTCGATGGGCATGTACCACTGGCTTGTATATTTCTGCCACAAACCAATCTTGCGTTCTGATTTGAAGGGCGGAACAGCACTTATTCAACCTCACATGTCTAGACCAGTCATGACGTTGTGAAGTTTAAGGACTCGGGTAGCAACCGTCAGACCACTTTGCATCATACAATATAAAAATGGTAAGCCCAAACGATTAAAAGAAACCATAATAGTTTTGTATTCTTCATGATTAATTGTTCGTGTCAGGACAGACATACACGCGAACCTCTTGGTCTAAATGATAAGACGTCCGGTGCATTCGTATCTAGCGATGCAATGGTGTTCGGATCCCAAAGGCGGGTACCAGTTTTTCTAATGAAATACGTACTTAACAAATGTTCACGATTGACTTCGACGGTGAAGGAATAACACCGTGTAATAAAAATCAAATGGGGCAGCCGTTGTACTGTACTGGGACCTTAGAACTCATCTCAACGTGGGTCGCGGCATTTACGTTCTCGATGTCTATGGGCTTCGGTAACCACTTAACACCAGGTGGACTGTAAGCTCATCCATCCATCTAAACAATAAAGTAAAAACGATTTTTCCTTTTTAGGAACAGAACACTAAAAGTAATTCCAATGGAATGTAGAATAACAAATATGATAAAATATTTAACTGTGCAGGATTTTCTCTCAAAATTCTTAAGGATATCCGATTTTTCAATGATTGCTTTGATTATTGTGAATGTTTGTACTAAGACTTTGTATATTGCTAATATTGGGGAAACATATAGGGTGTCGCGTACATAGTTAAAAGTAATTGCTTTTGATTTTGTTTTGAATTCGTTTGTTAATATCCAGAGTTACCTACATATTGAGCCATTTAGATGTATCCACTAAATGACAGGTGACGGATTGGCGCCAATTCGCGGATTCATGACCCGTTGACGGCAGCGAAAACCCACTGGAACCAGGCAGCGCAGGACCGGTCATCATGGCGATCCTTGGCCGAGAATTTTTCTAGCTGTGAACTATTTGGGATGATTATTATGCTGTGATTCGACTACTCTACTTTACTCCTTTACATAATACCTCAAATTCTGATAGTGAATAGTGAAATTCGGAGTGTGATACCATATAACTGTCTGCCACCAAGCTTCAAAGGAAATCGTGATTTTTTAAACCATCCGATAGTATCCGGATTGTCAGTATCCTCCTCCTTGCGTCGGTTTCCTCATTATTGAGGGTCGTGGTCATGGCCTTGAAACAGATTGTTTTTTATAGTGCACCGCCATCTGTTCCTATCTGCCGCTGAGTGCAGAGCATCGTGCACTGTGGTATCAGTATAAGATATAATGTGTGGATTGTCAGTATAAGAGTTTTTATTTATTTTATTTTTATTATTATTATTATATATTATATTTTTTATTTTACATTTGTACTAGCGCACCTAGTTTTTAAGTCGCTTTCCGAGTTTCTAAACTTGAAATTAATGTGAAAACGTAATTGTACTGTATAATGGACGACGACGATTCGCGGTTGAAAATTAATATGATAGTAAACCTATCTTAGGGCTACAATAAATCTAGCACCAGTAAATACGCAGATTTAAAATTAGAATTATTCGGTTACTTTTATAACACACTATTGTTGCTTCAGCGCGTATTAAGTACGTATTTCCTTAGAAAAAATGGTACCTTGATCTGTGGAGTTTGAATTTCCAATCTAGCCCAATTAGGATTTTGAAAAAAAAAATCGATTTTTTAATTGTATTTAAAAACTTTATTATTAATAACGAGCAACGCGCCGCCCTCGTCGCGGTCATAGGAGAGGACCTCTCGCTGCCGCGCGTCGTGGCTACGATGCTCGGCAGCGACGCGTCCTGGAAGGCGATGCTCGACTTCTGCGAGTCCACCATCTCGCAGAAGGAGGCGGCGGAGCGAGAGAGGAAGAGCTCTTACTTTTCCGCACCGATCCGTCGCCGTCGAGCCGGGAGCCGGAGGCGGGAATACGCCCGTACGTCCCGGCCCCTGTAGGTAGCGGCCTCCCCCCGGTGAAGGTCAAGGGGTGACCTGAGGGGGTAGAGGCCGCGCGGGCACTACCAGCACTCTAGCGCGCTGCCGAGGAGTAAATAGAGCGACCGGTTGGCGGTGTATCGCGTACCGACCCGGCAAGCTGGTTCTGGTCCAGCGGGGTATTCCGGGACACCAGCGGCACCGTCTGGGTGGCCTGACGGGCTGCCGTACCGAGACGGCCGACGTTTCAGAGCCTTCGATTCGCCTTGAAGGCTCCGTCGGCTGGGCGTCCTTGGGGTGAGCCGCACCGTCTGGTTGTAGTGTTGACCGCGGTAACCCCCCTACCTCATCCGGGTTCTGACCTCGGAGGGGATCGGACGTCGGGTGTAAGAGTGCAGGGGAGTCGTTTAGTGGGTGGGTCCTAAAATCCTTGGGTCCGCGGTCTGCTCACAACACCATTGAGTCTCACATACCTCCTCGTAGGGACCTCGCACGAGGTTCGACCCCAGGACCGAAAAAAAAAAGCTTCCAAACAGTGAAATTTTTAAAATCGGTACCGTAGTTTCGGAGCCTATTTAATACAAACAAACAAACAAATCTTTCCTCTTTATAATATTATAGTATAGATTACTCTATTCTATCGTCAATAGTTTTCGCAGCGCACGCAATGTAAAGAATATCTTAGGTATTTTTTTACACCTTGCGTTACATTATTGGAGGTTTAGTAAAGATCCCTAATTAAAAAAAAAAAGATTATAGCCTATGTCACTCAGGGACAGTGCAGCTTCCAAGCAGTGAAAGAATTTTTAAAATCGGTTCAGTAGTTTCAGAGCCTATTCAATACAAACAAACAAATCTTTCCTCTTTATAATATTATATTATAGTATAGATATGGATATTTAACGCAAAAAACTTAAAAAAAATTTTTTTTATTAATTATGCAGAATTAAAAATTGATAGAATTTAAAAAAATCACGTGTCTTATAAACGCGCCATGATTGGTCACCATAGCTGTGACGTCATAATGTTATAGCTATATTTTAATAACAGTACAGCGTTTACGGCTTATACACGTGACTAGACAATAATATTGAAAATTTATTGTTCAAAAACGAGTTGTTAGTTGGTTACGATAAGGTATGTGTGATAAAGGATATATTAAGGCAAAGTCTGATAATATTAATCAAAATCAACACCAATATTTTCAACAGTATTGCCTGATACGGCATCAATGTTTAGTTCTTGAGGATTATAAATTTCCATATTTTCTGACGATTCACTTAAAATTTCTTGGATGATTTGTTGTCTCCGTCGTTTTTCTGCAGCTGGTCTAAGAACTGTTGTAGTGCCTTGTCTTTTACGATTAGGTTGACAGTCAAACTTGTGTGGTACCACATCAATTTTAATCCTTGCTTTACCTTGCTTGAGTATTAAACGGTATGCAGCGGCTTGGCTCTGCCCCTGGCATTGCTGACGATAACCACTCACCATCAGGTGGGCCGTATGCTCGTCTGACTATACGGCAATAAAAAAAAAACCTCCCATTTAAATTATAAAAAAAAAATCTATAGCTTTATAGGTAATGATTTGTAGTCCAGTTAAAAAAATTATTCACTGAGCTCTACTTGTGTATATAATAATTATTTGATTTGTATACTTAGATATCTAAATAATAATTAATAACAATGGTGTTAAGAAATACTTACGTCGAAATGATCTTCACAACAAACAAAATCGATTTTGTGCACTGCTTGAAACCATTTATTTCGACTTTTGTCATCTTAGGAAACATTTAAAAATATTTTTTCAGGAGTTGTTTTTGTAGTATTATTGTAGTATGGTACAAAACAAGAACGATACCTTTGAGGTTCGACATTTTCAATATAAATATTTGAATATTTAACAATGACAACGAAATTAAATAGATCAAAACACTGTACTTATTATTTTTATATGAACTGCAATGAGGGAAAACTAACATGATGACGTCACACGCGCTCGGGTGTGTCGGGAGCTGTCGGTGTGTCTTCGGTACTGGATACAAAAATTAATTTTCATTTTGAAATAATTTTTGAAATATTGCGACAAAAAATTAAAAAAATATATTTTGTTCTAAACTCATATATTATTATGATCTGTCCATTTATCACAAAAATTTTAATTTTAATTTTTAATTTTTTAATTTTTTTTTAAAACCCAATTGTTGAACTGGGCGTCCTTTTCGTTACGACAGCGATAATTGTGGCCGCGTTCCAAATTTATTTTACTTCATCAATGTTGGAGATCATGGGGCACCCCATAGACACAATCCATTGAGTTTCTCGCCGGATCTAATCAGTGGGTCTCGATTCCGATCCTGTGGTAGATTCTGCAAAGCACTGCTCTTGCTGGGACCAGTATTAGCAAACTTTCAGGTTGAGCCAGTAAGCTCACCTATCGGTCCACGAGTGGTTGGAGTAGCCCCATAGGCTACCGACGATTAGGTAGGAAAAAATCGGGCACTAAATCAAGGATAAAATATGTGCTTGCAAATTTAAATAAATATAAAGTTAGTTTAAATTTCCAGTAAAAAAATGATGTCATAACTCTTATTGTGATTGTGATTCGTTACGCTTACCTTTGCTGCCACGTCAATACCAAATATGGTGTGAAAGTAAAAAATATACCTAAAAACAGCACTGCATTATATCGAGAACCAAAGTAATATGTAGAAATTATTATTGCTAATTTAATAAAAAATATAAATATGTTTGATAATTTAAGTTTTAACTATAAGATTGCCATTTTTTTTACTTCGGTTTTATAATGATCTTTCAAGTGCTTAGCTATTAATAATCTATATCGTTGTAAGCTTGGAAATATCCGTAGAAATAATTGTGTTTACTATAATTATTAAATATTAAAAGTACCAAATTAGGCAATGCAGGTCTCATTTAATAAATTAAAGATCCACTTTAACTTACAACCAATTATTGCATTAGAGTTAGTAGAAAATAAAAGTTTACAATACATGACTTTGAGAGATTTGTATCAGTCTTAAATAATATTAGAGGATGACCGAGCTTTGCTCGGTTTCTTTTTTGATAAACTGTGTCTTTTAGAAATTATATTTAAATACGAATTACATATTGATATTATATTATATTATTTGTTATTTTCTTTCAATAAGAAAAAAAAGTTTATGTTTAAGTTGATTATTGAAAACACTAATAAAACAACATTTTCTGAAAATAAATCGTACCTAGATCGATTAATCGTCCCCGAAATCCCCTGTAGGTATACTAAATTTTATGAAAATCGTTGTAGCCGTTTCCGAGATTCAGATTATATACATAATAATATATTTATATACAAGAATTGCTCGTTTAAAGATATAAGATATAATCAGGATCTATTATGTATACCCATATTGCACCTTCCGCGCTCGGCGTAGGCGCCGAAGCCAGTATAAGGCTGCAAAGCGATCGGCATTGTGTTGTTTCCTCATCGAGTCACAGAAAGACGAACTGATGTAAGTGCCCAGTGCTGTGATTTAAAAAGTTATCTTTTAAAATACATATTTCAGTGTGATCGTGAACTAAAGTAAGCTTACCATAAGTACATAGCCGTTGTATATTAGTAGAACTATTATTTTCGTATTTTATATAACTTAATTGCGTTTTTCTCAATGTTTGTATTAAGATAATTAGGTTTGCACGATACTTGATACTTTTTATCAAAACTATTCATCCTGTAGCAACTTTGAAAATTTTTCGTGTATTATTAAATTTCGGACAAATGGAATATTCAAATTTAATGAAATTTAAATCTAGATTTTTTCTGTGCAATGTGGTACGAAAATAAATTAACTGATGTGTTCATTGAATGATTAATGCAACCTTCAAATGAAGAGGTGCTACATAGAGCCATAGTTCGTATTATGAAATGTTACGTCACTACAGTGCTTGCTACAGACCATCGTTTACTTTCGTAAAAAAAAGTATTTAAAAAAACCAAGTATTGTTTAAGTTCCTCAAATCATTTTTCAAAATGACGAAATCGTTCTTTGTTTTCGCAATGGAGAATTTGATAAAAAAAAGTAATATGAATATTATTTTAGCATTATATCGTCTCATATAACTCTAATAGCGACCCGCCCTCGCTTCGCTTCGGAAACTGTAATTTATTATTGATTTCTCCACTATTTAATGGAAGTTATTATTCATATAAACCTTCCTCTCAATCACTCTATCTATTAAAAAAAAACCGCATCAAAATCCGTTGCGTAGTTTTAAAGATTTAAGCATACATAGGGACAGACAGATATAGGGACAGAGAAACCGACTTTGTTTTATACTATGTAGTGATAATCATATGAGGAATTTTGATTGGCGACAGTGTAATGATGTAAAATTAAATCAGCCCTTCGATAATTTTGCTAACATTTTTAATGCAGTACGCATGCAAACAGTTAGTCCATAAATTTGAATGTTGCATATAATATTTATTATATTATATCGGGGTCGAATTGATATATTATTGATAATATTCCAGTTTAAAAAACTTGATTATAATAACACACATCATTTTACGATATTGGTTTATCGCACCTAGCTTATAAACTTAACACGAACGATCAAACTAACTTTTGTTATTTGCAAGTTTGATCAACAATAACTTGTTGTTAAGTGACAAATCCGTTTTCCTAATCTTATAATGACCTAATTTATTTAAAGAACGGCTTGCTGTTCATATTCTTTTAAGTTGTCGATTTTGTATCCTATTGGTATTACTCGCGTCACGCGTTCTCATACGAGACGTAGAAATAGCTTCAGACGAAACATTTACGAACGTTAACTGTTAGCAGATTTTATAGAAATTATGGGAAATCGTTGGTGTTGCTTTTTTTTTGCTAGTTTTTAACACGGTGCTCCACAAATTCACATAAGTGGGTTCTAAATTGCCAACAATTTTAGCGCCGCCGCGCTGTCCCCTTTTTTATGTTTCGGGCATCCCTGAAACTCAAACGAGGTGTCCGCGTCCAAAGGGCGTCCTTAAAGGGATATCTTTGACGGACTGCAGATCTCTCTCTAAATCTTTATTTTTAATTTTTTTTTGTCCTTCCTATGCTGATAGTCTAGAGCAGGCCTAGGCAAATGGCGACCCGCGGTTGAATTTTGTCTAGCCCGTGAAGCATTGTTTATATTATTATTAAAAACACAAATATTCGTTTTTGTCTAACATAAATTGGTGCATAAAATTTTTTAGATAAAATATTAAGCAATACTGATACATATTATCAGAGCCGGTGGGAGCCAAAATTTTCTCCCGGACAACCGCTCTTTTTAGGGCCTCCTATTCGAAAATATAATTATGATAATTGAACAATTACAGTATGTATAATAGTCGCACAATATAAAATTAGAAAAAAAAACTGCGTATAGGCAGACGAGTATACAACGCAATGACGAGCCACCTGATGGTGAGTGGTTACCGTCCCTCATGGACGTCAGCAATGCCAGGGGCAGAGCCAAGCCGCTGCCTACCCCTGATCTAGAGAGACTCAATGCCGTCACCTACCATATCTTTTTACTAGTTCCCGCACCACAATTCTGTCTATAGCTGTCGTGCGGAAGTCATGTCTTCTGGTTTCAATGATGGGACAGCCGTTACATAATAAATTGAGACTTCGATCGCACGGGCCTTCTCTTGCTGTGTCTATAAACAGAAACGTTACATAATTTTATGTATAAAACAATTATTTTTTGTCTATTTTTTATTGGTAACTTAAAACCATTATGTTATCTTTATCGCAGATGGCTGAGAAGTTCTTATTTTTAGCGCCGGTGCTGCTTCTCGCTTTGCAAGTCAGCGTTGATGGTAAGTTATTATTATATTACTTACTAGCGACCCGCCCTCGCTTTGCTTCGGAACTGTAATTTATTATTGATTTGTCCACTATTTAATGGATGTTATTATACATATAAACCTTCTTCTTCAATCACTCTATCTATTAAAAGAAAACGCATCAAAATCCGTTGCGTAGTTTTAAAGATTTAAGCATACATAGGGACAGAGAAAGTGACCTTGTTTTATACTAGGTATGTAGTGATATTAATTGATTTGTCTCGTTATCGATCGATATTATACCTATAATACATTAAACAAAAGTTGAAATACTGATTGTTGAATTCTAATTCTAATTCAGTGAAAAATAATAACTATGCAAATCCTTTTACTAGTGTAAAGGTGCCAGTAGTCTGCTTATTTCAACCTTTAAGCTGCAATTGTGTAATTGATGCTTCGACTTTCACATCTCAAGGTGGGTGGCGGTATTTATGTTGTTGATGTCTATGGGCCCCAGTAATCACATTACACCAGGAGAGACGAGACTCGTTTATCCGTCTTAAAAAATATGTTATACAGTTCAATTAAACTTTAGCTTCGCCTCCCAAGATGGTGGCATTCACATTGTGATATCCATCGGTTTGGGAAACCACTTAACGCTATAGTTCGTTTGCGTTTGTCCAGATATATTGCGAGATAAATGCCCAAAATATAATATGTTGTATTATACTGTATTTAATTAGGTATATTTATTTATACTTTTCACGAAATAAATAGATCATAACATTATATTTGTTATGTTTTATATTTGCAAATAATAAATGAATATTGTCCACGCGGAATCGTCCCACATCCGATCGATTTTTAATATATCTGCATTAATTACGTCTCTACAAACTATTTTCCTCTGCTTTGCTCACAGCGAGCAAGGACACAGGGACCCGAGTGGGCGCGGTTGTTACATACGCAAATGGTTCGCTCCAAGGTTTCTTTTATGGTTTTTTATACAATTCCTAAACTATATTGTTATTGTTACACGGATGCTTATAGAAATATTGATGAAGCCGGCTTGCGTAGGCGTGGTTTGTATTTTGATTTGCTTTTAAATGGATCTCAATCTAAATTTAAAAAAATAATTTGCAGTTAGATCGGCAGCGATATCTTTGATTTTGTTAGTTAATCGTCTCGTTGGTGTAGTGTATCGGATTACCGTATCTCGGATTTCGGGTTATATGCACTGTCAGAGTCAGCATGGACGTATTTACCTTAGGACTAACTTTTGCATATCGAAATTACTTAGGTACATTAATATTTATTTTAGTTGCCCAACAAAAGGTTATTTGTAGAATGACCAAACAGAAAAATATTAATTTACCCACATCTTAGCCAAATATAGTAATCACTACATAGTATAAAACAAAGTCGTTTTCTTTGTCCCTATATCTGTATGCTTAAATCTTTAAAACTACGCAACGGATTTTGATGCGGTTTTTTTTAATAGATAGAGTGATTTAAGAGGAAGGTTTATATGTATAATAACGTCCATTAAATAGTGGAGAAATCAATAATAAATTACAGTTTCCGAAGCGAAGCGAGGGCGGGTCGCTAGTAATAGCTAAATGACAATACAAAGATTAACCATTCGTTTAACCATGCGAAGCAAAATGAATTTATATTTTATTGAAACGTTCACATGATGGTAAGTTAATAAATTAGGATTAAAAAAATTTATTTCAATACGCTTTATTAACTAGACTCTATTATACCTATTTTATTGCAGGCTAGCATCATTGCATCTTCTTGAACCTTGAATATGTTTTGGTTTTGGTAGCAACATTAGTCAGTTATTATCTTTCCATCCTGATTTTCTTTAATACTCTTAGGGAATACCAGTACTACCGTCTAGGTTTTAGGGGTTATTCTTTTTAAATTGGATATGTATTTATTATTTATCATTTTTACTGGTGGTAGGACCTCTTGTGAGTCCGCGCGGGTGGGTACCACCACCCTGCCTATTTTCTGCCGTGAAGCAGTAATGCGTTTCGGTTTGAAGGGTGGGGCAACCGTTGTAACTATAATTGAGACCTTAGAGCTTTTATCTCAAGGTGGGTGGCGCATTTGCGTTGTGGATGTCTATGGGCTCCAGTAACCACTTAACACCAGGTGGGCTGTGAGCTCGTCCACCCATGTAAGCAAAAAAAAAATGTCTTTACTTTTTAAGTGCAATTTTTAAGTGCTTTCTGTTTTTAGCTCAACGTTACTATCATCCTCGAAGTTACCTCGGTCGTGATCTGTATGAGCATGGGCGTTCGATATCCGACAACTTGGTCACATGTGGACCTCACACCTGTGGAGTAGGAGCACACTGCATCCACGGAAGTGTTCGACCTGTGTGCGCTTGTTTGGCTGGTTACTCTGGCGATCCGCTGTCTCAGTGTATTAAAATCGAGTGCCTTGGTGAGTTGGTGACTTAAATAGATTTGCTTTGTAAACTGTTTTCATCGGTTTTTGGGAGTCGTAGATGCAATTTTTTAATTAACGATTTGATCTCGCGTTTATTTTATTTTTATTTTGTTCTTTTACGTGGTTTTACGATGTTTGTAAATTTTTACAGTTTTTGTGGTCGCGTATTCATTAAGTGTGTCTAAAAATATAATTAGGAAAAAAAGTGCGAGTTTTTTAACTTCTCAATCGCGTAAAAGTTAACTCAAATTTGTATGGAGTTGAAACAGCGCAGCGCCCCCAGCGGCAAACGTAGAGGCGCTGTTCCAAGCACACAGCTATCCAAGCAACAGTGAATAGAAATATAACAATTAAACGAACACATTTTACAGATAACAGCGAGTGTCGCAGTCACCAGACCTGCGTTAATCAGCACTGCGTGAACCCCTGCGAGGGCACTTGCGGCATCAACGCCAATTGTGACGTAAGATTTAATTTATAAAATAGTAGCTGACCCGGCAAACATTGTTTTGCCATATATAAGATTTCTATGGAATTTCTAGTGTAGAAAAAAAAACTAACTTATTGTAAGTGTGTAAGGATGTGGAAAATGAGTGAAAGAGGCATGTAGCGCTGTGAACGATGAGGGAATATAAAAATAAGAAAACCTCATCCAACAACATAATGCCTCATTATGACAAAAAAAAATGTCCAAAAAATAAAAAATAAATGTTAGGGGTGGACAACCCTTATCACTTAGAGGTATGAAAAATGGATAGTAGCTGATTCTCAGACCTACTAAACATGCATATAAAATTTCATAAAAATTGGTCAAACCGTTTCAGAGGAGTATGGTAACTAACATTGTGACACGAGAATTTTATATATAATATTAAGATAACCAGTGCATTTGCGTGTATGTGTAGAAAGTAATAAAGCTATTGTATTGTCAAAGTGTTTGAATTTTCAAGTTATTCAGACATTTTGAAGTTATTGAAAATTTTGTTACATAAATAGATATTAATATACATATATACCCTACATATTTAGTGAAAACCGTGAAAATAGGAAACGATAATTTCTAGTTGTCGTTAACTCCAAATTACAGATTTAAGATTTAAATTTGCGATCCTCAACCACAAATTGCTGAGTTTTTGGCTCAGAAATCAATGACCAAATCATAAGACTAAAAATGAAGATATCCAGTATATGTAGAGCCGCGTGTTTGTGAGTTCATAAGAGTTTTGAAATGTACATACTTTTTTGCTTATTACTATTATTGTTGGATGCTAGGTCCGTAACCACATCCCAGTATGCACGTGTCCGGCTGGATACACAGGAAATCCATTCTCCTCATGCAGAATCGCTGATCCTGGTAAGAAAAAAATTATAATTGAATCTACGCTTATGTTTCCATTGCGTAGTTTGTATTAACTTTTCTTCTTTTCGTAGAGGAGGCTTGTCATCCATCACCGTGTGGTCCCAACACCAAATGCCATGTCGCGAATAACCAGGCTATCTGTACCTGCTTACCCGGTTATAGAGTAAGTTCTTAACTTCAATAAAATACCCACAAAAATATTTAAATGCATATAATATTGTTAAAATCCAACCACGTGCTCTGAAATAGACATGCTACGTCAATTCATGTAGTAAATACGTAATATTGGAGAAGATTGGGCTTAATAGTCTAAGAGCTCGTGAACCCCAGACTTTCGTTATTTTATAAAACCTGAAAGTTTGTCGGCGCTTGCAAGAACGATATATCATTATGAAGTTTGGGTTACAGTGGCTTTGGCAGGTACACGGTACTAAGCGTGTGTAAAATACCAATCTAAATTCATAAAATTAAAAAGTGCGATTTTTTTATATCACCTTCAGAATGTTATTAAAAATCACGTTATTCATTATAAAAAAAAAGAATATAAAAAAAATAAAGGTTTGGGGCTCTTGTATTATAATATCAGCTACTACTATTTTAACTTGAATGCCACTAGTCATGACGTCCGTCTCAAGCGACGACTACCACAGGTCACCTTTGACATGTGTCATCAATCCCAATGTCATCATTGCCTTATTAGGAGTCAATGAATTTGAATGATTACATGATACTCATAATGATAGTCAGGGCCGGATTTAAGATTAATGCCGCTCCTGGGCACCGGAAAAAAATCCGCCCCAATACTGAAATTTTACTTAAACTTATAGTTTATTTAATTTTTTTTTTTCAAAATTATTATAACTAATTTAATGCAGAAACTTTATTACATGTTATATATTCCAGAAACATAAATAAATATTTGTGTTTTTTTTTTCAAAAAATTATAAATTTGGCACTAAAGGGCGACTCTTATATTACATAAAAAAAGCTAATTAAATTTCTTTCCCAAATCAATCCCAAAAAATAGAAAAATCGATCATTATTTTAAATCTACAAGGAAATAAATTGATTAAATCATTTTGATTATTAATTTTTACCAAATGTGATGGATGAATTGAATTTCTTGAATTATCAATTAAATAGAAAATTATTAACTAATAGAATTAATGAGCTATATTGAGTAATCTTGTAAAGAACAAAATAATTTCTTTTTATTCATTGTCAAAATTTCGCGGCCCATGTAAATTTGCCGCCCTGGGCACTTACCCCGACTGCCCCTAATGTAAATCCACCAATGATGATAGTTCTATTTGTGTACAGGGCAGCCCTCTGAGCGGATGTCGTCACGAGTGCGAGTCTGACGGCGAGTGCGGTGCACAGCAGTCCTGCAGGGATTTCAAGTGTGTGAGCCCGTGCAGCGACTGCGGAGTTAACGCTGACTGTGAAACCGTCGCGGCACATCGCGCCGTCTGCAAGTGTCCTCGGGTGAGACATAGAGCTACGTGTTAACCATTCAAAATTCACCAACAAACTATTAGGGTCTCGTTTTCTACAGCTATGGAAGGAATTATTTGTAATTAAATACCGCGTAAATCAAAATAATTAAAACTACTTTCGTAATTTTTATAACTTTTCAGTTTTTTTAAGCTGTTACATAGCTTTTATTGCGGGCTTTGAGCGCGGCGACTGAATCAAGAAATTCCGTAACGAAAATAAAACCTAACATCCCCCATTCCGCCTACCATGTAGCTCGCGTTCAACACATTCACACGTTGCGCTCGTGTAGGGTTTGCGAATAAGCGCGCGGCGTGCCGTTGCACTGCATACGCATCATGAAAAATCTGCCCATCTCTTTCTTGCGCGGTCTAGCTTATGAGTGTGAAGGGAACAGTTAATGTTTTGCTTTTGTTAATGTTTATAAATATAGCGTGGTCTTATTTTATTATTGTTTTAATATTAAATTATTATTGTCTAATTATAATTGCATAAGTAGATAAAAAATGCTATGCAATAGCTTTACCACGGCAGACCCCGAGTGCCGTTAGTTTTTTTAAATAGACTGTTATATAGTTAAATAGTTAGCACAGTAAGTTCTCAGATGACAATGTGACCGTGAATGTGTCCGTGACAATGATAACAAGAAACGCGAGATAATGCCGTAAAGTTATTTTAAAGTCTATTCAAGTCTTATCTATTTTTAAGTCTAGAACTCACGAAAACCGAAAAAAATACTGTTCTGGGTTTTTATTGATTAATGTAATACAGGGATATCATGGCGATCCCTACCGTATCTGCTCAGCTGAGTGCACATCAGACAGCGAGTGTCCCAGCTACAAGCCCGCCTGTGTGTACAACGCTTGCATCGACCCTTGCGTCAACTCGTGCGGTGTCAACGCGGACTGCAACCTTCGTGGCTTGACCCCAGTCTGTTCCTGTCCCAGAAACATGACCGGGGATCCCTTCACTTTTTGCAGACCCTTTGAAGCCCGTGAGTAATTTTAATCTAATTATTATTAAACAGCTCGGAGCCGATGGTGACGACATGGGCTCCGAGTCCTAAATCGAATATTCAAAAGGCTTCTCAAAAAATATAATTCATCATCATCAGCCTATAGCAGTCCACTGCCTCTCAATTGCTCGCCACTGAGCACGATCCTCGGTTTCTCTCATCCAGTTCCTACGTGCCACCCTGCACAGATCATCACTCCACCGAGCCTAACGGCATCCTGCACTTCGTTTGCCAATTCGCGGTCTCCACTCAAGAACGCGCGTTTACCCCAAAAAGATATTAAGCTCTATAGTTTAGGAACATAGCTAATTAAAAGTGCTTCTTCAGACAAGCTTGATCGTCGCTTTGAACTAGGGTGGATTATGAAAGAAGCCCGCCAATTAAGGCAAGATTTAAATGTGACAAATGTCCCACCGTACCGCCAAGAGGCCACGCCTTAATACCAACCTTTTTCTGCTTATTTCATAGGTGATTTATGCGAGCCAAACCCCTGTGGAGCCAACGCCAAGTGCACCCCAGGTCACGACCGCACCGGAGCTGAGCGTCCGGTCTGCACTTGTCCTACCGGGTACATCGGAAACGCCCTCGTTTCCTGCGAACGTGTAAGTTGCAAATTACCGATCCAATTCGACTAGTTATATTTATTTAATAAGCCTCTTTAACGGTTTTGGATATGGCTAATTAAGTGACAGACACTTGTTTAGTTAAAGTTAGTTTTACGGGTTAAGATCGCGCTTTTTTTTTATTGTGGTATTTCTCATATTAAACCGTAAAAGTTGCATTAAATATGTCTAGGATTCGCGAAATCCGAAGAAATTACTATATATTGTTTTTCAAAAGGGCCCGTCGATTCTTTTAGACATCAAAAAGTAAGCTACAGTGAACTATGAGCTTCGACTTGAATGGCGAGAGGACTAGATCAAAGAAAAATCAGAGTCTGGGTTATGTACAGGAGAAAAAGGCATAAATTGAATTTGGTTAACCACGATTAAAAAAATATTCCCAATTCTCTAGAAGTTTCTCAACTTTTAGAGTACCTAATGCGGTCTCATTAGATCCAAACGATATCCATTCGGTCGAGAATCTTTCCTTTATCGTTCCCTATACGCATATTTCTGACTGAATGCTAACTTCCGTTTTTATCACACATAATTGAATTTATCAAACGCTTCAGCAACTTATTTATAAATTATTGAAAAACGAAAAACAAGATTTATTTTATTTGTAGAGAGGACAAGCCATTACGATGATTTTGATAAAACTCCCTATTATACATATTAAGAAAGTTAATAACTCGTTTGTATTCCTTTTAATTTTTTTATTGCTTAGATACGTGGTCGTGCTCACGGCCCACCTGATGTTAAGTGGTTACCGGAGCCCATAGACTATAGACATCTACAACGTAAATGCCGCCATCCACCTTGACACATGACTTGTAAGGTCTCTCTTTTAAAAGTACAATTTCAATTCAATTTTATTTATTTATTTAAGGATTACCGACAGGGTTTACATAAAATAACATTGACATGGTTAGAGCAATTGATAACTGCAACTCTAATTAGAGGCAATCACAGCATGCATTACATTAATATATCAATAGAGATTTAACAATACTATTAATAATAATAAAAAATTAAAAATTAATTTTCAGGGAGAGTGTGAACTGGATTCTCAGTGCTCCGATCACCTGGCCTGCGTTGGTTACCAGTGCGTGGATCCCTGTCTCGGTAACACTCAATGCGGTTCCGGCGCCGTTTGTATGGCCAGGAGACATCTTGCCGTCTGCACTTGTCCTTCAGGTTTGATAATTTATAGGCTTACATACATATAAATATAATATACATATCGTCTTTTCGCATTAAAAGCGTACAATTTCCTAAAATATTCGAAATTGGGTTAATATGCGTAAACATTTGGTATCACCAGTATTTTTCTCATAAATACTGTCAAAAGAACGTAGTTTAGTTTTAGTTTTAGTTTACCTATGTTTTGACTACTTACTATTAACAAAATTAATTCATAATTTTGTCTTACTTTAATAGACAGACAATGTAACTGGTAAAAAAAAAAAAAAAATGTTGCAAAAATATCACATGTTAAACCTTTAAAACATTATCCTGTAAAATTAGTAAGTTTTGAGATTATACAGTTTTAATGCGAGAAGACGATATGTATATATTCCAAAGTACTTATCCGACCGCGACGGAGCAACGCAAAGCCGCCGTCGCGTCGCCCGAAGCATGTCTTGTCGGATCCTCGGATTCGCTCTTGGTGCTTTTGGGTCTCTCAAGCACCGATCACCATCCTCGTCGAACTCTTAGATTACGACGAAGAGCTCGACGAGCGAACTAACCCATAGACACAGTCCACTGAGTTTCTCGCCGGATCCTCTCAGTGGGTCGCGATTCCGATCCGGTGGTAGACTCTGCGAAGCACTGCTCTGCTAGGGCTAGTGCTAGCAAATTCTCTTAGGTTGAGCTCGTGAGCACCGTGACCTCACCTACCTGTCCGGGCGTAGTTGAAATAGCCCATTAGACTATCAGCGAAATTAAAAAAAACGACTTTAGTAGAAATCATTAAAATCTTAGGAAGTTGAAATCGTGAAATTTAAAGGGAGCCTACTCAAGCAAGTAGAATATCTGCTGGTGTGAGATCACAGTCATGTACTTACCACGAGATCTTTGAGTGATTTATCGCTTAAAGCTTTAAAACAGAAAAAGTAACTAACGAAACAGGCTTAGGAGGGTAAATGTGCTTAATACTTTAATTATGATGGGCCTCTTGTGAGCCCGTACAGCTAGGTACCTGCCTATTTATGCCGCGAAGCATTAATGCACCAGTTTGAAGGATTTATACTTAAATCTCATGTCTGGGTGGCGGCATTTACGATGTTGTTAAAATCTATGAACTGCAATAACCTGTGACATAGTTCAAACACTTCAGCAACAGTGTATTCGGAACTATCGTTTTGTTAGTCAAAACGGGTTAAAAACCTTACAGCCAACATAAAATTAATCGATTGGCGACGATTTTAAACATCATAACATGATTACCGCTGCCCACTTTATAATATAAGATGTCTCAGTTGCACTGGTACAACAGTGATCCTAAGTTTGCAACAGAAACCCAAGATTTTTCGCCGCATGTAATAAGTAAGGTGGTTGGTAATAATATCTGTTATTCAGTCCCTCAAAATAAGCGGATACAAGTGCATTGAAAAAGTTAGGATGTCCTTTTCAAACCTCTTTGCTTATACCATAAAATATTTATATATACCTATATTAATTACTGTATTTTTGTACCGTACTGTAGATATGTATTTTTGCACTCCCAGGACACAATGGCGATGCTCTCGTGAACTGCTATGAATCTCAATCAGTAGTGGCCTCGACCCGCTACTACCGGTACAAGAGGAATGGTAACTACACAGTACCCGCCTCCGAAGCTGCAGATGCTAATGGAGTGACTGAAGAGAAACAAGAATAAATCGAGACAATAATGAACTGCCTTTAATCGATAACTATAACATTTTACGAGCCTGGTGCTAATAAACTAAATAAAAATATGAATGGTTGATTATTTTTTATTTGTAGAGTTATGCCACTTAATGCGGCAATCCCCTCGCGGTAGTGTTAGAGTAATTCTCAATTTATCTAAAATTAAAATTTGGAATTGATGTTATTTGCAATCGAATCTTTTTTATTCAAACTACAAAAACAACGTATTAATGCGTTTTGCTTACTGCAAAATTACCGGTTTTGCTCTAGGGCTGCGGTTAAATAAACTTACATATCTAGAAAAAAAGAAAATCTAAAATCCTCGAGTTGAGTCTCGCCGTCTCGCGCCACGTACAGTATTTACAGAGCCCAAAATATTTACCACCAGGCTAAGCAGGGCTTGTAACGCAGATTTTACGCAGAAACTACAGGAATAATAATATGTATGTATAAATCTATAGAATTCCGTAAGTGCCCCTGTGTCTCGTTACATATTGAAAACGTCTATTCAGAGGAATTTTGAATAGTACATATCATAATTTGCAAAGATTAGGATGCATTAAGACGTGGTTGAGCATTCATTCTCAACTCAACCTTCTTTGAGTGCCTTTTTTATTTTCTAGGGATGATAAATAGACACCGAAGCCCATAGATACCAACAACTGTAATACCAAAAGCATTCAAACATAAGCGTATTCTTATTTCGTGGTAAAAATAGGCAAGGCAGTGGTACCTACCCGTGTAGGCCCACAAGACGCCATACAATCAGAAAGAAGTACCTTTGGTATAGCTTCAGGTAAATGACTCGAGGGCCTAATGCATTAGACACGGTGTACTCGTATCGACGAGTGACACCGTCAAGCAGGTATTGAAATCCCCCAGGATGCCTTTTTTATTATAATGTATTTAAGTATTATGACCCAGCCTATACCTGCTGCGAAGCAATCATGGTAGTACATTTATGCGTGTAAGGTTAGCTCGCACGGGTAGGGGCCATTATTTAAATCTATTCCTGCCGCGAAGGTGTTATGTGTTCCAGTTTGAAGTGTGTGACATTATACAATACAAAGCAGACTTTGATACCTTAAGACTTGTTTTTCACTAGGTTGTTTCACATTGTGATGTCTTTAAGCTTTATAACTACTTAACACCAGGCGGGCCCTTAGCTGAATTTTTGGGTCGATGGGTGATACGTCTAGAATAGTCTAGATGTTACTTTTCATAGCATCCATTAATAAAAAGAATTAATAGTATAAAAATTACTAATACATAATTACATAACAATATTTTTTAAATCCCAAAGGCAACGCGCGGGGGGCAGCTCGCCCCGCCTCCCCGCGTTTGTCTGACGTCTAGTGATGTCTTTGAGTGTTTTGACGCGCGCTTATCGATACCGAAAATTTACGCTAACGCTAATGTGTTTTTTCATGGTGAATAAGCCATGACTACTCCGCTTCCAACAAGTTCAGGTAGAAAAAACCTACACTGATTCAAACTCTGATCTGTCGGTTGTCTTTTCATCTGATAGTAGTTGAATTGGAATTTAAAAAATATTTTTCTCTATAGAAATAAATAAGTAATTACTTATCGCATTTATTTTATAATTTGCAAAATGACCTGGTTACATTAAACCAAATTGACAGCTGTTGACTAAATCGGTAGTTATTATCGACATTACCATAATTAACTAGGTCACAGCACTACCGCTTTCTTCAGGATGGACATGAACTCGCGCGCCTACTGTACATAAAATTTGAGAAAACGTTTTGATAGCAATGTTGGCAGCGCGTTGCCAACAAACTGACTATAACAAAACGCATTTTTGACATATCGTTTTGATAGAAAACGTCCTGTCGTTCGATACCTACCTATAGAATCGAATGATGTGCGAGCCAGTGTTTTGTGATAAATACGAAAGAAGTATACAATAAATACATGTGCAACGATGTCCGAGATAGATATGGATAAGTTTGCTGTGCCAGACTTCGTCCCCGAACGTTACGTAAAGGACCTCGCTAGATCCTGCGTCGGAGGGGAGGAGCTACAGCAACAGAAGGAGAAAATACAAAATTTAGCCGAAGAAACCGCAAGTGCCCTAAAGAAAAATGTCTACGAGAATTATATGCAGTTTATCGAGACTGCAACGGAGATATCCCACCTCGAAACGGAAATGTACAAGCTATCGCATTTGTTAAGCGAACAGCGTTCTGTGCTGACTGTGCTCTCCCACGCCTCAATCCTCGGTAACGAGAACGGTTTATCACGCGAGTCTCTTGATAATCACGACGTCGAGGCTGAGAGGGCAGAAGAGGAACGAAAAAATAAATTAAATCTCATTACAGAAAAGGTAGAATCATGCATGAATCTGTTAGATGTCCCAGACCGAACTCTGCTTCATGAAGGTGACTTGCTAGAAATAGATGCAGAAGAAAATACTGCATTACAAAGAATGCATGTATATTTATTTAATGACTGCCTTATGTTAACATCCTGGATTTCTAACAGACGCGGTCCAATGAGATATAAGTTTCAAGTGAGTTACCCGATAAAGAATTTAGCAGTGGTGAATGTAAGAGATTTAGGAACTGTGAAACAAGCATTTAAAGTGTTAGCCTTCCCAGACACCAGAGTATTTCAATGCAATAGTTTTGCAATAAAAAAAGATTGGCTAGACAAATTTGAGATAGCAAAAAAACTGTATATTGAAAAAGAAAATTCTAAACAGAAGAAAAAAGATAGTCAAGAAAAATCAAAATCTGAATCTATTGAATCACCGAGTCTGTCTGTGGAAGAGATGCCATCACCCCAAATTACACCATTGCCTGAGTGGTTGGCTGATGTTACTGAAGAGCTTGATGTTTTGATAGTGGAGAGACATTTTCAAAAAACCTATGAGTTGATGGTTTCAGCTCAAAAAGCTTTAAATACTGAAGATTTTAAAAACCATCCACAAAGGGTTGATATATTGAAAAAAATAGAACAGAAGCAAAAGAGTTTAATTGAAATATTATTAAAAGATTTAGATGTAACACATAATTGGAGTTTGCGAGGAGGTCTCCAATCAACTAGACAACCGGTACTGATACTCAATAAGTTTAATATGACCAGTCAGGCTTGTGACTTGTTTTTGACTATATGCAGTTACACAGTCAAAGTTCATGTGAAAAGGGTGCAACTGGAAGGGTCAATTAACACTTATGTCAAACAAGTGGGTGAAGTGTTTTTTTGCTCATTGAGTGATGCCTTAACAGAGTTTATTTCACTATTTCCTAAAAATAAAATAAGTGCTTTTATAGTCTGGGCTAGTCTGCAACTTAGGATATTGATGAGTCAGATTATAAAACAAGTGTTCACACCTCAGTGTGCATTAGATTCCGTTCAGGATTGTGTTGAGAGTCTAAGGGAACAATGTACATTGTTTTGTCAATTTGGTTTAGATTTAAGATTCCAGTTGAACAGTTGTTTGAGAACACCAATAATAAAAGCTTTGAGAGAATATAAAGAGAAGACTGTTGACTCTATGAAAAATAAAATCACTGAAGACAAATGGACTCCAGTGAATATGCACACCAAAGCAGGTGTCAATAAATTCCTGAAACAAATGGAAACTTTGGGCCTTATATTAGCTAAGTATGTAATTAATGAAACATGGGTAGATTTATCAAGTAGTACCATATGGTTTACCAAGTCTATTGTTACTATACAGAAAATAGGTCTTCAGTTAGTGAACAAAGATATGATGGATAACCTTGATGAATACATTTATACAATATTCAATTCATGGCTTGTCCTTGCATCAGTCAACGATATTAGTTATGCAAAGAAGAATTTCAAATTTATTTTAGAAACAGTGATGCCTTTAATGCTTAGATGTTATAAAGAAGAAGTTGGCTATGATAATGAGAAATTAGTAGCTTTGGCAAAGAACTATGGTGTCAGTATTACACCATCCAAAAACATCACAAAATACACAAGTAATGAATATTTATGAGAATAGTCAATAGTCTATATATAAATAAGATGTATGAAATTATTTATATTATGCTGAAGCTTTAAATTTGTAATATAATAGAGAGTAAGCAAGCAGAATTATGTTAGTTTATATAAATACTGATCAAATTAAATTTTATGTATATGCAAGTTACGAATATTAAGTTTTAATACAATCATTATTTATGGTGATCTGTTTAAGTGTTCTTTGAAATTGTAAAGACAAGAATAAAATATATTTCCAGTATTACGATTTTTATTACTAGTGCAGTCAACTTTGCATGTTACAAAATATAACTAGAGACATTATCGTTTTTTCCCCCATATTTAACAGCAAATTGAAGCAATATAATACATGAAGCAACTAAACCTAATTGTATTACAATTTAATTATTTACACATCTGTAACAATAAAACATAAACAGAGACTTATATTTAATGTGATATATTAAAAAAAAGAATCTATATTTTAAATAATAATAATAATATTAACCAAAATGATATTTTTGGTGTACATTTGTAAATACAGGAACTTTTTAAGCAAGAAATATCATAGAATACAGCAAATTATATGATACATTGCGTACATTTATCAGTTAATATTATATGTTTCATGCTTTGTGTATTGAAAATATATTTTACATTTGCAATTAATTTATTTCATATATTTTTTAACATAATTACATATAAAAGGGATATGATTTGACATATATACTTTCTGGGCTTGTTTTTATTTGGAACACTATTAAGTAATTAAAACATTCATGACGTTATTCCATAATTGAATAAAAATATGATTCAGTCTATTTCTTTTTAATATGACAGAATGTATATTAATATATTATTATATCCTATTTTCAGGTTACATCAATTTCTAGCTCAATCGAGTTCCATTAAAGATTCTATGAATGTGGTTCCATTGATTATTTTAGTGGTTAAGATAACAAATTCCACAACCGAATCTTCCTGCTGGCTGATCGTCCTGAGCACTGAGATCTCGTGGTACGTACAGCCTCCAATGAAGAATACGAGCACGACCCGTGGGTTTTCTATTGATGATGAATTCTCACTGGAACCGGAATGGCGACGTGTCATACGCGGTTGTAGGGTTTGTAGCTCGTCCACTGTAGGGCCCGGCAGGAGGCCTAATACGTCTTGGATACCTGTGAAAGTATAATTGTTGTATTTGTTACGTCTTCACGCTCAGACCACTGAACCGATTTTGACGAAATTTGATAATGAAATAGTTCGCCTCTTTGTAAAGACTAGGCTACCTTTAATCTCACCACTGAGCATCACTACATAGTATAAAACAAAGTCGCTTTCTCTGTCCCTATATCCCTATGTATGCTTAAATCTTTAAAACTACGCAATGGATTTTGATGCGGTTTTCTTTAATAGATAGAGTGATTGAAGAGGAAGGTTTATATGTTTAATAACATCCATTAAATAGTGGAGAAATCAATAATAAATTACAGTTTCCGAAGCGAAGCGAGGGCGGGTCGCTAGTATGATATACGTTTGTTCTTAGTAAATGCACTTTCTTATAATGCACACAGAAGTGGAGCTGAAATTATCCATTAAAATGAATAAAACGCTTGAAGCTATATTCAGGTCTTTCGCTTTTATTGAAACCATAAAATTGATTATGGTAAAAAAAGAAAAAAAGAAATTACTGATAGAAACAGAAATAAACATGGATCAATGTCAAATTTAGATAAACAATATTATTATCACTACTTATGTGTGTTTATGTTAGCTTATATGTTGGTTTATGTGTGTGTGGCTATGTATGTGTGGGCAAATTTTAATAATTATTAATATATGTTTTATTTTCAATTATTATTTCACATTGATTTCCAGTTCTTAATAATTGAATTAATTTTCTTTTTAAGTATAATTTAATAGTGTTATTATTACTTATATTCCTAAATTCTCAACTCATAAGTATATCATAATTAAATTACTATGGAAACGTCGGAAACCGTAAAAATTGCTTTAAATTATGACGAAAACCCAAGAAAATATTTCAACTGAAATTTTGATTAACTTTTTTTTGGTTACAGAAACTGGCAAGGCAGTGGATTAAGTCCACCTGGGCGGTATACTTAATGTAAATAACAAATTTTCATATTTGTATGTTAGATTAGGAAGCCATTCGCTGTGTAGTGTGACCGTGACGTAATATTAATTAGGGTCATAGTAACTGTATCATTAGCACGTTACATGAATATTTAGTTTCACGCTTATCAAAGCGCTCTAGTGAATCATTGTCGATAAATGTATGTATTTTATGACTTGATAATATGGTTTGCAAAAATATAACATTTTTATTAACGTTTTACGATACGCCTATGGTCTTAAAATGTCATTGTATTTATATAAAGAAACAAAAAAAAGAAACATCAATAATTCCTATATATCATATTACATAGGTACATGTATGGCAACTACAATATCTACAACTATCCAACTACAAAATAATTCAAAGCAAATTGAATCATCTCAGGTGTTTTTTTCTTTTTGTTTTATTATTTACGGGATTATGTGAAGATATTTAAAAAAATAATCGATGTATTTATAATTGCAAATATTTTAGTTGCAATAAACAAAAATATATTGTTATTAACCTTTTGCATTCGAGAGGTGAATCTCGCTCATTACATAATTTAATTACAAAAATAACAATATCAGAAACATAAAAAAAGATGTCAATCACCAAATAAAGAAAAATAAATAGTTTACACAGCGCATTAAATTTCCGCACGAAACAAAGCGGTGAGCGAGACTCACCTCTCGATTGCGAAGGGTTAATCTATACTAATATATAAATCTACAGTGGTTTTTACGGATGTTCCATTATAACTACTGAACCATGCATCCGATTGACTCGAAACTTGGTATCCACGTAGAAAATACATGTACTTAATGGATAGGGTAATATTTATATAAGTGTTGGACTCCCTACACCAGTTGCGGGGGCGTTAATGATGAGAATGTTTGTGGGGGTGAGAAATAATCATGTTAATTTTAAATGCTCAGCGAAGCGGTCGGTTACAGCTAGTAAATATATATTTATGTTCATTCCAAGTCGATTGAGGTACACGAGCAATCGGTTTGAATATAATCTTCAGTGATGCCACCATACACATCAAGTAACCGCGAGGCAAGGGTACCACCCTCGCCCTGTTAGTCATGTGCTCTGATTACAAAGAGCAAGACAATCGTTATGTGATTGAACGTTGCGCGTGTGGCGGTGGTCATCACAGAACACAAGGTATTTGACAGACACACGAATCGCGCTAACGACATTTTCAAGAAATCTTTGCACATAATATACAGGTTTCGAACAACATACAGAGCGGCGGTCTGTCGAGTTTTGTTACCCGAGCGGGTAACTGTTAGCAAATCCCACCCCTCCTGGCTGAGCCTTTGCTCGTCCACCTGTCTTGGTGAAACTGGAAAGGCCTCCGGGCCACCAGTAATCCTTTAATCATGAAAAAAGGTCTGTCGAGCTAACTCACTCGCTCGATCGAAGATTTATCTTTTATTATCGATACGTTATGCAATTCAGCAATTCAGATTCTGATGTATGTGCCCTCCAAAAACCACTTAACAGCAGATAGGTAAAAAAAAACCTTGTGGTTACCAGTAATTTAAAAAATAATAATTATGCTGCATATACAGGTGGGAGAGATCACGGCCCACCTGGAGTTAAGTGGTAAGCCCACAGACATCTACAACGTCAATGCCGTCACCCACCTTGAGATATGAGCTCTAAGGTCCCAGTATAGTTACAAGTAAATAATAAAAAAATGTGAACGTACCGCTCCATCCTTTATTCTTGGCGATATGCTCGCTCAGTCTCACTGTTAACGGTGTATATTTACTCGACAAATAACTTTTGTCTTTGTCATTTGCATCGGAATCGTCCGTCGTCAGATGTAAGGCCTAGAAAAAGTTACTGTTTGATTCTTGATGTATGACTACAGAGCATCTGACACTTAAACACATCTACGTTTTTTTTCTTGCTTAGATGGATTGACGAGCTCACAGCCCACCTGGTGTTAAGTGGTCACTGGAGCCTATACACATCTACAACGTAAATGCGCTACCCACCTTGAGATATAAGTTCTAAAGTCTCAGTATAGTTACAACAGCTGCCCCACCCTTCAAACTGAAACGCGTTGCTGCTTCACGGCAGAAATAGGCAGGGCGGTGGTACCTACCCGTGCGGACTCTAAAGAGGTCCTACCACCAGTACATCAGGACGTGATGTAGGACGGTATATCTTCTCACTGGAGTTGGAGACTACTAAGGAATTCACTGGAGAATGGACCGGAGCGGTTTCCGAGTATACCAGGGTACTACCATATCCAGCTGGCGTTTATTGGTGGTTTTTTCTGTTATGAAACGGTCATGTGCTCCGGTTTGAAGGGTGGGGCGGCCGTTATACAATAACAATGCAGAATTAGACCTCATGTCTCTAGGCGACATTCCCGTTGCGACGTCTATAGGATCCGGTAACCACGCGGCTAGTTCGCCTAAGGTGAATAAAAAATCATTTGAGAAACAGTTTTTTTTAATTGTTACTGTGCCTGATATTTCCATCTCTATCACACGCTTTCGTTATCATGAAATATTCAATTATGCTGTGATCAGTACAAGTTGTGTCAGCGATTTCGTTAACGCGCCATTCCAATAATACGTGTACGCACGCATCTTTATAATGTTTTTCTCATAAAATGATTTATATATTTACATTATACATTATCCGAAAAATGGAATTCATTAAACGCTTACACAGTCATCACTAATCCATTGTATAATGTTCTAATATAATCTTTGAAACAAATATTTTAATATATTTCATATCAAGTTTTAGAAACACGCACGCACGCACTCAAGCACATCCGCACGCAAGCACGCACGCACGCACGCACTCAAGCACACACGCAAGCATTGTAAAAAAAACAATTACCCACTTTCGGCAAATGGGTAAATAAATACCTTTCTCAGTACAGTATACTGACGGGTTCCTTGTTGTGTTTTGAGCAGACCGCACTTCTCCAAGTTGCAGATACTTAGCCAGGTCTTCAGACCGTACGTTTGCACGAGTTCCCTCTTGTAATATTCCAGAATTTTCGGCTTTAAGCCAGACCCGGTTGCGCATTGTAGGCAAATCAAGCGCAGCACCTGGTAAATGAAGGAAAATATGGTATCTACTTAATAAGCACAGGTGAGCAGACAATCACTGGAATACCACATTTAGATTGGTCCGGCATACGAAAGTCTATGCGATTTTTTTTTATTGCCCTTGTATGCAGCCGAGCACACGGTCCACCAGATGGTGAGTGGTTACCGTCGCCCATGGACTTCAGCAATGCCAGGGGAAGAGCCAAGCCGCTGCCTACCACTTAATACTCTCCACAAGCCTCGTTTGAAGAAGGACATGTCATATTTTATTATATATACTAGAAGTGCATTGCGATTGGGATAAATTTATAGTTCCGAAAGAATGAAACGCGTTGAATTTACCCAAAATAATAATCTAAGACAAGACTAACAGCCAGTACAGAAAATCACAAACCAACAAACATAATGTTATTGTGTTTATTATAGCAGACGCATCTGGCCTAGCTCGGATCACGTACATACCATGATACCATTTTTAATACGTAAATTAAAAAAAAAACATATAAATTCGACCGTCGGTTCGAAATATAAAAATCTTTGCCACCAGCGCCACCTGTGTGGCACCAACGTAACTATATTGGTCGGAGTGGTCATGTCGTCCTTTAGTTATTTTCGAGTTTTACACACACATATATTATCTTATACATATGTATATATAATTATATAAATGCGAACCTTGGTAAGAGGTTCCTTCTGTGCAATCAGGTCTTCAATATACGGACAAATCTTTTCGCTGTCGATACAATTCAGAAAGTCTTCTTCGCATTGTATTTTGTCGTGAAAATCGAAGCTGTCAGTTTTCTGAAAGATAAAAAAAATACACTCCTCATAGTCGTCCTAAGTAAAATTCCAACATCAACTTTTTAAGTGACGGAAGAAAGTTCGTTAATTCTTTAGAAAAATTTAGAAGTATTACAACGGTTGACGTCACATGTGGCTAATGGTGTGACTTAGTTTAAACTCTATGAGTAAGGTGGTCGCTTATTTTAGGTAGTAGTATTTAGTAGCAGTAGTATCTTAGTAGCAGTAGTATCTTAGTAGCAGTAGTATCTTAGTAGCAGTAGTATCTTAGTCGCACTAGTATCTTAGTAGCAGTAACGGCTGTACGAAGTCCGTTAAAAATATTTAGTAAAATGATCGTACCTCTTTGATGTACTCAGCGATGGCGGTGTGAGTGACCAGGGACTGCTTGTTGGCCAGCAGCTGCGGTAGGCGGGAAACAAAATGCTTGATCTCTTGCACGGATTTGTCTTTGTGGCGCTCATCTAGTTGTGTTTTAATAATGCGAGCCTTCTTCGACAGCGCCGCTCCTATCTGTGAGTATAAGAATTAGGAGTTGGTAATATCGGTTTTGCCGCGTATCGAATCGTATCTATATATCGAGTATCAATATCGGATATTGAAACTATATATTTTCTGAATCTATATATTGATGGATGCTAGTAGATTTTCTCGATTCATGATATTTGAGATTTGAAACGATACGCTGATATAATATCGTAGTAGATATAGATTTAAGTCAACGTTATACGGTTGGTTTTCTGATATCAATTTATAATATGATTTTAAAGTAATAAAAAGAACATGAAAATAAAAATATAAAAAAAAAACTTTCCTTCATGCTTTTATCAGGCTTAGGACTGGCTACATTATTTTCAGTTTTTAGTATTTTGTGTCTTAATTTATAATTACAAAATATACCAAAATAGTGTAGATTTCAAAACTTTAATACAAACACAAGAAATAAACTCAATTATTTGGATTCAACTAAAAATAGAAAAATGTGTACTTTAAAAATCAAACACAAAAAACTTTTAAGTATTTATAAACACTTGTCCAAAAATTCTAGCTCAAGGTCAAAGCGCGTGAAATTAAATTCAACGATGCAAATAGGCTATACTGCATTCAAGTTAGGGTCGAAAGTTGAAACTTCTTTCCTAAATTGTATCCTGCTGATACGCTAAGAATAATCTACAGACATATGGACTTAAATATAAGGTTTACAATTGTATGGATAATGCCTGTTTCTGTTTCATTCATCACATGATATCCCTATCGTGCGCTCACTCACTCTGGCCGATTCGATACGAACCAAACGAATATTGCTGATATTCACGATTCGGTACGATATGCCGATGCGCATCACATCGAGCAATATCGTGTATCGGCTGATATCGATATATTAATTGCGATTCACGAATCGGTACGATATGCCGATGCGCATCACATCGAGCAATATCGTGTATCGGCTGATATCGATATATAGATTTCTTGCGGGGCGATATCGGATTCAACGATATTGCTGCGATATATAGATATTGAATCTAGATACGATTTATATCACCCACTCCTAATAAGAATATATTACAACACCTAAACAAATTCAAATGTTTATAATAATAACTCTATGAATATTGAGAATTTTAGGTACATTTATATTTATTGGTTGAACGAGCTCACGACCCTACATACAGTTAAGTGGTAACTGGAGTCCATAGACATCACCCACGTCGTGACATAGGTTCGAAGGTTCAGCGGTATTACTTATCAGGTCTCTCAAACACGTACTTTCGGTCTCATATTACATCCTATACAAGTAATCACGGATATATGTGGGTAATTTTTTTATTACACGATGGGTGGGTATATTCAATTACGTACTGCTGGCTTCTTAATTGTAATCTAGTTTAGGGATTGTTTGCATGTTAATTAGAAGCTCGATTGTTAAATATAATTTAATACTTATAACCGGATAAAGCAATTACTAAAAGCTACTCCTTATTATAATATCTACCTACATATTTAGAAAAATTCACAAACTTCAGGACGTCTGATTAATTTGGAATTCCATAATATAGGTTGATGACTATTGAACAATTTCAATATGCCGGCCTAATAACCTGATAAGTGTCGTCAAGATAATAAAATTATTATTTTGACTTTTGGCGCGGCTTTTTATTTAAGCAATTTTTTCAAACTCTTTTAGTGTTGTTTCATGTTAAATCAACGTTAAGCATGTAACGGGCCCAATAAAGTTTTCTCCTGTGTTACGACTGCCTGAAATTCATTTACAAGCACACCCAGGCCACAGACCAGAATTCAAACTTATATGTTGACAACGTCCGGAATCCGAAACCAGACATGTAAAATGTTCAAGGAAAATTACTACGAGATCAATGAGACGATTAAAACTGATTTTAAAGTTACCTCGGTAAAGTCAGAGTCGCGTATTTCTGCAAACAGTTCTTCGCTGGAGTTGAGTATGACGTGTTTCTTCTCACGGGCTGTCTCTTCTGGGTTAGGATCGTCCGGACCTACGAACTTTTGTCCCGGAAACGTGGCCGTACCGCTCTTTATGCCATAGATTTCGTCTGCCGAAAAAAAATCATTAAATATAAATGTTACAAGACTGCACTAAATTAAATACGCAAAAGCAAGTACTCTTTAAATGATACCTTGTTTTGTAAAAATGATATCTGTCGCGGCGCCTGACTCGTTTAGCACAGCAAGCTAGCCAAAACGTCATACCAGAACATTTACTACTACCGGCACCGCGCGCTGACAGCATTCAACAATATTCTTAATTTACCTCACAATAATCATTATTGGCACAAGATCCTTCCTTTTCGAGAAAGGTCACATTCATACATTCATCGCAGAACAATCACGACTAAACCATTGTAAATTGTAATTAAAGCAAGTAGCAAGCATTCAATTGGTTTTATTATAGAAGCAATAAAGCCACAGTGTCTCGCGTAGACACTATCGTTTTTAATGGCAAAGCCTTTCATAACAGGCACTTTCAAACGGTTCCATAACTTTTCAGCAATTTTTTATGAATTTTTTTTTTTTTCTTTCGCGTCAGAAATATCCAGATTGTTGGTAACTACCGGTGCAGAGGCTCATAAGACGCCACTCTACCACCAACATTGAAATTGTTTTTTATTGTTTCTATTTTTATTTATTTATTGTTATTTCATTTTTATTTCACCATGCCATTGCACCATGTTATTCCTTCATCGTGGAAGTCCTATTTGTAACGTCAACTGATAATAGGTAATGAAATCGTAATAATTTTGGTTCGTTATATATGAAAAACACACCACCTACCCGTGTGGGCTTTCTGTGCACGCCACCACATATACGTGATAACATATGATAGACTCACCAATAAGCCCCTCATAAGTGAGTTGCGTCGCCATTACACTTGTAAAGTCAACGGCTCTGTCCAATAACAGTAACTGATCAATGCATGATGTCGGTGCACCCTTATTCCCGGAACCTTGTTCCTCTTTATTCAATCTGCACAATAGATCCCAAACCTGTCAAACAATGTCAAATTAAAAGAAGCACATGCGAAATTCAAACAGGTAATACACAATAATCAGTTTAGTCTTGGTGCATAATACCCGTCTTTAGCAACAGAACCTCAGAAAATGCAAAATTTTGAAAATTTTATCCACTTAGCAAATACCTATTTCCTTACTTAACACACATTCATCATTGATCGAATAAGATTGTGTAATAAAAAATCCAACCAGGCCACATTTTTAATTTATGTATGCGCTGGTGATATGGCGCTGGTGGTGCACGTCATCACTTATTTCAGCCTCGAAGCAGTAATATCCTTTGGTTTCAAAGATGAGATATGAGACAGAATTTATTTAATACAATAGAGAGCTCCCTGTCAAGGTGGGTAGCGGTATTTGTATATATTTATGCGTACACCCGTTTCACAGCCCTATCCTGCTCCATACGTACTACATGCCCGAGCCATCCGAGCCTCCGTGCCTTCATCTTCCCCAGAATATTTGGCTCACCAAAAAGCCACTCCACATCCTTATTTTTCCGGACGTGCCGGACGTACAGTTCAGAAAGAAGACGGTTCTTGGCACGTCCGGAAAAAATAATAATAATATTCTGCTTTATACAATACATCCACTTAAATCGTGTGTGTAAATGTGTATATATTCATGAAATTTGTGCTTCTTGTATTGAATTATTTACCAACTTAATAGTAGCAAAGGTAATTTATTTATCGATTTAAAAAAATAATTATAAATATCAAACTCACAAATCACACAACACTGATGTGACTATCCAAAACATTTAAAGTATAACTTTGCAAATATCACAATTAAAAGACATTGTTTCTGTCTCAGTTAAATGTTGTCAGTTAAGAAACGTACCTGTTTAGCTGCTTGGCCTTTCCCAAATACACGAGGCACAATTCCATAAAACTGTTGGATGGTTCTTAATGCCTGTGCAGCATTGTATATGCAACTTGTGTCACCTTCTATGTAATTTTCTCTACAAATAAATTCAACATTCAAACTTCAAACTTTTCATTGTACAAATTTAAATAATGTTGTACAATAATTTTTTTTTTTTAAGTTAACTTATACAATCATGTTATAAAATCCGTTATATTAACTGTAACTTTAATCTTATCGCAGCCTAAAGGATAAGGCAACAGGTGCATTCGTATGGTGCAATGTGACTGAATTTTACAGGCGTTACCTGTTTTCCTAATGAATATGTACTTAATGATAAATATATATAAAAAATAAACAAATAAAAAACGTCTTTTATTTCATGCAAGTGACTTATAAAATCAAAATTAAATCAATGGATCTATGTGATTAATTAACTAACAATTATGTTTGTTGGATAATACTAGGTATTATTCCCCAGCGTTAAAAAAAAAAAAAGGTATTATTGCTACTTGGGGGGTTGATTGCTTCCCGCTTCCGTAGGTTTAACCCGCGATTCCCTACAAGTGACCCCTGGGTGGTGCAAAACGGGAGCCGAATACATAATCGGTGGTAGGACTTGTCCGACTGGCTGGCGACCACCCTCCAACTAGAGTCCGCCGCCAAATAGCCTAGCTGTGTTCCGGCGTGTGGGTTGGAGAGCCAGTGTTATTCCTTCCCTTTCCTCTTCCTTGTTGGGGGTGAATCTTGGCGATACTTGGAACATGCGGAGCAGACGTGCGTGTGAGCTCGCGGGACGTGATTGTTTGACGGGGGTATAGGGAGACCCAGTGAAACGGTGTTCGCCGCCGCCCGCCGGTCAGTTGGGGACCTGAACCCGGGTGTCACTACTAAACTCCGCCCCGGGAAGCTGTCCCGCCAACCGGTGTAAAATCCTGTCGTGCGGTCGTCGTGCCGGAGTCGGAGACCGGAGTGGATCCCGGCGATCGCACGCAGGGTGGACTGGGGGCCCTTCCATGCCCTGCGTCAGTCGCTCACGCAACCCGTGGTCGAGCACGTACTGTGCTCCGCGCTTTATTCAGGTATTGTCACGATTTCGCCTCGAACATCCTACCCCGCCCAATCCCACTCTCCAAATAAAAAAAAAATGAAAGTTCGAAAAAGGAAAAGGGTTTTGTCGGCGACTCCCCATTCCACATTTAATGTGGATTTCAGCAATGTAAGGGGTCTACATAGTAACCTCGACGCCGTACACCACCATCTTGAGACGGCGCAGCCTGCCCTTCTTTTTCTGACGGAGACGCAGATATCTGCTCCGGATGATACTTCGTACCTTGAATACCCCGGCTACGTATTGGAGCACAACTTCCTGCGTAAAGCCGGGGTGTGTGTATTCGTCCGGGCTGATGTCTGTTGTCGCCGTCTACGAAGCCTCGAACAACGGGACCTGTCCCTCTTGTGGCTGCGCGTAGATCACGGGGGCTGTACCCGAGTCTACGCGTGCCTGTACAGGTCCCACAGCAGTGATGCAGGTTCAGCTCTGATAGAGCATGTGCAAGAGGGGACTAACCGCGTGCTTGAGCAGTACCCATCTGCGGAGGTGGTGGTTCTTGGAGACTTTAACGCTCATCACCAAGAGTGGTTGGGGTCCAGAACCACTGACCTCCCGGGTCGGGCTGCCTACGATTTCGCCTTGGCCTACGGCCTCTCCCAGCTGGTGACACAGCCCACCCGTGTCCCAGATATTGAGGGGCACGAGCCTTCTCTGTTGGACCTTCTGCTGACCACCGATCCAGCCGGATACAGTGTGGTGGTCGACGCTCCACTTGGATCGTCTGATCACTGCCTTATCCGTGCTGCCACACCACTCTCTCGTCCTAGTCGTCGAACGACGACCAGGTATCGAAGAGTTTGGCAGTATTTGTCAGCAGATTGGGATGGATTGCGTGAGTTTTACGCATCCTACCCATGGGGGCGGTTCTGCTTTTCCTCTGCTGATCCTGACGTCTGTGCGGACCGTCTTAAAGACGTGGTGCTCCAGGGGATGGAATTGTTTATTCCCTCCTCTGAAGTGCCCGTTGGGGGTCGCAGCAGACCCTGGTATAACAATGCCAGCAGGGATGCTGCACACCTCAAGCGGTCCGCATACGTGGCATGGAATGATGCTAGGAGACGTCGGGATCCTAACATCTCAGAGGAAAGGCGGAAATATAACGCCGCTTCCAGGTCCTACAAGAAGGTTATTGCCAGGGCGAAATCGGAGCACGTTGCTAGAATTGGCGAGCGACTGAAGAGCTATCCCTCTGGGAGCCGTGCTTTTTGGTCGCTCGCCAAAGCTGCAGAAGGTAACTTTTGCAGGTCTAGTCTCCCACCACTACGCAAGTCCGATGACAGTCTGGCCCATAGTGCGAAAGAGAAGGCTGACCTTCTGGTCAAACTCTTCGCCTCGAACTCGACTGTGGACGACGGGGGTGCCACACCACCGAACATCCTCCAGTGTGATAGTTCCCTGCCGGAGATCTGCTTTACACAGTGTGCAGTCAGGCGGGAACTCCGACTCCTGGACGTCCATAAGTCGAGCGGGCCAGACGGCATCCCTGCAGTGGTTCTGAAAACGTGCGCCCCTGAGCTGACGCCTGCGCTAACGCGTTTGTATCGCATCTCTTATTGCGCTAACAGGGTTCCGTCTTCATGGAAGACTGCCCACGTCCACCCTATCCCCAAGAAGGGTGACCGGTCGGACCCATCGAGCTATAGGCCTATCGCGATAACTTCCTTGCTTTCCAAGGTGATGGAGCGAATAATTAATATACAACTCCTGAAGTATCTGGAGGATCGCCAGCTGATCAGTGACCGACAGTACGGTTTCCGTCACGGTCGCTCAGCTGGCGATCTTCTTGTATACCTTACTCACAGGTGGGCTGAAGCCTTGGAGAGCAAGGGCGAGGCTCTTGCTGTGAGCCTTGATATCGCGAAGGCCTTCGACAGGGTCTGGCATAGGGCACTTCTGTCGAAGCTACCATCTTACGGAATCCCCGAGGGTCTCTGCAAGTGGATCGCTAGCTTTTTGGATGGGCGGAGCATCACGGTCGTTGTAGACGGTGACTGTTCTGATACCATGACCATTAACGCTGGCGTTCCACAAGGTTCGGTGCTCTCCCCCACGCTTTTCATCCTGTATATTAATGACATGCTGTCTATTGATGGCATGCATTGCTATGCGGATGACAGCACGGGGGATGCGCGATATATCGGCCATCAGAGTCTCTCTCGGAGCGTGGTGCAAGAGAGACGATCAAAACTTGTGTCTGAAGTGGAGAACTCTCTGGGGCGAGTCTCCGAATGGGGTGAATTGAACTTGGTTCAATTCAACCCGATAAAGACACAAGTTTGCGCGTTCACTGCGAAGAAGGACCCCTTTGTCATGGCGCCGCAATTCCAAGGAGTATCCCTGCAACCTTCCGAGAGTATCGGGATACTTGGGGTCGACATTTCGAGCGATGTCCAGTTTCGGAGTCATTTGGAAGGCAAAGCCAAGTTGGCGTCCAAAATGCTGGGAGTCCTCAACAGAGCGAAGCGGTACTTCACGCCTGGACAAAGACTTTTGCTCTATAAAGCACAAGTCCGGCCTCGCATGGAGTACTGCTCCCATCTCTGGGCTGGGGCTCCCAAATACCAGCTTCTTCCATTTGACTCCATACAGAGGAGGGCCGTTCGGATTGTCGATAATCCCATTCTCTCGGATCGTTTGGAGCCTCTGGGTCTGCGGAGGGACTTCGGTTCCCTCTGTATTTTGTACCGTATGTTCCATGGGGAGTGCTCTGAGGAATTGTTCGAGATGATACCAGCATCTCGTTTTTACCATCGCACCGCCCGCCACCGGAGTAGAGTTCATCCATACTACCTGGAGCCACTGCGATCATCCACAGTGCGTTTCCAGAGGTCTTTTTTGCCACGTACCATCCGGCTATGGAATGAGCTCCCCTCCACGATGTTTCCCGAGCGCTATGACATGTCCTTCTTCAAACGAGGCTTGTGGAGAGTATTAAGCGGTAGGCAGCGGCTTGGCTCTGCCCCTGGCATTGCTGAAGTCCATGGGCGACGGTAACCACTCACCATCAGGTGGGCCGTATGCCCGTCTGCCTACAAAGGCAATAAAAAAAAAAAAAAAAAAAATATACTTCCAAGAACCCCCCTCGGGTAAAGGCCTCCTCCAAGTATGTATTTAATAAATGTTCACAAATGATTTCCACAGTGAGCACTGATATAGTAACATTACTTACTATGAGTAAACCAGTCACTTTATCATTTGGGACGTAACTATATCATCAAAAGGATATTGAAAAATTAACTTCCATCTTTAAAGATTTTAAAATTAACATAATATAGCAAATATACTGACCGGAAGTCATTTTGTAGTTCTAAAGACATGACATCACTTTCGAATGGAATGATGTCACACTTAAACTCTTCAATTGTCATGTTACTGACCACTCCTCTATTGGTGAGATGTACTTTGCACAGTTCACTTTTGCGTGGCACAAAGAACAAGTGAAATTCTACTGGAGCTGTTTGCTTGGCCCTGTGTATATTGAGTAATATATTCGAATTTAAATTTTAGTTGGTTTCTGTTATTGTTGGTATAGACCAGGGGTGGGCAAATATTTTGATAGTAAGGTCACATTGCAGATGAAAATTTGACCGCGGGCCAAACAGTTTTTTTTTCTAATTTTACTTAAAAACTAATATATATATATATATATATATATATATATATATATTATTGCTTATATGTGTGGACGAGCTCACAGCCTACCTGGTGTTAAGTGGTTACTGGAGCCCATAGACATCTACAACGTAAATGCGCCACATACCTTGAGATATAAGTTCTAAGGTCTCAGTAGTCACAACGGCTGCCCCACCCTCCAAACCGAAACGCATTACTGCTTCACGGCAGAAATAGAAATAAATAATATTTGTGTTTTTAATCATAATATATATAAAGCTTCACAGGCCAGACTAAATTCTACCGCCGCCATTTGCCCAAGCCTGATATAGACTATATCAATCTATACTAGATTTATTTACCTATGCTTTTTTGTAACTTTACTTAATACGAATAAGTACTCGATCAATAACTTTAGAAACTTTGATCCTTGTAAAACTGTACTATTTTAAATTGCATATAAAAACCTTAATTGTTATATTTTCACACAACAGGCTCAATCCAGATACTATCTAAAATTTTGTAACAGGAAAATAAGTTAATGAATTATAAAGCACGCTCGGCAAATATGATAGCAAGAAATTAATTAATATTGATATTCATTAACATACAATGTTAGTAATTTATACTCTAATCAACACTTACAAAACAAAAAATAGCTACACAAATTCAGTACCTTATTGATAAAATGTAATCAGCAACCAAATCCATCAATGAAAGTTTGGGTCTACTAATAAATATAATATGTTTGACGGTTATATTGGGTAGGCTTCCTGGTTTCAGAAGAAACATATTGTTGACTTCATGGTCTTTAAGGAATGAGTACTGAGCGACAAGGCCTACAGGCCCAGCTAGCCAGTCATCCCAAATTGTTACCTGAAAATTAAGTATTTTTATTTATTCTTTATTAGTCATACACCTATTAAGTTAAGTCAGCTTTTAAAATTAAGAATCAATAATATAAATTTTACTCTCTCTAAGAGTAGGCTCTCAGACGTCTCAAAAGCCAATAGTAACTTAACCAGTTCTTAAAAAAATACTTAACAGAGTGGAACTGAAGGTAACATTCAAACATGACAAGTAAAAATAACAATTTATTCTTCAGTGCGAGTTGATTTCTTCTATCGGAGGCGTTTTTAAATTTGAACAATATTAATTTCGAATAAGTCAGTGGCCAGTAGCATTAATAAGCAAATAATTTTTTACACCTGTTATAGTAAGTTAAATATAGATTTAGAGCTATTGTAACTTCGGATAATAAATAAATGGTAAGTTGTGAAACATCATAATATGTTTATAAACTTACTTTAGGGCCACTGTACTGTTGTAATAAATTTAATAATTCTGTTCTCATTGTTTCTTGAAGTAAAGCAACGTTCAGTCGTCCACCCGCAAGGTGGCTGCTCATTTTAGTTTCTCTCATTTTTGTTAAGCAGCCTTTTTAACAGATGTATTTAATAATTGTTATTTGTTGACTGTTTTTCTTTCAACACATAAATGAATTTATCATAGATACAACTTTATCATTGATACAAATACACATAATACTTAAGAGAATTTATGTTTTTATCATGTTTTTAAAGACTAAATTTTGAGTTGACATTTGAAGGCAAAGCGACACTTGACAGTTTCAATTCCAACTGAAAAGGCAAATGTATCAAACTATACAGGCATTGGCCTGTATAGTTTGATACATTTGCCTTTCCAGTCATTTTGTGTATTTTGTTGAATAATAAAAAAATAATGCGAAATGAATGAAATATGAGACATTGATCGATTACGGCGAGACGAAATTACACGAGATAAAATATAGACTCAGTAAAATTTTGCTTATTTATTAAAATTGTTCTTGGAAGATCTTGCCCAGCGGTTTTGTTTCATTTTCTTAGATTTGTGCATTTTCACAGATACTAAGTAGATAACAAATCATTGTTTTTACAATTCAAACCTAAAGAAGCACTATACTGACAAATTAAAACAATTCACACAACTTCGCTCCTCGCATTCCCGTCGAAAAATACTGACATGTGATAGTTTTGTTCAGAGTTATACAGATTACGCGATAATTTTGTTTGTGAGCCGGGGCTGAGCCCCTATGAGGTCCCCGCGCCTAGAGGGTGTGCGGGGTATCTAGGACCGCATTGGACTGCGGGCCCAAGGTATAGAATTTAGGGGCCTATACACTTTACAACTTCCCTAAACTCTCGCCCAATTGTCTGATGCCCCCTGAGGTCAGATCCGGGTGAAGTATAGGGGCTACCGCAGTCAATGAATACTTCAATCAGACAATTATTTACTGGTAGTAGGACCTCTTGTGAGTCCGCGCGGGAAGGTACTATCACCCCGCCTATTTCTGGCGTGAAGCAGTAATGCATTTCAGTTTGAAAGGTGGGGCAGCCGTTGTAATCATACTTGAGACCTTAGAACTTATATCTCAAGGTGCGTGGCTCATTTACGTTGTAGATGTCTTTGGGCTCCAGTAACCACTTAACACCAGGTGGGCTGTGAGCTTGTCCACCCATCTTCGTTGCCCCGTGACCTTCACCTACAGGGGCCGGGACGTACGATCACATTCTTACCTCCGATCTCAGTTTTGTATGCAGTTGGAACAGCGCCCCTAGCGGCAAACGTAGGCAAGCGTTTCAACTCCATACAGATTTGAGTTAACTTTTATGCTATCGAGAACGATAAAAAACTCGCACTAAGCGTACAGATATCAAATTATAATAGCAAATGAATAGATAATGCATTCGAATTCAAGTACAGAACCATTTATTTCAGTTTTGTGTTATGTCTATTAATTTACTTTTGTATTTAATAATAATAAATGTCAAAGTATATCAGATAGCAAGCACATTATATTTGGTGGCATTTTAATGGAAATTTCATTCATTGCTTCGAGACTTAGAAAAAAAAACTTTGGTAACAAGAATGTTAGCGGATACACCGGTATCATGACAATCAGAAAATAATTAAATTGAAAACTGGGAATCTGATATAAGAAGTTATCTAACATTTCATTCCGTCCATCCATCCATTCAAAATACCTAGTCAGGTCATAAATTCTGTCACATGTTTAATGTAAAATAATTGAAACAAGTTTATTCATTATGTAACCATTCATATACTAAAATGAACTTAACAAAACATAGATTCTTATGACACTAAAGTTTATTCAAAATGACCTCCGTGATTTTGAATACAGGCCTTCAATCTGCGCGGCCAGTCGTCTATCGCAGCACGAACGAGGTCCATGTCAATATCGGCGGCTGCCTTAATCAAGGATGTCTTGAGTGACTCCAAATTGGGATGAGGCTTTGAGCACGCCTTTTCCTCCAAGTGTTGCCATATCTTGTAATCTAATGGATTCAAATCTGGACTGGAGGAGGGCCAGTCTTCGTGCCGGATGAAGTCGATTTCACGCGCCGCCAGCCAGTCTTGTGTGCTCTTCGCTCTATGAGCTGGCGCCGAATCTTGTTGGAATACCCAGTGCCTGTTATTGAACATGGTATGAGAAACAGGTTCCACAAGGTTCGTCAGGACTGTATTTTGATACACAACTGCATTCGTTTTTACACCTTTCTCACAAAAATGTACCTCTGTTAAGCCCCAATAAGAAACTCCCAACCATACCATGAGCGAGGATGGAAAATGACCTCGTTGGACACGCGGAATACGGTTGCTCGCTTCTTCACTACTGTGTGCGTACACCTTATCATTTTGTTTGTTGTAGCTCTCTTCTACGGTAAAAAATTTTTCATCCGAAAAAAGGATTTCCCGATATTTTTTTCCCGCGTACCGCTTCAACAAAGCGCGGCGTCTCTTCAGTCTCAGGTCCATTAGACGAGCATTCAAACGATGTCCTGTTTTTCTTAGATATGCCCGAAGCCTTAAGTCTTCATTTAACACCCTTTTCACCGTGGTTCTGCTTAACCCCATCTGAAGGGCCAATAGTTTCTGCTTACGTTTGGGA
Source organism: Bombyx mandarina (assembly GCF_030267445.1). NCBI lineage: Eukaryota > Metazoa > Arthropoda > Insecta > Lepidoptera > Bombycidae > Bombyx > Bombyx mandarina. The sequence goes on along the minus strand of NC_143222.1, from coordinate 6,265,888 downwards.
TTTCTTTGAATTCGCGCCTTCACAGCTTTTATCACTGCTGGAGTCCTAACAGACCGAGGGCGACCACTTCTTGACCTGTCATCTACACTAGAGTCTTCATTGTATCGTTTGATGGTACGATAAACGAATCTTTTGGTTATATTCAAATTTTTCAGTATGTTAAAAATTTTAATTGGCGCGTAACCGCAACTATGCAACGCAATAACTGCAACACGGTCTTCTTTAAGGGTCCACTCCATATTTAAAAATGAGTAAAATTCTAAAAGTATACATTTTTATTTTCATGAACAATTCGAAATTCGAATTCAATAAACTTTTTTGTGGCCAGCATTCTAAAAGAAAAGTTTTTACTGTGTGATAATACTTATGACCTGACTAGTTACTTTATAACTTATCCAACATTTTATGAAAGAGTTCTGTAACGGTGGTGACCTTTAAGGAGGGAACACGAGGAAAATTCCCTTGATCTATATGAAAATCCCAATTAAAAGTAGTTTCAGTTTTCTGTTCCAGAAATTTATTTATTTATTTTATCAGTACGTACTGATAGTTGAGATAGAGTATGTTTTATCTTCAAGTTGGATCGTTTTTAGTAATTTCCGCATTTTTCATTTACCCGAAAATATAATTTACATATTGTCAAACATAGCTTAAGATTTTTTAACAATACATTTACTTCTAAAAAAATACCATCTTAATTTTGAATCTGTTTTTTCAAAACTTGCAATGATAAATAACATGTAGGTATTATCGAAACTTTTCATAAAAAAATTGTGTAGAAGTTTTATGATCTCAATGTTTTTGAATAATAATGATAATAAATAATAATATTAATTTTAAATGCCCAGCGAAGAGGCGAGTACGGCTAGTCGTGTTATAAAAATTTTCCCTGACCAACAGGTCATCACGTTGGTCTCCATTTTAAATGTTGCTAAGATGAAATGAAACTGCAACCGAGCCGGCTCTACCCCACGATCTGCAAGTCAAGTAAATTGTCCCTTCGTAACAAGGTGACGCTCTACAAAAATAGCACACGTACGGTCGTGACTTACGTAAATGTCGTGTTCGGTAACGCGGTCCGCACCCACAAGAGTTCGATGTGCAACTCGATTCATAGACACAAGTCACTGAGTTACTTATCAAATCTTCCTAGTGGGTCGCGATTCCGATTCAGTGGTAGATTCAGCGGAACATTGTTCTCGCTAGGGCAAACTAGGTGTTAGCAAACTCTCTCAAGCCGAGCTCCGTGAGCTGGCCCACAAATTAGGCGAATCTGGAATAGCTATTAGATAGGTAAAAAGCATCGAATTAGCCGCTTTAACACACTTCAAACTAGAATGCGCGATTGCTTCTCGGCTGAAATAGGCAGCATGGCGGTACCAACCTATAGGTCTGCATATAGGTCTATCCTATAGGTATTTTTTAGCTTGTAACGTAAAGTCCCCAATTACTTTCTCGAAATGTTTGTACATTTGTCTTTGTCATTTGTCTTTTGTAAGACATGTTTTCAAAGACATGAAAAGAAAACAACTAGAACAGAGGAGACGTGCACTGATGTTACAATGTTTTATTAAAATAATAATAGTTTTTTTTTATTGTTTACATGGGTGGACGAGGTCATAGCCCACTTGGTGTTAAGTGGAGTGTGGAGTGTGTTAAGTGGAGTGGTCTGAAGTTGCTGGAGCTCATAGACATTTACAACGTAAATGCGCCACACATCTTGAATTTAAAAATTTTTTTTAATTGCCCTTTTAGGCAGACGAGCATACGGCCCACCTGATGGTGAGTGGTTACCGTCGCCCATGGACCTCAGCAATGCCAGGGGCAGAGTCAGGCCGCTGCCTATCGCTTAATACTCCCCACAAGCCTCTTTTAAAGAAGGACATGTCATAGCGCTCGGGAAACACCGTGGAGGGGAGCTCATTCCATAGCCGGCTGGTACGTGGCAATAATATAAGTATATAAGTTCTAAGGCCTCAGTATAGTTACAACGGCTGCCCCACCCTTCAAGCCGAAACGGATGGTGGTACTAACCCGTGCGGAATCACAAGAAGTCCTACCACCAGTAATTACGCAAATTATAATTTTGCAGGTTTGATTTTTTATAACACGGTGTTATTCCTTCACCGTGGAAGTCGATCGTAAACGTTTGTTAAGTACGTATTTCAATAGAAAAATTGCGGTAGTCTAACACCGTTGCATCGCTAAATACGACTGCACCAGACGTCTTATTCATTGGGCCACGACTACTTCCTTCGATGGTTTTTTTTTTTATAATATTAAAAGGTACTATATTAAAATTTACTGCAGTAAGTATAGTATAGTAACAGTATAGTAAGAGATAAAGCGGCTCTATAGATTTATAAGTATTTGTTCGTATAACTTTAAAAAAAAAACAGATAATTAGGTATGTTTTCGAATGGAGCAGACTGAAAACATCTACTTGTAGAGCACAAACAAACAAAAGCATAACCGTGACCTTTGTTCAGCGATTCTCTTTGATAAACATCATCCGTTGTCCTTACATTTTTATTTAATATTTAATATTTAACTGATAAATTTATATCTAAAAATGTAGTTGTTTTTGAATAAACAGTTACTGTAGAATAAATCTTATGAATGTGTGCAATGACGATATTAATTTTTCTTATATTATGATTATAATCTTCATTTTTATCATGTTACGAATACAAGATTGATTTAATTCAAAATTCACACAGAAAAGCGCTTTTCACATTGATATTGATTTTTTCTCCGTTACACAGTACGATCGCGACAGAATCATACAAAAACGTGGCAGAACCTAATCAATTGTATAATATATACCTATCAGCTGGCATATAATGAAGGTTTTGTACATATCTATGTACGAAGGATAGCTACGACATTCGGGTTGGCGGCGGCAGCTTATCACTTGCGTGTAGCAGCTCACTGCGCGCGGCGCGACATCGATTTTTCCACGAACGTACCAATTTCGGACTCTTTTCTCGCATTACGACCGCGTTTTAAAATTAAAAACAATTTAATACAACGTGCTAAAATACCATCGATGACGGTGTGAAATGTGATAATTTCCCGGGTAAATAATGCGCCACTCCCCGTGGGCAGAAAAGAATAATGGCCGCCCAAAATAAAGGCAAGTCAACGTGAATTTTTTTGCTTTTACGATTTTTTAATGTTAGTAATTTGTTACTGTAAATTTCCCGTGTCGCAAAAGCATTAACTGTGTGAAGGTCATCGTTTCATGCTAATGTAAGTGGTGTTCGTTTTGCATTAGTATCGGTTTGACATGATAACAGGCTGGGCTGTGTGGGCGAAAATCGGCCATGTGAGTTATGTTTGCAATCGTGTTTTTGTGGCGCTGAATGATAAGGGTTGATTCCTTAGTTATTCTCAACAGTGCTTTTAAGTCATTTATAATAACTGCAATGTGTAGGTACAATTGAATGTGCTTTATGAATTATACCTAAAGTACACGGCTAAGCCGATATGGCATCTTCATAAATTTATATTTTCTTCTTTTTTTTCTTCAATATAATTTTGAAAGCTAGAAAATACTATGCATACTTGCATGCATTTTCTTCGAAGCTGATAATTTTATTTCCATTTTTGTATGTTTTTCAATACGAACAAACAATAAACAATCAAAATATCACAGTAAATAAGTACAAATAGTTTAATCGACAAATGTGTTTATTTTAGTCAGTAAGGTAAGGTAAATTTACGATTTTAAAATGACGGATACGCAGATATTAACAAAAACTATGTAGCAAAAACTATGTAGTTGCAATTCATCGTCTTATTGTTCGCCTGCGATTTCTAACGATTAACGAACTCATCCTACGTGCTGTAGGGGACATGAAGATAGCAACTTATAGCGGAACAATGTCTTCAATAGGTTGCATGTTTTCATGATATACTTCGATGTTTGATGAATGATTGTATTTATTTAATGTTGACGTTGGGCAGACGTGCCCTTGATCCTTGTAATACTTTTTAGGCTTATTAAAGTTATTTAATAAAGTATGAAAAGCCGAAAGTCCCGTTAGCCTCCTCCCAGCTCCATTATGTGTCAGTTCGATTAAAAATATGTAAAGCCCTTCAAGGCGTCACTGTGACAGAACAAATCAGATATGAGTGGAATTGAGATTCTTACTTAGCTTTGATTACCCAATATTATATACCTTCAAATTAGAAATCTCTCGATATTGAACGCCTTTTTATTTTTATTGCCCTTGTAGGCAGACGAGCATACGGCCCACTTAATGGTGAGTGGTTACTGTCGCTTATGGACATCAGCAATGCCAGGGGCAGAGTCAAGCTGCTGCCTGCCGTTAAGTACACTCCACAAGCCTCGTTTGGCGAAGGATACCGTTTGCATGCAGTTGTATATGTATCATATTTATGTATAGATTGATATAATGTTTTTTTTGTGGTTTTATTTTTATTGAACTTTAGAATTTTTAAGGTAAAAATAAGGTAACATTGTAGAGATTGAGAATAAAAAATATTCACGAAGCCGCATAGAAAACGATTTTTATAAGTATCGACTCATTATTATTTAAATACTAACTTAGACTTTAAGATACCAACTTTAGACTTATCAATATGCATTATTATTTTATTGTTTTTGGTAATTATTCTTATTGGTAAATCGATGTTTACCGGCTAGGATGAGATAACAGGGCATAAATGCTACAAATTTAGTCCCTATCAAAAAATAGGATTTTTTTTAAATTTGCGATTCTGAATGCTTACGACGAAATTTAAAAGAAAGGAAAAGAAAATACCTGAAATTTTCTGTTCTTAAATTTATACAACGATGAAAGAAATTGATGCTTAATTAAATGAAAACAGTAAGATAAGCGGTCAAATTATTTATGGTAATTGGTATTTTGTGTCCGTATTGGTCGATACCACTTGTGCCAAATGCTGCCACAAAGCAATCTCGTTTTTTTCCTACCTATTATACCGCTAATAATAAATGATAATGATAGCGAATGACGACCACGACCGCTCTGACAAAAGTGATACGACAAAGGAGAGATTATATCTACCGCTGGTAGGTTAAGGTACTATTCCATTATACTCTGGCTTGTAGGTAAGCTCAGAAGCCCGATCTGAGAGAGTTTTTCCAAGATTGCGCAAAAACTACTACCGAATCGGAAACGCGCTACCGGATCGGAATCGCAATCTCATTCATTCGTTTTTCTTCAAAGCAAAGAAATAAATAAAGCGTGCTTTGTGAGCGAGTTTGTATTCACCGTTGGTAGCACGTTTCAGATGTTTTAAATTATTGAATTTGAACCGATTTTTTTATCTGCAGATTAAACTTAGATACGACTAGCCGTACTCGCCCGCTTCGCTGGGCGTTCAAAATTAAAACTATTATTTATCGTCATTATTATTAGGGAGTCCAATACTCATATAAATATTAGCCTAATGATTAAGTACATGTATTTTCTACATGGATACCAAGTTTCAAGTCAATCGGAGGCATGGTTCAGTAGTTATAACGGAACATCCGTAAAAACCACTGTAGATTTATACATTAGTATAGATATCTAAGAATACATTTTCACTCTCAACTATTTTTACCTCAAGATTAATCTAGGCTTAGCATTGGCACAAATCACCGAGACACCGCTTAAGAACTTTGATGTTACCCAAGATAGGAAATTCGGAGAGTTCACTGAATCGATTCTATATAGTCAAATCAGTTTAGCTTAGTTCGAAAAGCTACAAAATGATAGGTATTTTTTCATCAACTCAAAACGTTATCTTATAGCGATAATTATTATGATTTTTATACATGAATATCATTATTTACCACTTTGTTATTTAACTACTAAATAAGTTTTGTTTGATTTTCTTATTACTAGTATTAGATGGCATCAGATACATCAGGTACCTTCTTAAAACATCATGGAGGACACCGTGGATAATACAGACTCGAATGGCGCTTGCTAAAACGAGCGTATAAGGAGCACGTCGCAATCCGATGATGCAATTTATTTGTACCTCGTCCTTATTTTATTATTCGAGTCTACCCTACTGTGTGCAAGTGTTGAGGGGGTGTGTTGGAGTTTGAATATAAATGTAATATAATGGCAGGCAACACTTGACACATGATTACAGATTTCGAATATTAGAATTATTTTAAATGTTTAAAAAACAGACGATTGTCTTTTCGTAAAAAAAAGTCAGTACTTCTCATCTAGACACGGTCAAAGAAACATGTAAGAGTTTTATAAAAAATATAAAGATAATTTTATAATGGAGTAACAGTGTTCAAACTATCTGCAATATAATTATAATGAAGCAGTGTGTTTTTAAATAGCCCCTCATCACCTACAGAACCCAATCTCCTCAAATTTAACCGTCCAACACCTACCAACACTTAAACTGCAACTTATACTCACCAATGTCATAAACCTTCACATTGTTTTGACAATTAAAATAAGATCTCTTCAATAATATGTATGAGAACTGCTTGTTTAACGAATGAACATAATATTACACAAATAATAATAAATTTATGCGTGGTTTCAACATATATTTTAAATAACAAAATAATAAATAAATAAGCAAAACAAATACTAAATAAGCAGTTTGTTATGTAACACAGTCTAAGCGTTCTAAGAAGTAATAAATTCCGTATTCTAAAGTTCTCCGGGCTCAGTCCGGTTTGAGAGAGAGAGAGAGAGAGTATTCTTTATTGTACACCAAAAAACAAATAAACAGTGCGATACATTAAAAACATAAAAGTACAATTGGCGGTCTTATCGCTAAGAGCGATCTCTTCCAGACAACCATCAGGTGGACAAGAATCATTTGGAAACGAACTACGCGCGGTGTACCATTCCAGTGAAATACATATACACATACATACACATATACATATACACATACATATCTCCGTAAATATACATACAATTAATACAAAGTATTATAATATAATAATAATTATTAAAAATAAAAAATAAATAAAAATTAAATAAAAATTAAATTTAAATTGAAAAGTGAAAAGAAAAGAAAAGTTTGAAAAGTGGGGACGTTAAAACAATGGAATTAAGACTTCCACCTTGTATCTAGATGTGAGTGACGGCATTCACATGTCTATATGCAACCGGAAACGGACAGACTTAGATCTAATGCATAGATCTAATCTTATTACACTCACTTGAGTGAATACTGGTATTGATTAACCACAATAAGGACAAGTTTTTCTCTACCAAGTACACCCAGAATAATAAATTCCCATTTATATGTATAAAATAGTTCATCCATACTACCGAGAACCACTGCGTTTATCCACAGCGCCCATTTAGAGGATCTTTTCTACCACATACCCTCCTGCTTTGGAATGAATTCCCCCCAACGGTGTTACAGGGTGCTATGACATGTCTTTCTTGCGTGTCATGACATGTCATAAGTACTTAGGCTATTTGGCTCTGACCCAGGTATTGCTGATGTCCATTAGCGACAGTAACCACTCCCTATCAGGTGGATATTATGCTCGTTTGGCTAAAAGGGCATTAAAAATAATTTAAAATTCTGCCGACTTGCTTTCAAACTTTGTTACAATCGTGTGATGATTTACCGTCGATAGCAAAACAAAAGGTAGATAAGGTCATGTTGTCATCGTGTTTTTTTGGTTGTAAAAGTTTCTGAATAGAAAGGAAAGTAAAATTACTAGTCTAATATTTTTCACAATTACAAAAAAAAGCATTACATACTTTTGGACAAAATGCTTCTGGCAACATTAATTTGTCTCACATTACCGAGCATTCAACGAGGTACATGTCTAAAGCACTTTCGTCTCATGCTCAGTGTTCACACAATGCGTGTCACTGTTCGAAGTTGAAGATAACGGATCGAAAGCTTCTACCCGATTTTAAGATAGATATTTAATATGTCTAACATTAGTATCGTATGAGTATCATATAGTATCATACGCTAATATCATGTGAGTCTTATATTTCTTTTGGTTTTGGTTTAATTACGATGGCACCTTTTTTGTGAGAATTTTATGGTTTCCTAGCTAGGACAGTTTTCATTTAGATTTTATTTTGTTGTTATTTAATTTGAATTGAATTTTGAATTTGAATTTGAAGCCTCTTAGCGATAAGACCGCCAATGGTACTTTTTTTGTATTTAATGTATCGCACTGTTTATTTGTTTTTGGTGTACAATAAAGAATACTCTCTCTCTGTCTCTAATAGCCTTGAGAGGCTATGTCAGCGTTACGGGACGAATAGGTGAGCTCACGAGCTCAAACCTGGCGAAGTTGCTAACACTGACCCTAGCTTGAGCAGTGCTTCGCAGAATCTACCACCGGATCGGAAACGCGACCCACTGTAAAAGATCCGGCGAGAAACTCAGTGGGCTTCATTTCGAGTTGTACATATTATTGTATCGAACTCGATCGATTCGACTTTTGGTACTCTCAAGAGTTTCCAGTTCTTATAAAAACGCAAAGACATTGTGTCTAATCATTGGAGGCTAAGAGGCTATTCCAACTATTCACGGATCGGTTTTCATTTTAAGGAATTACTGTCACCATGGGAAATTTGACAATTTTTTTTAAAAAAATCGTTGGTTTCAGTTCTAGCTGTTCAAAATTACAAATTAATTTTTGTATCTTAAATTAAATTTGAACTGATTTTTGTTTTTTTTTTAAAGTGATTTGTAACTGTCTTGAGATGGTTGGTTTCTTTTTTAACTAAAAATTCATGGACAGGAGAAATAAACGTGTCATCAATCGGACACATTTTGGAAGTAGACGTCATGCTTATTGATTGGGTGTTCGTATCAGGAATGGCGATTTTAATTTCTCATGCGCATTTCGCAGGCGTGTATCGTCGTATGAAAATATTTCGTCCTTTAGGTAAAAACAGAGAAAGGGATTTCGGACTCAATTTCTGACAGCAGTCAGTATCTTTGTTAAATATATTTTGCATTTAGGGTTTTGGTTGACTCAGTCTTGTCTCGTGTAGTGTGCGATTTACGGTACCCGTAATATAAAAGAAAAACTCAGCTTGTGGCCGTGCATCGTGTTAATTTATGTTTATCTTTTATAATAAATATTATTTAATGTCTACAAACATTGCTACCCACTTCAAATCCGGAATTATAAATTACGTACGATATTTTAGTTGAATAAAAATGTATCTGAGTATCTATCTGTATTTTGATATTAGCAATCCTACGATCCGGGCGAGATATTATTGATTTACGGAGTCGCTATACTTGGGCGCACACAAAGTATTGTTTCAGGTCAGTGTTTTTCTAGAACGTATCCCATTTTCAGTGTTATTTGCGTTCCTTTCGTAAATACAATTACTAATATCTGTAGATTTTCGATACTAGAGTAGAGATAAAATAAAGAAATAACGTTTGTGAACGAAAGTGTTTACTATTTAGCGAAAAAAAAAAACAAATAGTCTATTGTTTTTATGACGGAAAGTTTGATTCGAACATAAAATACAAAACCATTGTTTGTACATTAAATCGAGTTTAATAAATCATTTGATTAGATATGAAAATTATTTCTAGCTGGTTATAAGGAGGTTTCTAATCGTAGCGTTTTTATTTTTAACAATTAAATAATCGTCAACTTTTTAGTATTTATTCGAATGTTTTCGTCAGTTAAAACACAAATATAATTGCATAAATTTTAATTGCCGACGATGAATGAATAACATCTATACTCTATACTAATATTATAAAGAGGAAAGATTTGTTTGTTTGTTTGTTTCGAATAGGCTCCGAAACTACTGGACCGATTTGAAAAAATCTTTTTCCATTAGAAGCCGACATTGTCCCTGATGAACATAGGCTACTTTTTTTATTTATTTATTTATTTTTTGGTTTCATGTGTCTTTTAATGTTTCCGAAGCGAAGCGAGGGCGGGTCGCTAGTATTACAATAAAAACAAACCCCCGATTTTTTTTACTTGCGTAATTACTAAGCATTGGAGACATAGATATTTAGTTTCAATATGCCTTAAGACTCTGGAAACCACTTCACGACATGGGGCCATGAGCTCATTCAACCATTTAAGCAATAAAAAATACATGTTTCCATATTCAGTAACACTTTTGCTTTGTGGTCAATGATCCTAATGAATAAATTTCGTAAATGCTTAGGACACTCAGAAATCTTTTTGGTTATTTTTTATGATTGAACTTCCGGAACGAATTCCAGAGTCCGACATTATAAAGCATTAATAATCTCTGAAAACGCACTGTGGACGAGTTAAGAGGTTCCATGTGGTAGGGTTGAATTCTGCTTCGTTAGCCGATTGTTGGATGGTAAAAAGGTCATCATTTCAAACAACTTCTTATTGCCCTTCTAATGGACCACACATTACAGAACCAAAATCTCTTACGCCTAGAAATTCCAAAAAATCCTTCTGTACCTTCGTAATCAATGACTCAATACTAAATGTGAGTCCATATGTCTATCAAAACGCATAAACAGCAGCAAACGTGGTCTACTCGAAGTGGCACAGTGAAAAACTAATGCCTCTTCTGAAATGGGCCTGCTATTTCACAGCAGAGCCACATTAGATACTGACTAAAGCCACGTTCTCCACTTCTAGAAGCATGGTACAAGTATTTACCTCCGGAAAATAAAAAAGTTACCAATGATTTATAATATGAAGTACACGCAACTTGGTAGGACGTCTTGTGAGTCCGCACGGGTAGGTACCACCACCGTGCCTATTTCTGCCTTGAAGCAGTAATGCGTTTCACTTTGAAGGGTGGGGCAGCCGTTGTACTCTAAAAACTGAGACCTTAACTCACGTTTTAAGGTGGGTGTCGGTATTTACGTTGTAGATGTCTATGAGTTTCGGTAACCACTTAACACCGATAAGTAAGCTCATCCACCCCCATCTAAGAAATAAAAAACAAAACTTTAATGTAACAGTAATTGCGTCTCGCCAAAATTATATGGTTTTGACGTAGACTCTGAAATATAAGGCCCATTACGTGATTGATAGGCTTAAGTACTGCGGTGTAGCGGTTGTGAGCCATTCACGGCAATTTCTCGTGAAAATGCTCACCCGACCGCTTGGTGCTCGTTCGGAGGCGATTAATCTTTTTTTTTGCTACGCTTAGGTTAAAGTGACTGAAGGTTTTTATAACAATGTGTACATTTGAAATAGCTTCGTATGAGAGTTAATTTTGATAATTTTTATTTTACTTATTTTTGTAGGGGGATTCTAGTTTGAGGCCCATGTGAACCTAGAGAATTTGGTATTAGTGGTTTCTGAACATAGATAACGGAAACTTGAAGCTGGAATGTCGCTACTCAGAGCTTTGATTAGCTCTGTAAATTGCCTACTAGTACATAACCATCAACCATCAGATAAATTAACTCTGTTAATACCAGATGTCTGGTAACGCAGCTAATGGTTTTCCTTCGAAAATAATTTAATCTTAAAATTTAATTAATTATTATTCCAGTCATTACTGAGAACAAATACTTTGAAGGTTTCAGTGAGTTGGTGGCAAGGAAAATTGCTTTCACAGGAGACTTAATGAAAAAGTTTCACGAAAATGTCGTTATCAACAAACAGCCGGAAATAAATTAACGACTGGTTCACATTTATAGAATATAATTATTTTAGGATACACCTCAATTCTTACGATTTTTTTGAATTAATTGGCTTACATCGATTTGTCTGTCAAAATTGATTTACATATGTTCCGTGACTAGCTACAGTTCTAGTCATAGATTATACACTTAATATGTTCTAGTCGCCCGTGAATAGCATCACTGTTGGCTCACACCTCATCAGTTTATCTGTCAAAGCCATCTTCTAAAACGTATCATAGATAATACACATAATATTTAAAAATATATAAACGACTAAAGAAGATTAGGTTGCATCTTCTTCTTGTCACGTGCAATTGAATAGCTGGAGTTAATTTTATTCGCAACTACCAAACTTGGAGTCAAGTTCTATTGATTCAAATATTCAAATATTGCCTGAAGGTAGATGTTGGAAGGACAAAGTTTGGTATGAGTGTGATATAAGGGCTATAATATAGGGAAGTTTTTGTATGGGAGCACGTACCTACCTACACAGCTCCACATCTATGAGAGTTGGTCACTAACAGTGGCACGATATGTAACTGAGAATCTGAAAGAAAACGTAATGCTGTTTTTTCCATTTCATAGGCGCCTGTTCTATGATCGTAGTAGTCGTGTACCTTCGAGACGTTGAAATCAAATTTCTAGGGAGGTCATCAGGTCATCAGGCACGCCCGGGTCATGTCCAATAAAGTATTTATGAAATTCAGTGTAGAACACTTAGGTAGCAAATCTTACCCACGTTTTTTTATTAGTTTTTTATTACTTAGTTGGTTTTTTTTTATTGCTAGATGGGTGGACGAGCTCATAGTCCACCTGCTGTTAAGTGATTACTGGAGCCCATAGGCATCTACAACGTAAATGCGCCATCCACCTTGAGATGTAAGCTCTAAGGTCTCAGTATACAACAGCTGCCCCATCCTTCAAACCGAAACGCATTACTGCTTCACGGCAGAAATAAGCAGGGTGGTGGTACCTACCCGTGCGGACTCACAAGAGGTCTTACCACCAGATGATAAATAGCTTTTCTGAAGATGTACAAATAAAAAGATAGGTAAAAATAATTATCTCCCGTACTTTTGTCTTACTGTTAGGTTATTTGATCATTTATTTTTTCGACGTTTTTAATTTTGTAATTAACGGATAATAAAGAAATAAAGTGAATGCACTTCTATGAGTTCCTCTATTTATTGTAAGTTTGTCCACAAGTGTAGTTCAAGGTAAAGAGATTATTAAAAATACATATTTAATGCTCTATGCAAAACAAAGTCAATACAAATGTCAATAAACTATTCAGTGACAGATGGATGATGAGATATTCTGTGTTTGGGATTAATTGAAACAGATTTTTGCGTATTTTGGATTAAGAAAAAAATATTCTCGTCATTATTCCAAGGCAACTTGTTACAGTTGACAACGATTCCGACGAGATGCCGGCAGCTAATGCCCCCACGGACCCTGACACAGAGCAGAAAGAACGACTTATAGCGGCTGTGAAGAAGGAAGTCAAGCAGCTGATGGAAGAGGTAAGGCTTATGTTTATACTTTTTTCAAATGGATCGCTCGTAAATCGAAATCAGAAACTAAAATTAGGCTCTTAATTTTGTAAAATCCCTTTGCTTCCGGATTCACGTTCAGAATTTATTTGTAATAATGCAATAGTTATAGTATTATTTTTCTAATCTATCTTCTTTATAAGTATAATACATATCTATACTTAATATTATAAAGAGGAAAGATTTGTTTGTTTATTTGTATTAAATAGGCTCTGAAACTACTGAACCGATTTGAAAAATTCTTTCACTGCTTGGAATCTACACTACTCCCATTATGACATAGGCTATAATCTTTTTTGAAAAAAAAATAGGAATGCTTACTAAAACTCCAATAATGTAACCCAATGTGTAAAAAAAATACCTAAAATATTCTTTACATCGCATGCCCTGCGAAAAACTATTGATGTTAGAATAAAACAATGTACTACGACTTTGTAGAACACATTATTATTAACAAAAAGTGTCGCGACAGCATATGTCTAACTATTATAGTTATGACGCAATAAGTGTTCTTTTATTTAAAAAAATAAAACAACGTCAAATATCGTTGAAATTTTTGTTAAAAACCCGAGCGGAGCCGGAGCGGGCCGCTAGTTATATCAATAAAATGAATGTGGGTATGATTTGTCTTTTTCTTCAAAAGTTTGTCACAACATTTTAGATGTCGTTTGTTAAATCAGATATTTATTTAGCTTACGTAGCCATGCGACCTAAGTTTCTTAATATTAAAAAATTATACTTCTGTTAATTACTCTTGAACGTTTACTGTAGTTGATGGGCTTATGTAATTTTATAGTGCCTTGTTGCTTCACAATACTGTTAGAGCATGCGAGGCATAAAGCTTGTGAGTCTTAAGCTTATTGGTTTTAGGGGGTCTGGAGAGCGAAGTTAGCTGTGATTTGAAAGTATAGATATCAGGAATGTATTTATTTTATCTATAAATTCGGAAAAAACATTTTTTTAGGTTCGGTAGCTGTAAATAATTTCTCTAGCTATCTAGTTTATATGTCAATTAGAAATACTAGGCATCGGCCATTTGACACCATTCAGAAAAGACCGTTCGGATTATCGGTAATGGTGTTCTCTGGGATCGTTTAGAATCTCTGGGTCTACGGAAGAACTTCAGTTCTCTTTGTATTTTGTTCCATGGTGAGTGCTCTGAGGAAGTTCGACATGACCTCTCATCTCCTTTTTACCATTGTTCCTCCGGCCAATGAAGCAAGGTTCATCCATATTATCCGGGACCGCTGTTGACATTGACAGTGCGTTTCCAATAATTTTTCCTTGCCAAGCCCACAAAATACATTGATGTATGTTATAAATATTCTGGATCGCCTTTCATATTCTCGTAATATTTTTGAGAGATAATACGATTCGGAAAGGTTACTGCATAAAATAACTTATTATTGATTCGACACATACAATTTTCAGAGTTAATGAAATGCAATCTACATTCATTATTACAGTGAAATGTAATGGAATACTTCCATTATTCGAGAACATATAATTTTTCGCTGGTTTTTTTGTTTGTTTTAAAGAGTAACATTTTTAAGGAGAACCCTCTGAGAATTCGATATTGTTCGAATATCATTAAAACAAAAGGCCGGTCGTAGTCAGTTTATTTACATCTTTTTTTTTTAATCAAATTAAATTTGGTTTTCAGGTTCAAGTGTATTTATTTCCTGTGTTTCCCGCATCAATGAAACGGGAGGAAATGCCGGGGCTTTTGATTAGAAAAAAAACTTCTTTTGCTCTGTTGCCAGGCAAAGCCATTTCCAATTCTCATTGACGTCCACGTAGAGCCGTCTTTTTTATTTTATTTTAATGCATAGATGGGTGGACGAGCTCACAGCCCACCTAGTGTTAAGTGGTCATCGAAGCCCATAGACATCTACAACGTAAATGCCGGCACCCACCTTGAGATATGAGTTCTAAGGTTTCAATATAGTTGCAGCGGCTGCCCCACCCTTCAAACCGAAACGCATTAATGCTTCATGGTTGAAATAGGCAGGGTGGTGGTACCTACCCGTGCGGACTCACAAGAGGCCTTACCACCAGTAATTACGCAAATTATAATTTAGCGGGTTTTTTTTTATTACACGATGTTATTCCTTCACCGCGGACGTTAATCGTGTACATTTGTTAAGTAGGTACTTATTTCATTAGAAAAATTGGTACCCGCCTTCGGGATTCGAGCATCGTTGCATCGTTAGATACGAATGCACCGGACGTCTTATCATTTAGATACGATTACTTTCAAAATGTCTGCGATCTTTGTTTCATCTACTCGGCTATTACATCAACTCATCCCATGGACTTCATCACATCATGAATACCTTTGATGATAAATAGGTTTTATTCGTTAAGTAAAGAAAAACATTTATTACTTTTATTAAGTAGTTTTAATAAAGTCATGTATGTACAATGAAGGAGGAATCATGATCATAACAGATATGGTGTCTTTGAACTTCAGAGACGACTCGATACCAAAGGTGTTGGATAAGTAAATATTAAAGTAATAATAACTGTGTTTTCCCATCAAACAGGCTGTTACGAGGAAATTTGTCCATGAAGACAGTGGTGGAGTGACAACGTTGTGTGGCGCCGTTGAAGCGTGCCTGGGTCAAGGGTTGCGACGAAGAGCTCTCGGTCTATTTAAGACCAGTTCAACGACAGCTTTGCTGCACAAAATTGCAAAGGTAATGTTAATGTTTTGAATTGCTTAACTTTTGTTGTGTAGAAGACACGCCTATTTTGATACATTTAACATAATAAAAGTCTAACATCAGTTTACAAGTTACAGTTAGATTTCCAATCGTTCCAATCATTCTCTCTGAAGATCCCAACAAGAATATACTGGTGTGGCATAATTTGTCACGTACTTTACAGGTTGTTAAAAGCTTTTTTTTTTAAAGGCGCGGTATTGTAATTTTTTTAATAATTACATTATTAAAAAAAAATATTACTAATTTAAATTATATCGCTTGAGTAAATAATTCTAAAATTAAATATTCGATTTTCACGAATACACTGACTGTACAGTTAAGTAAATTATAATCTATTACATACATGAAATAAAGAATACCTAAGTACTGAAGTAGGACGTAGCGAGGAACGTCACATGTGATCGCGATCCTCAGCAGTGAGGGAACGATATAGAAAAAAGTACTAGCGTACTTAATGTTTATGCTGGTGATATTGTGAAATACCTTACTGATGGTAAAATCTTACTGGTGGTAGGACCTCTTGTGAGTCCACGCGGGTGGGTACCACCACCCTGCCTATTTCTGCCGTGAAGCAGTAATGCGTTTCGGTTTGAAGGGTGGGGCAGCCGTTGTAACTATACTTGAGACCTTAGAACTTATATCTCAAGGTGGGTGGCGCATTTACATTGTGGATGTATATAAGCTCCAGTAACCACTTAACATCAGGTGGGCTGTGAGCTCGTCCACCCAACAAAGTAATAAAAAAAAACTCTGAGATGAATAGGTACCATCGTCCTTATTTCTTACAGCTAAACAAAACAGCTAAAAAGCTTAGGTAGGAAAAAAATATCCATGTGTTTCGATTTGAAGGATTGTCCGGTCGCCATTTAGTATAATTAAAACTGCGTTGTCGCTCTCCATAGCGAGTAACGGTTCGAATAGGAGCCAGTCACCGTCGACGCCCTAGACAAATTTGTGCGGATCCACTCGAACCGCTTCTGTTAGACATTTTTAGCTCGTAACGCAAGGATCAAGCAACACATAGGGTACCCTACTCGTCGAAATCACCGAAGCCTTGAAATTTAACGTATAGTATCAGCCCGCTGAGTGTCTCGCCGCATCCTCTCAGCCTGTCGCGATTTCGATCTGGTATTGGATACATTTGCGAAGCAGCTGCCCCTGAATGGTCTGATCTCCTTTGGGAATGCTCATACAGCCGTTAGCAAACCTTTCCCACCTGACCGAGCCTTTGAGTTCATCCACCCATAGTGGCGAAGTTAGAAATTTCTTTTGGTCCACCAATTATTTTTCCATACCAAAAAGTCTTCGTACCTCAAATAAGTGAGTAGTGGCATTCATGTTGCGCAGGTTGGTTGCTAATCTATACTAATATATAAATCTACAGTGGTTTTTCCGGGTGTTCCTTTATAACTACTGAACCATGCATCCGATTGACTTGAAACTTGTTTCCATGTAGAAAATACATGTACTTAATGGATAGGCTAATATTTATATGAGAGTTGGACTCCCTACACCAGTTGCGGTGGTGGCGTTAATGATGAGAATCTTTGTGGGGGTGAGAAATGATAATGTTAATTTTAAATGCCCAGCGAAGCGGACGGGTACAGCTAGTCATTCATATATGTATATATTATATAGTGCTCTATATACATTACTGAAGATATAAGTATAAGTAAATAGATGTAAGTAAGTAAGAGATAACAAATTCTCTGAAATTTTGTATCTCAATTCAGTCGACTAAGGTTTCATTACAACGTAACAAATCGAAAGACTCGAATGAACGCAAATTGAGTTATTTAATTTACTTCGCACGATTTTTTCTTTCTGCGACTGAAATAAAATAAAAATGTTTGCAATAAAATTGATTTTCAGAAAGAAATTATTTTGAAAGTCGTGGGAGTGAAAACAATTTATTATCATAAAGCTTTCTTGAATTCTTTGAGAGTTCAATAACTGTTTACTGAAAGTAAGCTATTTTTCTTGGATTTCGAATAGTAAAAACAGTTTTTATTAAGTTGCGTCTAGACTAATTGTGAGACTAACTATTTTATTGTATTAAAGAAAGCTCTACAAAGAGAACATATCGTGTTTTGTATTTAAATTGTGCCTGAGATTTTGGATTATTTCATATTTTCTATCTATACTAATATTATAAAGAGGAAAGATTTGTTTGTTTGTTTGTTTCGAATAGGCTCCGAAACTACTGGACCGATTTGAAAAATTCTTTTTCCATTAGAAGCTGTCATTGTTCCTGATGAACATAGGCTACTTTTTTTAATTTTGTTTTTATTTATTTTTTTTGGTTTCATGTGTGTTTTAATGTTTCGAAGCGAAGCGAGGGCGGGTCGCTAGTATCTGATATTTATATGTAGAAATCAATAATTGTGTATGTGTTTATGATCTATGCGTTCGTTGTTCAATTCTCTTGGAATTTTGTATAATTGTTGGCATTTTAGACGACGATTTTGCACTGGTACTAAATAGTTTTAACAAATGTTACATTTAGCTAATATTATGTCGGAGCATAGCTAGGATTCAGTAGTTAATTCTAAAAAATTCAAGAGTTCCTATTCAGATGTGACATAGTTAGGATGTGTGTTTTATAACGACCAGTATCTATTTTGACTAGTGGTCCCGCAGTAGTCGAAATTCGACTATATTTAATTGAAATTGTAAGCTTGTACACTATTATGATTCTATTTTCAAAGACTATTTCGTAAATGACAAATTTCGCCAAGACTACACTATAGAAAAATATTCATAAAGACAAACAATATTTAATCTATTCTCAGTTTGACCACAGACGTCAAGAACAAAAGTTTGACAATAATGCATGTATGCATGTGTGTGTAATGTTTTCTTTAATGATTTAATGTATCTTTTAGGCATTATTTAAAAAAAATATTAGCTATTATACTTCTCCCCTATATTCTCTATAAGTGTGGATAATTTCGTACTCCTCCGTACGCGCAATTTTCGTAAAAGGGGATACAAAGTTTTTGCTTCACGTATTAATAATATATTTTGATAGTGGATAGTTGTTGAATCTCATCAAAGTATGTGCCATTAATATAAGTCGGTTCCGAGAATTGTATGATGTTGGAATTTAAGTTGATTTGGTCCTTCAGACCATCACATTAGAATGTCTAGAATTTATATCCCAAACAAAAAAAAAAAATATTTGTATGTTTATAATAAAATTTTGATGGAACTTTTCAGAGTAAGATGTGGAATAAAAAAAAATCAAAATGAAAAAAAATTTTACTTTAAAATTAGAATGTGTTTTTCGACTTTGTTTGCAAGAAGGAGTGTTGTTACATCACACTGGTAAATAAATACGAATCGAATACATAAACCTTTGTCAACCAAATATATTACACAATATGTGGAGTATCGATTTTGTGTAACGAACTCGCGCCTGTGTACTTGGCCCGTATGCTGTTTACCTCGTTACCGACCGTACCTATCGCGTCAGACATATTTCGATGTGAAAGTGTACGCGATCACACTTTAATATTGATAAAGTCATAAGATACCGCACAATTTATTTAAAGGTTATACATATAACTAAATGGAATGGTTATATGTAACATGTAACATTTTCATCATTATCCTGCTCTTCTCCCAGTCACCTGGGGTCGTCGCAACATGTTTTCTCCTTCCATAGTCCTCTATCATATAAAATTTCTTCACTCACTCCCCTCTTACACATATCGTCTTTCACGCAATCCATCCATTTCTCCTTAGGTCTACCTCTTCCTCTATAACACTCTCTTACCAACCTCATTTTCATTTCGTCTCATCGCATGTCCATACCATCCGCACTTTTCAGCTTCTCTGTCGCAGGTGCCACTTTCAGACTTCCTCCAACACATTTTATATCGTAATATTACATGTAACAGCTTACTGTAGTAAATAAAAAAAAACTGGGTAGAATACTCATATTCATAATTTTATGACCACAATGTCAGTAATGTACAGTGCTCGACAATAAAATAAATATTACACATCGACCTTTAGAAAGAGACAATCGGTTAGTTTCGGCTTCGTAGAGCATTATCTCTGTCGCACACTACGTATGTGACGTTTGCGACAGAAATAACACTCGATTGGGAGAAAAAAAAAAGCTTACTCAGTATTTTGTATTTTACTTATTAATTTTTGAAGCGATTTATTGAAACGTCTGGCCTATCGTACGTCGATGTATACTATAGCAGAAAATATCTATGAAATGCTAAGTTGAAAGTTTGAATTCAAACGACGCGTGAATGTGTAGAACACAAATAAAAACTTGAACGTGTGTTCCTCTTTAATTCTTTTAGCATCGGTTGGAAATGTATCTAAAATTTATAGATAGGAAATAGTTTTTTGTTATTAAACTTTAGTAATTGAAGAATTATTGAGAAGTGGGATATATTGGCTGCTTAGAGTAAATTATGGAAAGTTTTTTTTTTTTTTGCTTAGATGGTTGAACGAGCTCACAGCCCACCTGGTGTTAAGTGGTTACTGGAGCCCATTGACATCCGTTAGGCCATGAGGACTACAAAATTATTTTATTTGTTATTTGCATTGAATTCTTAAATCTGAACCTATACTATTCATATCAATAGCTCACATATTTGTTGTAATAATACAGACCGACGATTTCGCCTTTGTAGTTCTACAGAGACACTAGCGTCGATTTTGATGAAAAATAACTCAATGTTGTTGGCTAGTTCTTAAGTGGATTCCATTGATTAAAACAATTTCTGATCAATCTCTGTTTATTAGCTTAGTAATTAAATAAAAAAAAACATAGGCGTACATGGCCCAATTGATGTTACGTGACTACAAGAGGAAATAGACATCACTATGTGAAAGCTAACGCACTTATTGATATGAGGTTAAAGTCTAATATTGTAAAACAGATGTCCAACCCTTGAATCCTGTTTATTATACGTATGCGTTTTTGTTATTATGCGTATAATTGCTCGCGGTGGAATAGAAGCGGAATAGAGATGTGTGTATGCTCCCAATATGTCAACTACCGATATAAAAAAAGACGTTCATATCGACAATCGAATTAGTCAATGATTCGAATAATTAAAAAAAAAAAAATTAAAAAAAACTAACAAAATACGCTTTTATAGAAAATTTAACTAAAAAATAGAAAATAATTTTTAATAAATTTGAATTACAAATAGTATAAGAAAAAATGATTTTATTTAAAAAAAAAAGCATTGGGTGCATGGTATCAGTAGTTATAAATATTTTATGAACAAATATGAGTAGAAGGGTTATTTTGATAATATCCTGAAAAGCACCCCACGCTTTTTTACAATAAAACAGCTCGTAGAATCTCGTAGCTTTCAACTCCACGAGACCCTCGCGTACATGTTACAGGCAAAGCCATAAATGCGCTTAGTTGTAATAATGATCGATTGGCATTGTAATCTGTGGAAAGAATAGTCACTTTAACCGGTTATTGCTAATTAATTTACATTAAAATTTTCTACTAGCAACGTGTAAACATCAGTGTTAATATATCGTGTAGGGTACAATAAAGCCTTAATGGTATAGTCTCGTAGCTTTCAACTCCATGAGGATCTCGCGTACATGTTACAGGCGAAGCCATAAATGCGCTTTTGGGATTGTAATCTGTGGAAAGAATAGTCACTTTAAAAGGTTAAGACTAATTAATTTACATTAAAATTTTCTACTAGCAATGTGTAAACATCAGTGTTAATATATCGTGTAGGGTACAATAAAGTCTTAATGGAAGAGTCTCGTAGCTTTCAACTCCATGAGGATCTCGCGTACATGTTACAGGCGAAGCCATAAATGCGCTTTTGGGATTGTAATCTGTGGAAAGAATAGTCACTTTAACCGGTTATTGCTAATTAATTTACATTAAAATTTTCTACTAGCAACGTGTAAACATCAGTGTTAATATATCGTGTAGGGTACAATAAAGTCTTAATGGAAGAGTCTCGTAGCTTTCAACTCCATGAGGATCTCGCGTACATGTTACAGGCGAAGCCATAAATGCGCTTTTGGGATTGTAATCTGTGGAAAGAATAGTCACTTTAACCGGTTATTGCTAATTAATTTACATTAAAATTTTCTACTAGCAACGTGTAAACATCAGTGTTAATATATCGTGTAGGGTACAATAAAGTCTTAATGGAAGAGTCTCGTAGCTTTCAACTCCATGAGGATCTCGCGTACATGTTACAGGCGAAGCCATAAATGCGCTTTTGGGATTGTAATCTGTGGAAAGAATAGTCACTTTAACCGGTTATTGCTAATTAATTTACATTAAAATTTTCTACTAGCAACGTGTAAACATCAGTGTTAATATGACTCGTGTTGGGTACAATAAAGCCTTAATGGAATAGTCTCGTAGCTTTCAACTCAATGAGAATCTCGCGTACATGTTACAGGCGAAGCCATAAATGCGCTTTTGGGATTGTAATCTGTGGAAAGAATAGTCACTTTAAAAGGTTATGACTAATTAATTTACATTAAAATTTTCTACTAGCAACGTGTAAACATCAGTGTTAATATGACTCGTGTTGGGTACAATAAAGCCTTAATGGAATAGTCTCGTAGCTTTCAACTCAATGAGAATCTCGCGTACATGTTACAGGCGAAGCCATAAATGCGCTTTTGGGATTGTAATCTGTGGAAAGAATAGTCACTTTAAAAGGTTATGACTAATTAATTTACATTAAAATTTTCTACTAGCAACGTGTAAACATCAGTGTTAATATGACTCGTGTTGGGTACAATAAAGCCTTAATGGAATAGTCTCGTAGCTTTCAACTCAATGAGAATCTCGCGTACATGTTACAGGCAAAGCCATAAATGCGCTTAGTAGTAATAATAACCGATTGGCATTGTAATATATGGAGAGAATAGTCACTTTAAACGGATATTGCTAATTAATTTGACGCATTTGAATATACAAGTTGTAATCGTGTCAGTCGTAAAATCTATTAATTTGATTCGAGTATGTAAAAAAATTTAATTCAATTCTTAGAACGTCACTCATTAATTTTTTAGAATGACCGTTAAAAGAGATAACCGAATAAATTTAATGTTGATGATTAATATTATTATTAGTATCTATAATTAGTAATTAATACGTGAAGCAAAAACTTTGTATCCCTTTTTATGAAAATTGCGCGGACGGAAGAGTATAAAATTTTCCACACTTATAGAGAATATAGAGAAGAAGTGCACAATGCTAATTTTTTTTAAAAATAATGTATAAAATATACATTAAATCAATAAAGAAAACATTACACACACTACATACCATGTATTTGACGCACACACGCATGCATACTATTTATTGTCAAGCTTTTGTTCTTGACGTCTGTTGTCAAATTGAGAATAGATTAAATATTTTTTGTCTTTGTTAATATTTTTTATAGTGTAGTCTTGGCGAAATTTGTGATTATAGAAGTATAAAATACAATCATAATAGTGTACAAACTTACAATTCCAATTAATTATAGTCGAATTTCGACTACTGCGGGATCTTTAGTAATTAGTAATCGTTACTACTGTTCATACAATTAGAGTAGCCGCAACATACATATCGATATAATGCACTGTTTATGGTACTTTGGTTGTTTGCGCCTATTTGATATTGAAGCAAACGTGTTATAGCGTATTGCTTGAGTGCTATTTTAATTAAAAACGTTTTAACGTTAATTGAATGTTGCGGTTTAATATCGATGTTTAATATTGAATTGGAAATCTCTAGTGCTTTGTTGATGTGTTATGTACGATAAGTACAAAACACGCCTTTAATCAAATATCCAAATCAACTTTAGAATTCAATAAATGTTTAGATTATAATCTTTTATGTTTTAATTCGTGCATTATTATTTTTTAATTACGTAATTGTTCACTGTAATTCACTTGTACGTAATTCCACGACGAAGGACAAATCTATCTATCTATATAAGTATATATAAAAATGAATTGTTATTCGTTAGTCTCGCTAAAGCTCGAGAGCGGCTGGACCGATTTGGCTCATATAGATTTGGTCTTGAATTATTTGTGGGAGTCCAGAGAAGGTTTAAAAGTTAGATAAATATGAAAATTCTCGGAATTAAATAAAAATAATAATTTTGTTTTCCATTTGACGTGTCCTTCGTCGGACGGATTTCTTTTGTTTGTTTTAAGTTTATTTTATACAAAAGTTTAGGTCTTTTATTTATCGATTGAGGCACTACGAAGTCTGCCGGGTCAGCTAGTAATGTATATAAAAATGAAATAAGCAATAAGAATAAAATTTGCGTAACTACTGGTGGTAAAAGGTACTGTGAGCTCAAACGGGTAAATACCATAATCCTATCTATTCCTATCGCGATGCAGTCATGCGTTACGGCTTAATGGGTAGGATAGCCACTATATAATTAATATGTGAATTCGACCTCATGTCTCAAGGTGGGCATTTGTGACTTTCATAGCCTATAGTGACGGCTTCAAATCGGTTAAAGAGAACGACTTTCCAGCCACCAAGGATACTGGTCAAACAAATTTACGTTTTGAAGCTGTCATTTACTAAATCGTGTTTTTATAGTGGAATCGAATCCTGGTGATAGGACCTCTTGTGAGTCCGCACGGGTAGGTACCACCACCCTGCCTATTTCTGCCGTGAAGCAGTAATGCATTTCAGTTGAAAGGGTGGGGCAGCCGTTGTAACTATACTGTAAGACCTTAGAACTTTTATCTCAAGGTGGGTGGCACATTTGCGTCATAGATGTCTATGGACTCCAGTTACCACTTAGCCTAAGGTGGGCTGTGAGCTCGTCCACTCATCTAAGCAATAAAAAAAAAAAATAGACTGCCATGCACAACGATCACAAAAATATTTAAACCTCATAATTTAAATGAAGAAGAAGAGCCGAATGTTAAATGAATTTCTCGTGTTAATTAATTATGCCGCTCATATCCTAAAAACAGAATTTAAGCGGAATGTAGCCTTTATAACGCCGTACTCAGTATAAAGTACTTCGTGTATCATTCGTTTGTGTGAAGTTTAACCATGGCAATTCTGGCTTTGAAGAGTTTTTTCCCTTTGAAGACCGCTCTCTGTTCTGTGAGCCAGAACACAAAAAGTAATTTCATGAGGTTTCTCGTATTTTGTTTGGTTTTCTTACGCCATTTCAGATTTCTACCTTATTTTATTTTGAATATGTTTTGTAGGATTGGCCAAACGTTTTATTTTATCAATACTGTTATTGTGCCCATGACATATGTATATGATAGCGATCTATAAAAATTATAGGTACTTTGTAATGATGGTAGGACCTTTTGGGTTTGATTGGGGTGGACCACACGTCTGGTGGCAATGTTGATCGGGGTAATCTCTATACCCCGCCTAGGTTCTGACTTAGGGAGTAAAGGACGTTTGAGCGAGAGTGCAGGGAAGTCGTTTAGTGGGTAGGGTCCTAAATCCCATCCCATAGGCCCGCGGTCCGCGCTCTGCATTTGCGTCCCGTCTCGCATACCGTGCGCGCTTCCAAAGTGTGAGAACCCCGTAAGAGGTTCGACCCCTAGACCAAAAATAGGGGTTTTTGGGTCACTATACTTAAAACTATATACTATAAACTATCACTATACTTAAGAGCTTTCTGTCTAAGGAAATCGCACCAGAGCAAGCCGGTTTTGTGAGAGGAAGGGGTACGCGGGAGCAGATATTCATCGTTCGCCAGATAATAGAAAAAGCACGAGAGTTCAATAAGCCTACATATATCTGCTTTGTTGATTTTTCGAAGGCATTCGACTCTGAAATGGCCTAGGCTGTGGAGTGTTTTGCTGGACATGGGTACACCGAAGCACTTGGTCCATCTTCTCAGACGTCTTTATGAGGATGGGACTGCGTCGGTGCGGACGGATGACGTTTTATCTAAAGACTTCCATCCCAGCGCAGGGGTCCGCCAAGGACGCATAATGTCACCGCTCTTGTTTAATGCTTACACGGAACTTATAATGCGCATTACCCTTGAGGACTGGGCTGACGGTGTTGTAATTGGCGGATGCAAGATAGTGAATTTACGCTATGCAGATGATACGACCTTGTTTGCGTCTGAAGCTCGGCGTATGGAAAAACTACTTCTCAAAATGGAGCGCGTAAGTCAAGAGTTCGGATTGAGACTTAATCGCAGTAAGAGCAAAATGATGATTGTAGACCGAGCCAATAACAACTTGCAAGACATTACTCAGATTGCGAACTGCGAGGTCGTCCAATCCTACATATATCTTGGAATCTTGATATCGAACAATGGCGGTTGCGTAGATGAAGTAAAGCGGCGTATGGCGATCACAAGAAATGCAATGGACAGTCTGAAGAAGATATGGAAGAACAGAAGCGTTACCAAAGCCACAAAGATCCGGCTCGTACAAACTCTTGTTTTCCCCATATTTCTAAACGCTGCGGAGACGTGGACATTGCGGCAGGTCGAGAGAAAGAAGATTGATGCTCTGGAGATGTGGTGCTGGAGACAAATGCTTGGTATTTCATGGACCGAACTTCGCACCAATATCTCCATTCCTCGAGAACTCGGCATTAAGCAGCGTCTTTCGGCACTCGTGCATGGACGCATACTATCATTTTTTGGACATGTCTCGCGGCGAGGAAATGACTCCATAGAGCACCTTGTCGTTCAGGGCAAAGTAGAAGTCACTAGACCGCGTGGAAGGGTGCCCATGCGATGGACCGACCAGATCGAGTCGGCAGTTGGCGGCTGTTTGCATGAGTGCACCAGGCTCACCACAAACCGGGAGGAGTGGCGATTGCTCGTAAGGCGCATAACATCTGCCCACAACAATGATGCTGGATGACGACCACGACCGCTCTGACAAGAGTGATACGACATACGATACGATACTTAAAACATAGACACGATTCCTAATGTGAAAATAAAAGTTAGTTACACAATCTTTAAGACGTTGATAGATCTAGGTTTGTAGATTAACACGACAATGTGAACGTGGAACGCCATTCTTGATAAGCGACTACTTCACTGCAAAATTAAGCAGGATATTGATATTGACACATACAGGCTTTGCGCTCCTATTGGTGCTTGTTTTGTATGGCTTACATTATATTGCCGTATAATTTATACCAATGCTTTTATTTATTGGTGTGAGGGTATCTTGTGAGTCCACAAGGATACTCCCGCCCAGTCTATTTCTGCCGTGAGGCATAAATTCGAATTGCTTTGAAGGGTGAATACTCTACCCATGTCTCGTTTGAAGAAGGACGTGTTATATATAGCGCTCGGAAAACAGCTTCAGAAAATTCATTCAGATCTCAAAAATCTCTATCGCCTATTATTCGTCTAGATATAAAAAAATATATTTTTAAATTACGTATTTGCCTCAGAATCGTAATATGGCATCATCGCATCTTATGTAAAGTACTTATACGACAGGCGTGACGTATTTAGATACAAATAAATACGTTTTGTTGGTCAACAAAGATCTATTCTCCGAAATCACGTCTGATCAAAATCAAAGTTTTTAATCCTTTGAGGAAGTATTTTAGTCTGCGTTCTATGAAACTTATTGGAACTATTAAAGTCTTATAATCTCTTGTTCGTGATGTGAATTTAACAAAGCTTAGTACATTAATTGTTGACGTCTATAGTTTCCAAACTAAGCGCTGTACAAAGGGTTTTGAACGTTGATTAGTTTTCACCGTAAAATACGCAATTTGGAACGATAAATACGAATGCTTTCAATTTGTTACAAGCGATTGAGGCTATTTTATAGATTTATTGCAATAGTCATTACCAGAAAATTAATGGAATCTTCAGAATTGGACAGATAAATCCATAAAATATAGATAAAAAACATTTTGTTCAAATATACTATAATAGATAGTTTCATTATATCAAAGACCGAATATCGAGAAACAAAATACTAAAGGTATTCACGAAATACGGTACCTTTTATTCTGTCTTTTTATTGGTATTGTAATACACCGAATAGTTTCTTTTGTCTGAAAATAAATGGGATGCTTTGTGCTTCTCAGTCAGATATGTATGAAATAATGGGAGGAGATAAGCTAAGAATTACGAATTCAACGCTTTCAGTGCTTTTATTACGATTTTATCCGATACGCTTGTTTAGAAAAAAGGCGTTTAAATTTATATTTTTATTTACTAGTCTGGTATAGAAGCAACAATGTATCTTTTGAAGTATTTAATTGGTTTTCTTACGACGGGCAGGATTTAGTAATTAATAATTATTTCAAGTTGTTTTCCACTTTTATTTCAAAGGAATGTTTTTTTTTTCGAATTAATTGCAGGGTAAAAATCGAAGGAATTAGCGACACCAAATATTGAATTTATTTTATTGTTGAATTACATATATGTATATCGATTTAAGGGTATAAGTAGGCTTCAAGTTCTGGCTGGATAGTTAAATTTATTAGAAGCCAGTTTTATAAATAGAAGGCCGTATTCTATTCGCACGATCGTTGATTATTTTATTGCATAAAAGAAATTTCAGAGATAATAAGCATTTTTTTTAATTGCTTAGGTGGGTGGACGAGCTCACAGTCCACCCGGTGTTAAGTGGTTACTGGAGCCCATAGACATCTACAACGTAAATGCGCCACCCACCTTGAGATAAGTTCTAAGGTCTCAGTATAGTTACAGCGGCTGCCCCGCCCTTCAAACCGAAACGCATTACTGCTTCACGGCAGAAATAGGCGGGGTGATGGTATCTACCCGTGCGGACTCACAAGAGGTCCTACCACCAGTAAAGATATATATCGATTTAAGAGTATATAAGTAGGCTTCAAGTTCTGCCTGGATAATTAAACTTATTAGAGGCCAGTTTTATAAATAGAAGGCCGTGTTCTATTCGCACGATCGTTGATTATTTTATTGCATAAATGGAATTTCAGAGATAATAAGCATAAACAAGGATTTTATAAATGAAGTAATACATCAAACTATACTACGTGGGTTTGGGAATGCGTAAGCGGGTTAGAATATGAGCGAGAGCTGTTTTTTTTAATTGGAATTGAGAGTTAAATAGTGATGTTATTGGAGCTAATTTTAGTATGATTACAACAACAATTAAATTGTGTTTGGCTGTAACCATATCCGTAATACTAGTTAATTCTTTCCCTGCCAGTTCGATCGATGGTTTATTATACCTTCATCGATCAATCTAGTTTTCGGATCAGAACATAACTGAGATATATATATGGCTCGGAGAAGTGCTTATATACTGGTTAATTAAGCTGCGAACATGTTATGTTTTGACGTATGCATGTGCCGTTATAAGATAGATAGAACTGGGACTTTGAAATTATAATTTGCGTAATTACTGGTGGTAGAACCTCTTGTGAGTCCGCACGGATAGGTACCACCTACCCGCCTATTTCTGC
The DNA here is from genome assembly GCF_030267445.1 of Bombyx mandarina. Taxonomy (NCBI): domain Eukaryota; kingdom Metazoa; phylum Arthropoda; class Insecta; order Lepidoptera; family Bombycidae; genus Bombyx; species Bombyx mandarina. The sequence continues at coordinate 6,236,597 of NC_143222.1, read as the reverse complement.
TGTGAAGCAGCAAGGCGTTTCGGTTTGGGGTAGCCGTTGTAACTATACTGAGACCATATATCTTATGAGATATATGATGAACATATATCTTAAGGTGGGTGGCGCATTTACGTTGTAGATATCTATGGGCTCCAGTGGACCACTTAACACCAGGTGGGCTGTAAGCTCGTCCACCCCGATAAGCAATAAAAAAAAAACATGTCACAAGGTTTATGTAAGCTGTAAACCTATTTAAAGTGATAAGCAAACTTAGCTCATGAAGCCTTGTTTCAATCAAATTAGCTTCGAATCCATTTGGTAAATTAAAACCCGTTATGGAAGTGACGTTGTCCGCCGTTTTGTATTCATCACTTGGCTCGAAGCTACGCGTGTATCCTTTTAGTAGAGAGGGTCTTAATGGTCTGATTGCGGTATTAACGGAATCGATACCACAGAATCGATTAGTTGTTTTTATGTAACTTCCTAAAGCGGTTTAGTACTTTAGATTTTGTGTTACTAGCCGAGTGAGTATATTATAATCAGGCGTATTTGCGATAACTGGGCTGGAGACATCACCGTCGATGATCGCAAAATTTGTAATTTGCGATATGCTGACGACACCACCTTGCTAGCGGTAACAGAAGCAGAAATGACCAACTACTTGGATAGAATGGGGCGCATCGGCACTGGGGCTCTAGATAGACAGGTCCAAAATCAAGATCATGGGCATAGATCGTACGGGCAAGATTTAGCTCACAGAAAAACTTGACTTAGAGGTAGTTGACTACTTTGTATACCTGGGCGCAAAACGCAAACTCGATAGTCGTTGCCGATCTTGGGACATGACCGTATTAATTTATTAGACTGAAGGCTTTTATATTATATGAACTGGAAATTATAAATCTCTCGTAAAAAGCAGATCGCCGGTAACATACTGATGGTAGGACGTCTTGTGAGTCCGCTCGGGTTGGTACCACCACCTTGCCTTTTTCTGCCGTGATGCGTTTCAGTTTCAAAGATGGGCAGTCTTGTACTGTAAAAATTGAGACCTTAGAGCTCAAATCTCGAGGTGGATGGCGGTATTTACGTTGTAAATGTCTATGGGCTCCGATAACTACTTAACACCAGGTAGGGCCGTAAGTTCGTCCATCCGTCTAAGCAATAAAAAAAAAGTATCTACCCGTGTGGGCTTAAATAACTTCCCAAGTACCCGTGGAATTCACAATAGATAAATGCAAATTAATAAAAATGACTGACGCTTTTTTGTCAAGTATTATCATCTCATAATTCAAATCAATCTGAATTAAAAACTATCGCGACCTGAAAGGTATCATGGTATTGCGTAAATTAAATATAACAAAAGTATTCACAGCTTTTTCACAGATCGCAAAAGTAGAGTTTCTGTGCATGCGATATTCCGACCAACAATTTTTTCCAACTGACTGAATCCGAAACGTGTCCCAATTGCTAACGTCTGTATAAAAATATTATGGATATTATATAAAAGAACTTATAATGCTATGCTTTCATGAAGTTTGTATAAGCCACACACTCAGAACTTTTCATAAGCCGTTGTTGATGCTTTTCGCTACGTTAAGTGCAGTTCAGAATTTGTTCCATACATGTAGTTTTTTTCTGTTATTTCGTTGTTTTTGTTAGTAATGAATTGTTATGAAACATTTTTTTAGTTACGATTTTTACTATCAAAATGAATTGAACTTACTGCACACCTAGTGATAAAAAGTTGTTGTAGCTTGAACCTGGCAATCGTTAGAGACATTTTTTCAAAACCACGCTCGAAAAAAATTATATCATATGGCTTGTGAGACCCTCTGATGTTCTGATGTCGGAGTCTAATTTCATGCGAATCCGGTATTAACTCAGTTCTGGTAGTGAGTGTTGCGATGGTGAAAATATATTTGAGGATCATTTCAAATAACTCCACAGAGCATACACGAAATAACGTACGGTACAAAACGTAGAGGCAAAACTTCTCCGTATACTTAAAGTTTTTTTTTATTGCTTAGATGGGTGGACTAGCTCACAGTCCACCTTTGGTGTTAAGTGGTTATGGAGCCCATAGACATCCACCACGTAAATGCGCCACCCACCTTGAAATATAAGTTCTAAGGTCTCAAGTATAGTTACAACGGCTGCTCCGCCCTTCAAACCGAAACGCATTACTGCTTCACGGCAGAAATAGGTAGGGTGGTGGTACCTATCCGCGCGGACTCACAAGAGGTCCTACCACCAGTAGTATCTCTATAATTTGCCTATTTGTGAAGTTGAAGAAGTTGTGTTTTTTTTTTGTTCAATTTCTCAGCATATTTATCATCCACAGCATTGCCCCGAAGCTGCATTAGTGTCGGCTCGGGTACTTGCTGCCGAAGGAACGCCGGCAACAAGGTCCGCTTCCGGTGTGGAGAGGCGTCCATCAGCGCCACGACCTCCTCTTTGTAAGAGAGGAAGCGGTTCTCTACTCGCACAATCTCCGCCACAGTCTAAGTAAGTGTAAAAGTTTTTATAATAAGTATGTTAAAAATATAAGAAAACTAGCTGTACCCGTCCGCATCGCTGGGCATTTAAAATTAACATTATTATTTCTCACCGCCACAAAGGTTCTGTAGGGTGTAAGTGTAGGGAGTTCAACACTCATATAAATATTAGCCTATCCATTAAGTTCATGTATTTTCTACATGGGCACCAAGTTTCAAGTCAATCGGATGCACGGTTCAGTAGTTATAACGGAACATCCGTCAAAACCACTGTAGATTTATATATTAGTACCTATAGATCTTCGAGTAAAGTTAATGTGTAAAGGTAATTTATTTTTAATCATCAGAACGTTTAGTTTATGAGGTTTGCGACAAAGTTCTCGCTGTTTTTTTAATAATGAAAATGCAATTTTATTTTTAAAAAAATATCCAAATGAGTCATTCAATGCCTCGGCTGTATAGACGATTTGATGATTTTTTTCATCTTTATGGCACAGTTCGAATACCTTAATAATAAGTAATGACAGAAGAACATGACTTATTCTAAAATTTGTCGATATCCAAATATTTTTGCCTAAAGTATGTTTTCACCGAAATGTTTTATTGTAAGTGCAGTGTATGCTTAAAAAGTTGTCTTTTTCTGTTAAGGTAACTTTGTCAGTTCACGGTACCCTTCAAATTTTAATCTAAAAAATCTCAACTGTGTTGGTTGGTTGGATAAAACGGTTGTTCTAGCTTTTATTGCTTAGATAGGTGGACGTGTTCACAGCCCACCTGGTGTTAAGTGGTTACTGGAGCCCATAAACATCTACAACGCAAATGTGCCACCCACCTTGAGACATGAAATGTAAGGTCTCAGTATAGTTACAACAGCTGCCCCACCCTTCAAACCGAAACCCATTACTCGCTAGATTAGCATGCACCAGACGTCTTATCCTATAGGCTACGACGACTTCAGATTTACAGACTTAGCTTGTAGGCTTCAACCCGGGACGAATGATTTAGACCCGCGTGGGCTTAAAACACATCTTACCACTATTCCTTAACGACTAAAGATTAAAAGGTGTTGCTTAATCCGTTATGAACAGTATTGAAAATTATGAAATTTACGTAACAAAATATTTTCCCCGTCCAACTAATCATCAACTAACCAATTAGTAGTTTATTAATAATTTTCGGACTTTATATTACATTTGTTTCAATACAGAACGAAAAAAAAAACGGGACGCAATGAAACAAGAGATACAAAATCATTTCGTAAATCCTTAAAATGAATGCCATTGAGTTCAAGCTTAAATTACAAGAAAATCTTACGTTTTTAGAATTCGCTGCGCAATTATTTAATACGGGATTTGCTCGGTGAGATTTATCAAGGAAATTAAATCGTCTCGGAGCCTTGACAAGCTCGGGAAATTCATTTTAACGGCATCCGTAAGCCGGGCCGTGGTTGCTGAGTTCTTATTGAACACTTTAATTTTAATCAAAGCGATCTGTCATAAACTATGTCTTCACTTTATCGGATGGTATTATTCTTAAATGAAAATTGTTTGCAAATATATTTGTAAAATTATTATGATAAGCCTGTACCGAGCCTATATCTTTACTTTGGATATTAGAATCAAATTTTGTATTTTTAAATTTACCTTCTTCCCTAAAGCCACAAATATTTTTTAACTATGTGTATGTTTGTTTTGTTGAAACCTAAAGATTAGTAAAAAAATATAAAATTTTACCAAAAAACAACTTCATAATGGATCAATATGTAGTGACATATACCTAGTCAGGTCATAAGTATTGTCACACAGTAAAAACTTTTCTTTTAGAATGCTGGCCACAAAAAAGTTTATTGAATTCGAATTTCGAATTGTTCATGAAAATAAAAATGTATACTTTTAGAATTTTTACTCATTTTTAAATATGGAGTGGACGCTTAAAGAAGACCGTGTTGCAGTTATTGCGTTGCATCGTTATGGTTACGCGCCAATTCTAATTTTTAACATACTGAAAAATTTGAATATAACCAAAAGATTCGTTTATCGTACCATCAAACGATACAATGAAGACTCTAGTGTAGATGACAGGTCAAGAAGTGGTTGCCCTCGATCTGTTAGGACTCCAGCAGTGATAAAAGCTGTGAAGGCGCGAATTCAAAGAAATCCCAAACGTAAGCAGAAACTGTTGGCCCTTCAGATGGGGTTAAGCAGAACCACGGTGAAAAGGGTGTTAAATGAAGACTTAGGGCTTTGGGCATATCGAAGAACTACAGAACATCGTTTGAATGCTCGTCTAATGGACCTGAGACTGAAGAGATGCCGCGCTTTGTTGAAGCGGTACGCGGAAAAAAAAAATCGGGAAATTCTTTTTTGGGATGAAAAAATTTTTACCGTAGAAGAGAGCTACAACAAACAAAATGATAAGGTGTACGCACACAGTAGTGAAGAAGCGAGCAACCGTATTCCGCGTGTCCAACGAGGTCATTTTCCATCCTCGCTCATGGTATGGTTGGGAGTTTCTTATTGGGGCTTAACAGAGGTACATTTTTGTGAGAAAGGTGTAAAAACGAATGCAGTTGTGTATCAAATACAGTCCTGACGAACCTTGTGGAACCTGTTTCTCATACCATGTTCAATAACAGGCACTGGGTATTCCAACAAGATTTGGCGCCAGCTCATAGAGCGAAGAGCACACAAGACTGGCTGGCGGCGCGTGAAATCGACTTCATCCGGCACGAATACTGGCCCTCCTCCAGTCCAGATTTGAAACCGTTACATTACAAGATATGGCAACACTTGGAGGAAAAGGCGTGCTCAAAGCCTCATCCCAATTTGGAGTCACTCAAGACATCCTTGATTAAGGCAGCCGCCGATATTGAGATGGACCTCGTTCGTGCTGCGATAGACGACTGGCCGCGCAGATTGAAGGCCTGTATTCAAAATCACGGAGGTCATTTTGAATAAACTTTAGTGTCATAAGAATCTATGTTTTGTTAAGTTCATTTTGGTATATGAATGGTTACATAATGAATAAACTTGTTTAAATTATTTTACATTAAACATGTGACAGAATTTATGACCTGACTAGGTATTTGCGGTAGTATTTTTTTTTGCTTCCGCTTGTAAATTTCAACTAGAAATGGACAATTGGAAAAATATTGTTTTTGGTTATTTGATTATAGCATTTAAGACATAGTTTTTAAATGCCAATTGCGTATTAATTTAGTCACAAACTGTAGGTTAATGTAATTAATACAAAAAAACAATTCCTTTGAAATTGTTATTTATCCTGAAAACATCCTATTGATTGAATGTCGATTGACGATCAACACGAGCTCAAGGATTATATTCTGTAAGCGTTGAACAAGCCTAAGCCAATATTTAATCTACTAAACTTCTATCGCGAGCACAATGTTTATTTTTGTAGGATTTGCCTATTATAATTTGTAGATTTTTCTAAGCCTTTCTAGAACTTTAGTTGTTAGTACGAGAATTACTTTCATATGTTTATGTTATCAATATTTTAATTATTATCCTGATACTTGTTTCAAGTGCTCTCAATAATTTGAGTAATTACGCTACTTAATGATTTTTGTTTCATTTTAAATCAGGATTTTGTTCGTGCAAGTCTCGAAGTATCTCAAGTATATATTTGATACGTATTTAATTTACACAATCTCCTACAAACATAGTTGCAACAAAAAATAATAACATTACATTCCAATTTAGAGCTTGTCGTTCTCATATTATGAATGTTCATTATATTTGCTTATTGTCGCAGAGTTGTGTGCGCGTGGCTGGAAAGGATCCTTGGTGACTTTATCTGGCCGTTTTTTATTCTTGATTTTAATACGCTTCATAGTAATTTATGATCTCTTTCAAAGAATATAAGCAAGTACTATATGATAATTATATTTTTCTAAAACAATCCCCTAACATTGGCTGTGGTTGGAAAGTGGGTGTTTCAATCGATACAAATGGTCATAATGCCTTAAGAGGCCGTATGCTTGAAGAGGCCGTATTAAGGCCAATAAAGATAATTTCGAATGAGCTTAATACTTTTAGAATGCTATTATACAAAGGAATATTGCAGTGATCAATGTTTTCTGTTATAGATAGAAAATAAAGACTTTTCATGTGAAACTCTTTATGGAAAGATTAAATATATATGTACTACACATACTGGTGTCTTGTACATAAAGTTATTGTTGTTTCTTAATATTAATTTGGGACTTATAATATGACTATAACTTATATTTAATTCAGAATTTAAAAAAATAATCTAAAAAACATTCATAAATATTTAAATCGTCAAAACAAGTCTATTCTGTTCTATTTTGTTAAGAAATTTTTATTCTGTAAGCAAGATGAGATTAGATTAATGTTTGTAACGGAATATAGCGTTGCCGAGGAGGCTTTACAACAAAATCCAATTAGTAGTTAGAATTCTATAAGATTTCATTATGTCACACATTTCGAGTGGACGAGTTTTAATTTTAAGTAGCGCAAAAGTTGAAACATTACGTTGTGTTTTTCGTGAAATATGAGCTAAAGGATGTTAATATTGAGACGTTTCCATTGTTTATTTATCTATTAAGCATTAGTAATAGTAACAATAAACGTTCCGCATTTAATGAATCTAAGGTAGGAATTTTCTGTTATGAGTATTGAAAGGACGAAAAAGACAAGAACAAGTCTACTCAGAACTTTATCCAAGGAATATTTTTACCGTCTGATTCAGAAATAAACTCCCCTTCGCGGGGCTTCCTATACAAGATGTACTCCTTCAAACGAAGTTCAAAAAGATTCCTGAACGATAGATAGTGTTATCGCTGACATTCTTGATGTCCTGGAGACTCCGTGTCAACCTATCATCAGGTAGGCTGTATACTCGTCGGCATTAGATGTTTTCTAACAGAAACGGTCATAGTAGTTTATCCGTTCAGTGATTTGCTATATCATTTACGTAGAAGTTTCACATTGGCCGTCGTCGTGGCCTATCGGATAAGACGTCCGGTGCATTCGTGTTGAGCGATGCACCGATGTTGCATTCGATGTCAGGCGGGTACCAATTTTTCTAATGAAATACGTACTCAATAAATGTTCACGATTGACTTCCTCGGTGAAGGAATAAGGTGGTAGGACCTCTTGTGAGTCCGCGCGGGTGGGTACCACCGCCCTGCCTATTTCTGCCGTGAAGCAGTAATGCGTTTCGGTTTGAAGGGTGGGGCAGCCGTTGTGACTACTTATATACTGAGACCTTAGAACTTATATCTCAAGGTGGGTGGCGCATTTACGCTGTGGATGTCTATGGGCTCCAGTAACCACTTAACACCAGGTGGGCTGTGAGCTCGTCCACGCATTTAAGCTATAAAAAAAAGTTAGTTTTCATAACTATCTTTTTTTTATAGCAGCAGTATTTTTTTATAGGTAGGCAGCGGCTTGGCTCTGCCCCTGGCATTGCTGAAGTCCATGGGCGACGGTAACCACTCACCATCAGGTGGGCCGTATGCTCGTCTGCCTACAAGGGCAATAAAAAAAAAAAAAAAACCTCTATTCATTTTAATGAAGTTTGCTTTACACATATTATATATTATCGTAAAGTGATTGAGGTTTAAGAATGAATTATGCTATACGTATTATATGTGTGTAGCGTATGTGATAAAATATTGAGGTTTCGTGGTTTTCCGAAGGCTCACTGTAAATATTTGGCTTTGCCCAAGGTTTCATTACGGAAGCAATCTATTCGACGCTCCGCTAGGAATACAATTTTCATTTTGGAAAGCTCATCCAGTACGCTTGTTTTCTTTCGAAATTACTTTTTTACGTGACTCGTGTACGCTTTTGGTCCAATTCTAATTGATATTTTATATGCCGAAGCAATAAATATGCTTTATACAGGTTCTAAGATCAAGCTATGTTAGTCGCCACCGTAAAGTGGAAATACATGGTAAAGTGGACCTTGACATGTCTTTGATTTCAGTCCAAGAATGTCGTGTTCCAGTTAACGTCATTAATATTATTCGTTAAGAATAATTATTCACTAGCTTTTCGCTCGCATCTTCGCCCGTGACGACTACGCTTTTTATAGTTCATGCGAGACTCGTGCGAGATCCGTGCTCAGCAGTGGAATGAAATACTTTATTTTACCCGCACGGGTAGGTATTACCACATTGCCTACGTAATGCGTTCTGGTTTAAAACGTGGCGTTGTACTACATATTATTATATAGAACTGAGATTTACAACTCATGTCTCAAGCTGGGTGGCAGCAATTAAGTTGTTGATATCTATGAGCACCGGTAGCCAATTAACAGCAGGTGAGCCGTGAAACAATAAAAAATATTTTAAATATTTTAAAAACATTATTAAAAATAATTTTGTTTCTCAGGTTTCAAACTATTTTCATACAGAATTTTATCAAAATCAGTTTGTGGTTTGTTTGTCAAAATCTAACATACAAACAGAGACAATTTCGTTTTGTTAAAATTATTTGATATGTAACTTCTAACACTTTATATGAACACTACAGGAAAATCCGTTGACCAGGATCATGAGAACAAGATGTTGAGAGGATTAGGAGTATGATTATGATTTTGTTTGCTTATTGCAAACAAAAAGATAAAAAAATATGATAATTAAAAACGTTGCTATTTGTAATTCACTTCACTTCTTTAGTTGTCCCTTTATTATTCTTATCAGTAACCTTCAATGTAGAGACACCGAATCCTACTGTTTTATTATATGTATTGACTAGTTATTTGAATGTCAAGTAATAAAATTCCAGTATATTTTTTTGTCTTCGGCTTGCGCTTGTGGACAAGGTGCAACCTTCACCCATGCCATTAATAATTAAGCCAGTTATGCTGCGTGGAACCGGTGACCTCTCGCGCGTGAAGAACGCATCACACCGCTGTGTCATGAGCGCGTTTGAATTAGAATAAAATGTATTATATTGTAGTTCCTTTCGGTAGCGCGACATGTTTATAGTTGAACTGTTATCAATAGTAAATGGCGGCATTCACGTTGCGACTTCAGATCTTCTTATCTTTCTTCTTCGTCCTAGCGTTTCCCAGTGTAGTGCCAGGATCGGTTTTCCAACTTAAACTCCTTCATTTTACCCGCTCTTCAGGTCTGTCTTAATAACAGCGTTGTATTACGATAGGATTTCCTTTTAAACCGACAGGGTAGAATACTTTGCGGTATAAATTTTCAGGACGATGGCACCTACCCTTGCGGACTCACAAGTGAAATAGAAATTATTAACACGCTTTTATTAGCTTCATACGGATGTTAGTATGTTTGTATGTAACGGAAAATTTGAATGTGATTTTTACCCCCTTCAAAACGTCGGATTAACTCTAAATTTGGCATACTTATGAATGACTGATAAAAATTCAATATTTTAAACAGTTAGACCCGTTTTCCTTACTAGAATAATTAAGATTAACGATTTTTTGTTGGGACTAGCTCCCGATTTTAACAGCTCTTCCACAATATTAACAAAGCCTAATTCAACCGCTGTACAAATTAATGGCTTACTAGTATTGACACGCTGATGTTTAATTGTAACATCGTAGTGAATATAGTATATCGTATGAATTGTTTCAAAAACTAAAAAAGACGCTTTTAAAGAAAATCCGACTAGAAAAAGAAAATAAATTTATTGTAAAAAAAATTTATTAGTTTTTTTCGTTGAGTTTCAATTCGTTTATTAAACTATTTTACTGGTAGGAGGTAGGACCTCTTGTGAGTCCGCACGGGTAGGTACCACCACCCTGCCTATTCCTGCCGTGAAGCAGTAATGCGTTTCCGTTTGAAGGGTGGGGCAGCCGCTGTAACTATACTGAGACCTTAGAACTTATATCTCAAGTTGGGTGGCGTATTTAGGTTGTAGATGTCTATGGGCTCCAGTAACCACTGAACACCAGGTGGTCTTGAGAACGTCCACCCAATTAAGCAATAAAAAAAAATTGTAGTTTTCCTTCTAATTTACTACGTATAAGGATGAAAGAACTAAGGGCCTATCTGGAATTAAGTTCTTATCAGAGCCCATCGCTATCACAGCGTGGTTGCTGGTCCAAGTCGCAATTTTCTTGTACAGTGGCTGTCTCAAGCTGGAAAGCCTTATTGTTGCGTATCAGAAAAAAAATGATAAGATAGGGAAATGAGGTAGGAATATTACTGTCAATTACCAAGGTTCTCCTGCGTTGCATATTAAATATTCTTTGAATGAACTGAGTAAGCTTATTCAATTTAAATTTGAATTTTAAAATGTTTGAATTTGAAAACGTTACTTTATTTTCGAAGAATTAATTTTAGAGAAACTTTAATAAAATTCGTAATTGAACTTTCGTGTCATGTCCCTCAAAAAGTTAGTGACCTTTCTTTCAATTAAGGCCCCGTTAAACTAATTTAACAAAATCGAGAACAGAATGGAGTTACGCATTTTCTCTCGACAGCTCAAAAGTAAAATAATTGTCTCTTATTAAGTTTACTTTTTCTCAATTGTATAATGGATAGACGAAATGTTTTCTTTTGTTGCCCGTGAATTTTTCGTTGAACAATTAATGAGTTTATCAAACAAATTGGATGTTAATTAAAACTTCTGAAAGATTATAAACTATAAACTATTTTAATCTAAACGATTACGAATATCATTTAGTATTATATGAAACAATGACAATAAAAAATAACACAATGAGAGTAAAAAACGCGAGATAATATCGTAAAAATATTAATAATTATAATGTTAATAATAATTTGTACTTATATTAACTAAAGTTCAATTATTGTTCTCAGATATCTCTGGATTCGTATAGCTCTATTCGAGAAGCAGCTGGCAAAAATCATTGAGCATTTAGTGACGAATGCTACTCGTTATTATGAACGTGATGCTCTAGTGGCCGACCCTGACTACGGCAGTATTCTTAGTTCACTGCTAGTAGGGCCATGCGCGCTAGAATATTCAAAGGCTAAACCACCAGTTACATTCTGGACCGATCCACCAGCTGATGAATTGGTGAGTATACCTTTTTCTGGTTCTAAGTCGTACAATCTTGACAGAGCGGTCGTGGTCATGCATCAGTTGAAATCCTGCGATACCGATGCGATGCCATGCGATGTTTCGCAGAGTGAGAGCAATCATTTATGTTGGAGTGAGTCACAGATTTTATGAGGTCGGTCCATCGTGCTGGAGATCGTCCGCGAGATCTTTTGCCCTCGATTTTCCCTTGCACCACCAACCGCTCAATAGAGTCCTCATTACGAGCAATGTGCCCGAATAACTTGAGGATTCGAATTTATATATAAATAACTATATTTATAATAGTATAGTCAGTATACATATTAAAGTAATAATAGTGTTTTGTAATCAATATAGAACATATCAAAAGGACAGATAAAGCTCTAAATAAATCCAATAAATCCTAGCCGTATTTGAGGGTTGGTACACGAATAAAAACAGGACTTATGAAATATTAATTTTCTTATTCATTTTCAGGTTCAAAGACATCGTATGTCAGCGGGTACAACGACACCGCCTTCAGTTCGAAGACCGATTTTGAACTTTAAAAGGAGTCTAAATGCCTCGTCTGACGATAGTTCATCAGTCAACACAGGTAATTAGTATAAAATAAAATAATTGAGGGTTTGTTTAACAGCCGACTTTTTGTTGTAATGAACATTTTACTTTAATTCGGCAATTATTGCGTTCAATTTTAATTGGATGTTTCCCAAAGAAAATTCTGGTAGCCTGATAAGGTTTAAGATTAATTTTAATTTATTTTATCACAGTTACGGGCAAGGGAACGACAAGTGCCAAAGATTACGTAGAAAGTTTGCATCAGAATTCAACGGCTACGCTCCTATACGGAAAGAACAATGTTCGTGTACAGCCTGTAAGTTGTTATACATTTTGACTGAATAATTTTCAGTTGTGTCTACACGTATTTATATCTGAAATGGAAAATTGCATTTAGATTTGACAATTTCACTATTACTAGTGGTCCCCTGGTAGTCGAAATTTGACTATAATTAATTGAAATCATAAGTTTGTACAGTATTATGATTCTATTGTCAAAGACTATTATTATATTTCGATAATTACAGATTTTGCCAAGCCTACACTTTAGACAAATATTATTTAAGACAAACAATATTATTCTATTCTCAATTTGACCACAGACTATAAGCAATAAGAAAAGTTTGACAATAAAAAAATAGTATGCATACGTGTGTGTGTCAAGTACACGGTAGTGTGTGTAACGTTTTTTTTTATTGATTTTTAGTGCATATTTATGCATAATTTTAAAAACTATTCAAGTTCTGCACTTCTTCTCTATATTTTCTATAAGTGTGAGAAATTTCATACTCCTCCGACCACACAACTTTCTTAAAAAGAGGTATAGTAACCGGCAAACTTCTTGAGCAAATGACCTTGACTGCGCAGAACCGAATTTTAGATCACTTTGGTGGTGAGGGTGAGGCGCGACGGCAGGGGAAATCGTATCGAGCGCGTTATTGGTAGATCAATCGAACCTTGCGTCCCGCACCGCGCCCTCGTTCCGCTTGCTCCCAAAAGTACGCTTGCGTACAGTGAAAAGTCTATCGTTATTCATCGTTCAGTTATTTGTTATAATTGCTTGTTGACTTTGTTGCCATTGCTATATGTTGAGTGTTTGTTGATTTTTTATAAAAAATACACTATGCCGCGACAAACTGGTGTAGTATTCAAAAGAAAGGGTAGAAAAATTGTGTACGACGTATATTGCTTCATTATAAAACAGGGGAAGAATGATATGGAAAAAGTAAAACAGACTTCGGAAGCAAGAAAAATATCAGTGAGTAGTGAGTGGCTCGGAATGAAGCTTACGACGAATTATGAAAGAGCTAGGCTTCAGATGGAAAAAAAAAACAGAAAGTAATCGGAAGCTGGTAATTGAAAAAAGTAACATTCGATTACTACGAATCGAATATCTCCAAAAAATCATTAATTATAGACAAAAAAGAAGACCAAACCGACCGAGTTGTAAACTACACCAATGAGCCCTATGTCGACTCATCACGATGATAGCGACTCGGGTGATGAAAACAGTGATGATGATGATGGTCAAGATTAGGATAACGAAAAAAAAATTACAAATACCAGCTTCGCTTCAACTGAACCAAGACCTGGCAACAGCTCTAGTTTTGACTTAATAGAAGGAATATCTATTTTACCCCAAGATTAAATTATTACAATTATTAACCTATATTTTTTGTTGATGTTCTAATAAATATATAAATAAATACATAATATGTCGATTTTCATAATTTAATAGCATTATGACGCAGAGTAAATAATGTTTTTGCACGTGAGTGTACCATGCGCGAACTTACCCCCACTACGTCGACAAATGCTCAAGAAGTTTGCCGGCTATTATACATAGTTTTTGCTTCACGTATTAATATCACTATTATAAAAGTGTAACTTTGACGTGCATGGATTCAAAATATAAGTTGAATTCATTGAGTGTTAAGTAAGCATTTCATATTTTCGTTACTTAGTTATTAATATTGTATATAGAAAGACGCAGAGGAACCCATGGCAGGGTATTTGAGCCTTCATCAGACGGCGGTTGGATTGGTGATTAAATGGACACCAAATCAGCTCATGAATGGTTACGCCGAGAGCGAGAGTGTTGACAAAAGGTTTGTATCTCAATGAAGGTAGGTAGGTACTTACAAATATTTTTTTGAAATTTATTTTGCACATTTTTTTTTCTGAGCACGTTCCTTTGATATTGTCGTCTTCTGTATCTAGAATTATTTTAAAACTTTAAGTTTCTGCTACTTGTAGGATAATAATTATACATCGGCTAATGATTTTCCTTATCGGAAGGCTCAATGTTACCTAAAGAATCATGGAGAGAGCTATGTTTTGGGTGTCCCTGCGAAATCGAATCAGGAATGAGGAGGTTCGCAGGAGGTTGAATTGGCTGAGCCGTTAGGACCACAGAGTTTTCGTGTGGTAGTCGTAGCGCACTGGAAGTCTTACGTAGTTATGTAAGCCTCCCAGTGAACCGACGACCTCCTGAAGGTGGCCGGAATCCATTGGAGCCGTGTAACGCAGAACTGGTCATTATGATGAGCTTCGTGGAGGGGCCTATGTCCATCCGTAGAAAGAAGCCTGTGAGCTGGCAATGAAATAATTTTCGTTAAACAAAATACAACTTATTTTCATATCCTGCTGGAGTAGAAGAAACTTTAAGTAATTACTCTTCCAGTAAGTCGCTTCTTAACTTTGTTTGTTGTTATCTACTTGTTAGTTGTTCCCAAGTAGCACCCGGCTCACGAACCCTTCGTTACGTGAGGTTTTTTTTTCTGCCATTCGATTATGTATTGTTGGAGTTACGTTAAAATTTCCTTACAAAAAGGGAGTTTTTTTTATGTGAGTTTTTGTGCTACTTTTTAATTGTTACTTTATTTGTGTTTTTGTTATGTTTATTGTGAGTTGTGTATTTAATGTAGTGCTTTTTACGTTAATTGTGTAGTTTGTGTAGCTTGCTTCGGTGTCATCTTGTGCATGCGTCCGCCTGTCAACACACATGTGTTTTGTGCAGCACGAAGCCGTGTACCGTGTACAGGAGTCGCTGTGCCGGTCCCCTATGCGTCGACTGGTACGTAGCTTCTGGAACATGCCCACTGCTATTCAAAATCAATCAAACGTGGGCACGGAACGGGCCTCAGAGCGAACCCCACTACCCGGGCAGAAGCTCCCTGCCACGCAGAGCAGAGGGGGTATGCTGCTGGGAGGACATTAAGGGGGGAGGGGGCTGTTCGCAGCGTGTTAGACAGCAATTTTTTTTTATTGCTTAAAGGGGTGCACGTGCTCACAGCCCACCTGGTGTTAAGTGGTTTCTGGAGCCCATAGACATCTACAACGTAAATGCGCCACCCACCTTGAGATATAAGTTCTAAGATCTCAGTATAGTTACAACGGCTACTCCACCCTTCAGACCGAAACACATTACTGCTTCACGGCAGAAATAGGTAAGGCGGTAGTACCTACCCGCGCCGACTCACAAGAGGTCCTACCACCAGTAATTATGCAAATTATAATTTTGTAGGTTTGTTTTTTATTACACGATGTTATTCCTTCACCGTGGAAGTCAATCGTGAACATTTGTTGAGTACATATTTCATTAGAAAAATTGGTACCACCCGCCTGGGATTCGAACGGGTACGCCCCGGCGTCGGCTGATGTCCTCTGCTTTTTTTTATCTCTGGTTTCCCTTCAAAACGTACAAATCTTTCGCCTTTCACTGTTATTCGATTCTTTTATTATTATGTTTTTTTATTGTAACAATTCTTACGTAAGTGGCTAAGTTTTTGCTGGTATTGGTAGGCGAGCAGGCAGTTAAAACGCAACAGTCGCATATGTCATTAACTATGTCAATTTATGGCAAACAGGTTGCCAATCGTCGCATGTTGCAAATGTTATGCTATTTACATTTTATCTGAAGACAAACCCGAAATGTACAGACAATAAATTCACATATTTGTTCCTAATATCTTACATATTAATTTGAATGTCGAATGATTTTATCATAAATTAACGTCGATGAGATAAATATTAATTTTATATATATTTTAAATTATCATATTAAAATTTCGAATCACAATTAACGTATCTGGCCATATAATATTGCAATATAAATTACTAAGAAGATTATTTTCAAATCATAACAACAAATTTTTATGTTACATTTAAAAAATATTTGGTCGAATGTTTCTAATTACTGGTGGTAGGACCTCTTGTGAGTCCGCACGGGTAGGTACCACCGCCCCGCCTATTTCTGCCGTGAAGCAGTAATGCGTTTCGGTTTGAAGGGTGGGGCAGCCGTTGTGACTATACTGAGACCTTAGAACTATATCTCAAGGTGTGTGGCGCATTTACGTTGTAGATGTCTATGGGCTCCAGTAACCACTTAACACCAGGTGGGCTGTGAGCTCGTCCACACATCTAAGCAAAAAAAAAAAAAAAAATATAATCAAATTCGAAACATGTCTTGAAATGAATTTCGTCTCAAAGCTATAAATTATGAAGCCCTCACCTGCGTGGTCCAGTCAAATTTCGTTTTTGACGATTCGCTCGAGGTAAATGTGCTGCGATAGCTCATAATATTACTTTTGTAGGCACCGCTACGTCCACCAAATATCCTGAGTGATTAAGTTACAAATTAATAAATATAAATCTCTATATATAAAAATGAATTGCTGTTCGTTAGTCTCGCTAAAACTCGAGAACGGCTGGACCGATTTGGCTAATTTTGGTTTTGAATTATTCGTGGAAGTCCAGGGAAGGTTTAAAAGGTATATAATATAATATTTAAATATAAAAAAGCTCGGAATTATATAAAAACAATTTTGTTTTTCCTTTGATGTGTCCCCTTGATGTCTCTTTTATTTATCGATTGAGGCACTACGAAGTCTGTCGGGTCAGCTAGTGGGATATAAATGAATGGGATGAAATGAAATATAAATATAAATTTCCATAGTGCGTGTCCAGAGGTGTTTTTTGCAACGTACCATCCGGCTTGGGAATGAGCTCCCCTCCACGGGGCTTTCCGAGCGCTATGACATGTCCTTCTTCAAACGAGGCTTGTGGAGAGTAGGCTTAACAATGGACAGTGGCTTGGCTCTGCCTCTGGCTTTGCTGATGACCATGGGTGACGATAACCACTTACCATCAAATGGGCCGTATCCTCGTCTACCTACAAGGGAAATAAAAATATGTAAATGAGAATGTTAAATTAATGTTGATCGATTTTTTTTTTTTTGATCTACATAAAGAAGCACTGTAACTTTCTTGATCAATAAAATATATTTAAATACTCCCGCGTCTCAACACTCTCAACGACTTAATGCTTTAACGGTACTTACTACATACTTTGGAGAGGCTTAACGACGAAAGGAAAGATCTTCCACCGAGCTGGTGATATTTGCTCGGTAGACCGACGGTCCGAATGTTGTTGTTCGGAACTTGTATATATGCAAGCTTATCTTGAAAATGTCGTAAGCGAGATTCAGGCATCTGTCAAATATCTTGCGTTGTATGATGGCTACCCGCCACAATACGATACTAATTTCTTTACTTGAAGTACATTAAATCGGCTTAACGACAAGGGAACGTACAAAAGAAAACAAAACTGCAAACATTCGTTTTTGCATATTAAGTAGCCATTAATAATATTCTTGAGATTAAATAAACAAATACGACAAAATAATATTTACTTTTTCGAAACTAGTTTAAAACGAGTTGTGAACGCATAAAAATGTTTAAAAGTTCGGGAATAATTTAATGATAAAACCAGCTCCTTGACACGTACATATGTATGCTTCAATTATACTAAATCTTTGTCGTCGAGTTTTTATTTTTCATATCGATGCACGATTAACGATGCACCAAAAAAACCTGTCATCTCAATTTTTTGCATTCACATTTGCGATGCGTAGAAGAAAAAAAAGAAAACAATAAGTCACTAATAAGAAACTGAGAAAGAAGAGAATTTTTATTAAAACAAGTCTGAAGATTGAAAATTGAATTAACTTTTTTACATAATTAAAGATACTTTTACGGTTTAATCCGGCATTTTATACTATCGGTACAGTTTTTATATTATAGTCACCACTTCATTCATTAATCCGCTGACGATTACTGAAGACGGACGACCACAAAAAATGTAAAGTATCCGAAAAGTCGGAAATAATATAATTATATTACAAAAACGCAACATTAAACCGCAAAATAGGTTTAGTTACATCTACCGAAGACACATCACATCTACCGTAAACCGAAGAAAAAACGTTTCTTCAGTTACGTTCCTCAAAATTAAGACATGACCATCCACCGTCTTTCTGCTTAGGGTTTTCGAATACATCCCAAAAACTGCTAGATGCTGAACTGTATTACGTGTTTAGAGCAATTAAAGAAACCCCGAAGTGGCTGTTCTATGCCCTGGAGCTATCGAATGCGACCGCTACTCAAATTTACTGTATGGAACGCTGTTGGCGCTGCAGAAGGCTTAAATTAGATTTGACTTTTTTTTATCGCTTAGATGAGGGAACGAGCCCACAGCCCACCTGGTGTTAAGTGGTTACTGGAGCCCATAGACATCTACAACGTAAATGCGCCACCCATAATTAACAACGGCTGCCCCACCCTTCAAACCAAAACGCATTACTGCTTCACGGCAGAAATAGGCGGGGTGGTGGTACCTACCCGCGCGGACTCACAAGAGATCCTACCGCCAGTAATTACGCAAATTATAATTTTGCGGGTTTGATTTTTATTACACGATGTTATTCCTTGACCGTGGAAGTCAGTCGTGAACGTTTGTTAAGTACGTATTTCATTAGAAAAATTGGTACCCGCCTGCGGGATTCGAACTCCGTTGCATCGCTCGATACGAATGCACCGGACGTCTTATCCTTTAGGCCACGATGACTTCAAAGATCATGCAACTATTAGAAGATGCATAAATGTCTCGAAGAGAAGATAATTCTGTGAGCTCGAACACAAGATTTTTCTTATAGCTATTATATATAAATGAGCTTTTATATTAAGCTCATTGTACGCGATTAAATTAGGCGAGAGTACGTTAAACGATTATAATCTTTATGTATTCACACAACGATCAAAAATCACATAAAACAGATGATAGTATAAAAAGAATTATCATGAGGCCGAGCTCGCCTTACGAGTGGCGATACTTATAAAGTTTGTTTATATAAGACAATAGATATTCTTGTATTTGAGAAGCTTTTTTTTCCTTTTTGGAAATAATAACAACAATAACTAACCTGATGCTAAGTGGTTACCGTTGCTCATGAATGCCAGCAATGCCGGGGGCATAGCTAAGTCGCTGCCTACCGTATAAATGTATGATGACGTTTTGTGTATAATACAGTGTGTACTGGGCGATGTCACTGCAAGTGCAAGTGTGGGAGGTGGTATACGTGCACGTGCATCGGTCTCAAGGTAGCGACGCGCTCATACTTGTCGGCCAGGACGGAGTGCAGAGACCTCCCATACACTTCCCGAAAGGTAAGTCCGCGGCAAATTCGATTTAGAACCAAGATATTTTTTAGATACGAAATCATCACGAAATACGAAATGTAAATGACTTATAGTGAATTTTGTTTTAAATAATTAATCTATTGTTATTTCTATATACAAATAAAAAGTTGTCTCGGCATTCTCATAAAGAAGTGTGCTTTAATATACTTGTATTTCAAATCTAGTTAGAAAACAAACGAAATACTTTAACAGGCATTTAAAGAAACTAAAAAACAATATATGCGAAAATCTAAAAAAATAATTTAAGGTAAAATCAAAAAAAAAGTACTAAAGAAAAATAAGGAACAGAATTGAATCGACTCTTTAAACATACTTTAAATTATTTATGAAGTACACATCAAAGGTACATACACCGCCAAGAAAAAGAATTGTGTTATAATAAAGAAGAAAACAAAACAAACTAAGGTACTTTATGATCATCGAAGCACCACTCTCTCGTTGGCAGAATATCATTTTAAATAAGCATATAGCAGTGTATAGTAGTCGATAGGTACTATGATGATTTTACTTTTTATATTATAAACTAGCTGACCCGGCAGACTTCGTAGTGCCTCAATCGATAAATAAAAGACCTAACCTTTTGTATAAAATAAACTTAAAACAAACAAAAGGAAACCGTCCGACGGGGGACACATCAAAGGAAAAACAAAATTGTTATTTTTATTTAATTGCGAGCATTTTCATATTTAACTTTCTTTTAAGCCTTCTCTGGACTTCCACAAATAATTCAAGACCAAAATTATCCAAATCGGTCCAGCCGTCCTCGAATTTTAACGAGACTAACGAACAGCAATTCATTTTTATATGATTAATATATAGATTAAAAAAATGACGCTCTTGATTTGTAATGTTTTTCAGGAGGTCACTTGCTGTCTTTTTTGAGCAATCTAGAGACAGGTTTATTACCTCATGGTCAGCTAGATCCACCCCTATGGTCACAGAGAGGGGCTGGAAAAGTAAGTAAATGAATATCGAATTGAAAGATTCCATTATATTCAAACATAGGGGTTAAGTTTCATCATCAAATCATTTATTGTTAATTATTGTTTTAATTATCGTATTTTAAGTATGTTAACACATTGACTGCCGCGTAGGTCACCGGTGACCTACACGGCGCACTGAAGTAATTGTGTCTATTTCTGTTACTAAGCGCCTGGATTACCTAACTTCGCCTTCTTTTGTATGTTAATGTGTCTTATAGTCTTTTAGGTCACACTTAGAAATATATTCATTCTCAGTGTCTTCAGATTCATCTTTCCCAGAATCTACTAATCACTGGTGGCAGGACCTCTTGTGAGTCCGCACAGGTAGGTACCACTGTTTCGGTTTGAAGGGTGGGGCAGCCGTTGTAACTATACTGAGACCTTAGAACTTATATCTCAAGGTGGGTACGTTTATACTTATATGCTTATACGAATTTACGTTATAGATGTCTATGGTCTCCAGTAACCACTTAATACCTTTTCCTCTGTGAGCTCTTCCACCCATCTAAGCAATAAAACAATTAAAAAACAAACTAAAAATTCTGGCACCTTAGTAAGAAGATAGAAGAGAGAATTCGACATAATTACTTCAGTGCGCCTTGTAGGGCACCGGTGACCTACAAGGCAGTCAACGTGTTATTTTAACTATAATAGCTCTATCGCCTGTCTAGATCATTCCACAAGAAATTAAAGTTTCATGAGATTAGATAAAGTTCCATCCGACTGCTTAATGACACGGGACGAACAAAAAACATCGCAAAAATGTTGATAACAAATTTAACATTTACTAGGTTTGAGAATTAAATTGCCGCAAACCGAACTGGTCTACACAAGTTTTTTTTGCATCTTGATAGTTCTAATCATATAGTATACATACAAATGTATTATAATAATTTTGTGTTATTATATAAAATATCCTGGATATTTTATACATATATTCTAGAATTGCTTTCCTTAATCTATTATTATTATTGACATTAAATTTTTTAATACTTATTTCAAAGTTTGGTATTCTCTATGCCAACAGAGCTTAAATATGGCAATCGGAAAGTTACATTTAAAAGTACTACTTGGAAATAGTTGAAATTTCAAAATCTTTAAATTTATTTAGGATTCATTTTATAATAATATGTCCAAATTTAATAAACAAACTTTTGTAGTAGATGCGTACACGATCATCCTATATATCACTACATAACTTAGTGTAGGATCTTAGTGTAGAGTGATAGATTAAGATAGAATTATATTCCTTTCGATTCCCATGTTTAGAATAAGCAAGGCTTTAGGCTTAGCCGTTTTAAAATACCAAATGAATATCTTCAGGTATTCGGTAGAGGAAAAAACCGGAGACGTCCTATGCCAAGTCTCTCCGAATGTGGCGAAAGTGACGAAGTGGACCAAGACGAGGCTGCCGGCGATTACGTTTTCCGTATTGTCAACAACGCTATAGCCGACAGAGAAGGTGCCCTTTTACCTTAGCTTACAGTAGTTTAGTTTTTTCATCGCTTTTCACGAGTCTTTGGCATTGTTAATACTACTTTTACGTATTCATCTTGCCTTTATTATTGCCACTACATTACTTTCGAACTGGTGTTAAATAGTTTTTTTTCTTTTTTTTTATCGTCTTTGTAGGCAGACGGGCATACGGCCCACCTGATGGTGAGTCGTTATCGTCGGCCATGGACTTCAGCAATGCCAGGGGCAGAGCCAAGCCGCTGCCTACAAATACATGAACATGAACCCATTCAATAATGTAAACATCATACCCGTATAAAGGCTAAATTCCATCCAAAACTTGAAGCCTCCAATAATTATTGATACGCGGCAGAAATAAAGATGATTGCAGTTTTAAATCAATTTAAACGATTTTATTTGAAACGTACAATGAAATAAATTCTTTGTGCCGCAGCAATGCGTCATTCTCTTCTAGAGCGAGCAGTTCAGTCGCCTCCGCGCACTCCGCGCAGGCCTCTAGCATCAACATCTACTACTTCCTCTGATTCGTCAACAATGTCAGTCGATTGTCCACCTTCGGCTGGATTTAGTGGGCTTCCTCCGATAACACCAGCTCCACATCAGCCTGTTGAACAGGTATTTAAATTAACTAGTGGTTCCCTGGTAGTCGTAATTCGACTATAGTTAATTAAAATTATAAGTTTCTACACTATTACGATTCTATTGCCAAAGACTATTATATTTCTATAATCAGAGATTTCGCCAAGACTACACTATAGATAAATAATAATAAAGATAAACAATAATAACCTATTCTCAATTTGACTATAGCAATAACAAAAGTTTGACAACAAACAAAGAGTAGGTATATGTGTGTGTGTGTGGTTTTGTGTGTTTGTGTGTGTATGTGTGTGTGTGTGTGTGTGTGTGTGTGTGTGTGTGTGTGTGTATCAAATACATGGTAGTGTATTAGCATTGTGCACTTCTTCTCTATATTCTCTATAAGTGTGGGAAATTTCATAATCCTTCGTCCGTGCAATTTTCGTAAAAAGGGATACGAAGTTTTTGCTTCACGTATTAATATATAGATAACATTTATCGTTAGTAGGCATTTTTAAACTTAACAGGCATTATAAATAGTAAATGTCAATTGCATAACAAATGGCTAAGTTGGGTTGTTAGTGATACTAACTACTGTGCCACGAGTCGAGGTTAGATTTGAGGTCGGACTTATGTTAAATTATATATATATTTAGTATCCGTAAGTTAATTGTAATTTTAGTAAGTTTATATTTCGCAATTAATTATATAAAGTAAATCGAACGGAATGGATTGTGCGCGATAATTGCTAGTTTGGCGAAGATCTTCCACTGAGTGGGAGAAATTGCTTGGTAGACTGACGGTCTAAATATTGTTTTTTGGAACACATATATATGGAAGCTTATCTTGAAAATGTTGAAAGCGAGATTCAGGCATCTATCAAATATCTTGTGTTCTATGATAGTTACCGCCCCACTTGTTTTATTGTGGTATCGGGTTAAGAATCACCAGTTATACTAAATGTCTTCGATATCTGGAACAATTTCAGTATCCTTGTATTCAAGAAGGTATCAAATATTTATGATTTATGGTTATCGGTATGGAGTTCGAAAACAGTCCTCAGCGGCTATGGTCCAGGTATTGCCGTTTTCTTACTTGCCGTTGGAAATATCGAGCTTTCCCATTTTGTCTTCCTAATTAAGCTGGTTTTCACAAGTGACTTTCACAATGAAGGTTGCAAATATGTGCTGTAAAATTGTTGTACAAATACATATCACCAAGCTCTCTAACTTTTCATGAAGCCATAATAATTTCCAGTTTGAAAGGAAGACCTCGGATCTCATGTCTTGGGAATGGGTTACAATTTTAACGTTCAGATGCCTCTTTAAATCAGATGGGTTTTGAGTTTATTTACCCATCCATAACATTTTCTTGTTTCAAAAATGACAAGCCAAGCTTTTTTTCTGAAACAAAAAAACCGATCGACTAATTGATGAAACAATTTACACTCCATTTTGGCCTTTTATTAGAATTACTTATACAATTAAATAGTTGAATTCATTTGGCTGTAATTTAAATTTTAAATTGAACTTTGGAAGTTCTACTTAATTAGCATTATGGTAATGGGCTCTCACTTCAGCAAAAGGCTATGTAAATCAATTACTTAACACATTTTGGCTTATAAAGCTCAAATTATCTTTAGTACCATATTTTTAGTGTATCCAAGCGGCGGTTATAATTATAAACGGTATATATATAAACGGTAATAATAATATTAGAAGTATATATCATTCGTATACTCGTATATGATGTCAAAAAGGAAACCTTATTTTTATTGAAGTCATGACTATAGTGGTCATTTGCAATTCATATTTTTCCACAATTAGATAATTTAGTTTTCTTGTGTTTTTAATTTTTCAGTATAGCTGTAACTATAAAATGTCTGTATCTTATGTCTTTCACAAAAGCCTTTGAAATGAACGATGGCATTTATGTTGATTGTCCCTGGGCCGATCAATAGCAGTTATTTTTTTAAAACTATTAATAAGATTGAAGGTCCACTTAGTATTTTTTGGAGTCTACATAAACAGCAAACTGTATACTACCACCAACCTTAAAACCCCAATTGTGTTGTGTAACGGTAAGTCACTGTCATAGCATTCAGATTGCAACACAATATTATTTCTACGTGTCAGAATTAGGAAATACGGTACTATCTACCCGTGTTAGCTCTATCGTCGTTAGTCGCTTTTGAGCTAAGATATGGTGGTGAAAAGTATTGGTACCACTCCAGACCAATTTTTAAAATAAATAAAAATTTCACAGACTGCGTCAATTGAACTGGTATGCAGTACGATGCGTAGACAGATAATATCGAGGGCGTTCTACGGTTGGCTCGCGTATTGCCGACATTTGTCCACTGTGAGAACCCATCTAAGCGGTCTTGTGCATCCCAATATAATTACGAAAGGTACGTTGTTTGTTGTTCAGCATGAGGTAAAACTAAAATTTAAAGTCTGGTAGACTATCAATTGAATATACAATTTATATTGTTAACTAGATAAATAAAAGACCTAAGCTTTTGTATAAAATAAACTTAAAACAAAACAAAAGGAATCCGTCCGACGGGGGACATGTCAAAGGGAAAACAAAATTATTATTTTTATTTAATTCCAAGCATTTTCATATTTATCTACCTTTTAAACCTTCTCTGGACTTCCACAAATAATCAAGACCAAAATTAGCCAAATCGGTCTAGACTAACGAACAGCAATTAATTTTTATTTATATAGAAGATTATTTTTGTAAATCTAACCGTACAAGAGAGAACACAAGTGATGTTTATGATATGTTATGCAGATGTATTTGAATTATTGAAATAATTTGTTACCATTGACTACCATTTGGTTGGAGAATCTTTGCTTAATCAAATTTGACACGATTTAGAAGCGTACCCATGTTCAGTAGTTTTTCAGTTTCATTATAAGTATTACGTCCATAGAAGGAGCAGACTCTGGTCTTACAGAAGAAATATGGCGTTCAATGACCGACGACAGTGGTACTGTAAATGACAAAAACGAAGTATACAGACTCGTTTATTACGGTGGTGTTCAGCATGACATCAGAAAGGAAGTTTGGCCATATCTCCTTGGATATTATGAGTAAGAAATCATTTACTACAATAACGTAAAGCATTTAGTAGTAGTGATAGCTCTAGTAATGCTTCATTTAATGTCCTTGTAAGCAGACAATCATAGAGCCCATCTGGTGGTTAGTGGTTAAGTCAGTAATGCCACCGCCTCCCCCTGAGTATTCTCGGAAAACCTAGTTTGAAGAAAGACATTCCATAGCGCTTAGGAAATTCCGTGGAGGGGAGTTGTTTCAAAGATAGATCGTCCACGGCAAAAAAGATTTCTTAAAACGCACCTTAGATAAATGCAGTGGTTCTAGATAAACTGGATAAGACTACTCCGGTGGCAGGCGATGCATTGGTAAAATGAGATTGAAACATCAAACTCAAACCATTCTTCGATGCGCTCCACACGGTACTTACGGCTCAAAACGCAAAAAAAATGAAAGTCTCTTCTTGAACCCAGAGGTCCCAAATATTCGGAAAAATAGCCGAGAGGACAGATTTTCTTATTGTACCATAGCTTCTTTGAAAATTATATTGAATAACGTCATTTCTAACTTCTAAAATACGAAAAATTTATTTTATTCTAAATGTAGAAATAAATTAGGCTTTAGTGTTACTAAGCGTTAAGAATATTTAGAAAGAAAATTACTTGAGCAAAATGACAGAAATAAAATGGACCAATACTTTAAAAATGAAGGGACGAGGTGATCTCCATTCATTCATCAGTTTTCATTCTGTAAATAATTAAATGAAATAATGTTTCATAAAATCATTTTAGTCGTACGAAAATGATTATTTTAAATAAGTAAAGAACCTTTTATAAATCATCTGTATAAATGTAAATCTGCAACTCTCATATGCATATTAGGAAATGTCTTGGTGGGGATTAAATATAATCTGATTATAAGTTGTAAGATAGTTTCTTAAAATGTTAAAATAAATAGATTTATTTATCCCTCTTCTATAGATGAGGTCCTCATTATAACTAAATTATGAAAATGCGTTTTATTTAGATTCGGTTCAACAACAGAACAAAGAATAGAACAGGATGCGTCTTGCCGTCGTCAGTACGAGACCACAATGTCGGAGTGGCTCTGTGTTGAAGCCATCGTGCGACAGAAGGACAGAGAAGCCACAGCCGCTTCAATAGCGAGGCTCAGTGAAGCCTTGGGAAAACTGCCACCCGTGGAGAGTAATGGAGATTCTGGAGAGGTAGTTTACGCGTAGAATGTGCACTATTCCTAAAATTGTATCATAAGCAAATTTGACGTAATTATATCCAAATCAAAATCAAAATCCAATTCAGTTTTCGCGAATCATAGTTAAAACTACTATTATGAATTAATATCCTGTGTTTCTTATTTTCGTTAGATTATTGTCGAGGCTTGGAATACTTTACTCGTATATTTGAACTTTGTTCACAATGTTTCCGTTGCAATTATACGTTAAAAAAAATCATACAGGTTTTCGAAGACGATTGCAGCGTTATATCAGACAACCCTCCAATTGTAACTCCAGAGCCTAGCGATAACGAACAAAGGCGACCGGAAAACAAACCTGTTCTGTCTCGAGCACCCAGCGTAGATGAGATTGACAATATCGACTTAGACTCGGAAGAGAAAGAGAAAGATGTTAAAGTTAACGGAGAGACTGACACGAGTGATACTAGAGAAATAGATAGTCTTAAAGACTTAGATGATGAAGATGACGATGTTCATTTAAAAAGCGTTGTGGAGAACCCGGATATGAGACGAGAAAGTATAGCTGAAATAAAAAGACTGGCAGAAGGTATCGTTCAGAAAAGCGATGGAAGAGGATTACTTTGTAGCGTTGATAGTGCGAATGTGAACCTTAACGGCGTTGACCAAAGATCCTCTGTAGAGGAAAACGGTCCGAGTCCACAGCAGCATACTAGCGTCATAGTTACTAATCCGTCTGTTGATCTAGTACCGTCGGGATCACCGGCTTCCGGTGGAACAACTGGTATGTGTTACTTTAGAATTTCATACAACATTTCAGCGTACTGCGTAATCCATCTAGTTTTGTTTAGACCTCAAAAATCATATAATGGATACTGATATTGAGGTACATCAAATTTATACGTATTATTTTTGAAATTCTACTTTTTAGCTAATGTGAGCCCGTCCCGTAGTCCATTAGGAGTGGTACGAGAAGAATCTCAATCTGCTGGTGCATCATTTGACACTCTGGAACCAACGAGTGATCAACGTCCAGAGACTAGATCCAATTGCGTTTCACCTGCAAGTTCTAATGGTGGAGTTTATTCTGTAAGTTTACATTTTGTTTTATTTATTCGTTGCGTGGTTTTTATGATTTTTCATTGTCACATAGTTTTGAATCTGAATTCTAATTGTAAGCTAATAAAACCGGTCACGCTTTGCTATCACCATAGCTGATTATATGAAAAACATAGATTTTGAAACTGCATCACCTATCGTGCGTTAATAATACTAAATCAGAAATCTTCTCTGAAGTACCAACAATAAATATATCAAGTTTCATCACAATCATACGGCTTAGGAACGCATTGGAGACACACACAAAAACATTAATTTTATTTAGTTAGATAGATTATAGTAAATATGGAAATCATTAATTTTCGCTCAAGTTAGTTTATAATATGATCATTGATTTATGTTATAATTTTTAGAACGAGTTGGTTGAAAGCTTCGCTCTGAATCTCCATCGGATCGAGAAAGACGTTCAAAGATGTGACAGGAATTATCCGTTCTTTACTGATGAAAATCTTGATAAACTAAGAAATATTATGTGCACGTGAGTAAAAAATACTAACCGTATTATGCCAAAAACGTTTCTTTATAAGATTAATTTGCATACTTACCGACGGTAGAGCTCTGGTTTAGTAACAAAATGCTTTAAACTCTTCCTAAAGTCCTTTTGGTGTACAGAGTAATCGCTCAAACTGGTGTAGTAGGTTTTACCGTGGTAAAATGTACCGCCACCCACCTTGAGATATAAGTTCTAAGGTCTCGGTATAGTTAAAGTTAGTTATAGTTATAGTGCGGTGTATTATCTATAGTACACCGCAACATACCTGGTATATTTTTATATTTTCCAGAATTTCTGTAAATTAAATGGTTGTCTGGAAGATATCGCTTTTAGCGATAAGACCGCCTTTTGTACAAATGTATCGTGATTGTTTCTTGAATGTAAATTGTGTTTTGGTGTGCAATAAAGTGTATTCTCTCTCTCTCTCTCTCTCTCTCTCTCTCTCTCTCTATAGTTACAACGGCTTCTAAAAATTATTATCTGAAATTTCGTGGTGTATAGCTTCTAATAAATTTACTGTCGGAAATTTTACACTGAAATAATTGTACTTCAGATACGTTTGGGAACACCTCGAAACTGGTTATATGCAGGGAATGTGTGACCTCGCTGCACCGCTGTTGGTGATGATGAAGGAGGAAGCTTCAGCTCACGCACTGTTCACAAGGCTCATGGACCGAGCCAGAGATAATTTCCCTTCAGGGCAAGCCATGGACGCTCATTTTGCTGACATGAGGTAAGACTCAAACGGTATGGCGGACATTAATTTGGTATGAATGCTGTAAAATATTTGTTAAGTTACGGTTTTCGTTTTGAAAGAGGAATTGCTTAATCGTTAAAGTATTTTTTTTGGAAATTTCCTTTATCCACTCTTCAAATCGTTCTTCAACGTTTTACTGATACGCGAAGATATGAGCAGGGTTATGATACCCGATCTAGGTCCATACGACGCCGTATCACAACAGAAAAAAAAATCCAGTGTAATTCTAATTCCGGTTTTCGTTACACTACTATATACGTAAGCATCATAAAAATGCATAAATGGCGTATTTACTTTTAAAAAAATTGAACCTACCCGCGGGATTTGAACAGAGAGATAGTCGTATCGCTTGATACACTGAGCATCTTATCTCTTAGACCACGACATCTAAGGACCTATATTGTTTGTGTATTATTCAGGTCGTTAATCCAAATCTTGGACTGCGAGCTCTACGAACTGATGCACGCTCACGGGGATTACACACACTTCTACTTCTGCTATCGCTGGTTCCTTTTAGACTTCAAAAGGGAAATGCTATATCAAGACGTAAGCGTATAATTATATGTTAATATAAGTTTCTTAGCGTGAAGGCGCGTGCACACATTTATTTATTATTCATTTCAAATAATAACTAACAAATAACACCATTCTGATGTGCAGTGAAAAACGATCGATATAAATAAATTGCTGTTTAAATTCATTAAATTTGAGGTTATTATAATTTTATTTTTCAATTTCGTAGTAGGATACCTTTGTATGGAATACTAAATAAGACTAATGACAACGTATTAAATAGCGCCTGAATTGAAGACAGGAGCATTATTCGTAAATTAAACAAAGTGCTTCTGTGTGATGTAATATTGAATAAACGTTTTTTTTTGGCGTAATTGAGAACTGTTCTACACCTATATGACCTTATATGAACCAGTTCTTGCAATCATGCATCATCGTTGTAATGTAAACGTTACCGCTTATTTCACCTTTGACTGGACATCGATTTGAAATTTTTGCTGATATGGCATCTATGCATCAACATGTCATTGCCATACATCAAAAATATGTTCTGGGGACCTATTCTATTCAAGCTCGGTGATGTCAAGATCACGGCCTAGCCGCTTTCTGTCGTTAATTTGAAGAAAGAACGTCTTAACACATTGCTGCTGTAAATATGTGTGCGCTTTTATTCTTCATCACTAATTTGTTTAATGTTTTCGTCGATTAGGTGTTTGCGGCGTGGGAAATGATATGGGCCGCTCGTCACGTCGCCTCCGAGCACATGGTGCTGTTTATAGCGCTCGCGCTGCTCGAGACGTATCGCGATGTGATACTCGCGAACACAATGGATTTTACGGATATCATCAAATTCTTCAATGGTGAGCTGACAATGAAATGCGTTCTAGCAAAGCGGGTAGAGGTTTTGAAGTGAAACTTCTTTAGAATCGTTGTGGTGTGATTTCAAACTCGATGAAACGAAATGAAACGAAACGAAAAAGTAAGTGTGCCGCGATTGGCTTGCCGAAGCGGCTCCGAGCGGCGCCGACAAATCACGAAGCGCTCCACACGGTCTCGCGTCCCTGACTAGTTCAGTGTGTTTTTGACGTCCGTACACGCTGTCGTGGCTCTCGGAGCGCCCTCAGATACTTTTATTTCTATTTAGTTTGTTATCAACAGATGCCGCTGCACGTAAATTCAACAATTCCTGAATAGTTAAACAGTTGATAGACGTTCTCGTATATCTCTTGCTAAATCACACTTACCTGGCGTAGGGATACCGTAATCATGCACGCGGTTCCCCTAGGGTGAGGCTGCTCCATTGCACTGCGGAGTGGTTGACCCTTGCGATTATTTTTATATTTTATAAGTTTCACTTCTACCGTGTGTGACTTGCACACACACACACACACACCTTTTTTTCAATAGCTGTCGCATTGGTCGAACGGAATTGTTTAGAAATTCGGAAACATTGGTAATATTGATGGTGCGATTCAGGGCTTTGGCCGAATCCAATTCTTTGGCTTACTGGTGGTAGGACCTCTGGTGAGTCCGCACGGGTAGGTACCATCGCCCCGCTTATTTCTGCCGTGAAGCAGTAATGCGGTTGTTTGAAGGGTGGAGCAGCCGTTGTAACTATACTGAGAACTTAGAACTTATTTTTTTTTTATTGCTTAGATGGGTGGACGAGCTCACAGCCCACCTGGTGTTAAGTGGTTACTGGAGCCCATAGACATCCACAACGTAAATGCGCCACCCACCTTGAGATATAAGCATGCTTATATTTTATTAACCATCGCATCGCCCACTTCCGGATAAATCTTCTTCATTACTGCATGATACGTCTGCGTCCAGTCGTAGTGCGTTCGTAGTGATTATTTTTGCAATTATCGTACGGTGTTCTGAAATGAGATCCTTCTTTAAATGAGATTTGAAAAAGCCCTCATTGATAAGTGACGGTCTTTTGCTGTGCTGATGTCCATTCACCATCATATCATCACCAGTCAGTGGTGGGTCATATGCTTGCCTGCCTTCGAAGGCGCAGAAGGTGTTATAGAGACATTTGCAGTCTTAGACCAGTATATGTAACCGTGTGTAGAACGTAGCCAAGATCTTACAAATCAGTGAATAAGCGTAATGGTTCATATTTGAATAACCACATTTTTATATAGTCGTTTATTACGTGCTTTACTACAAGCAATCTCCATAATAGTATTTGTTTTACGCGATGACACGCTTGTAGTTCGCACGCACGTATGAAACTGGGAATGTATTTTATTTTCATTGATAAGTACGGAATGTGAAGTGTGAAGTTGCCATTTTTTTTTCCTACCTTAGCTGATAGATAGCCTTGAGAGGCTATTTCAGCGTAACCTCAACTAGTAGGTGAGCTCACGGGGCTCAAACCGGAGTGATGCTAACACTGACCCTTTTTTTTTTTTTTTTTAACGCTGGGGAATCCGTTTACGGATACCCGGTCGAGGGGGGGCTAACACTGACCCTAGCAAGAGCAGTGCTTCGCAGAATCTACCACCGGATCGGAAACGCGACCCACTGAGAAGATTTGGCGAGAAACTCAGTGGGCTGTGTCTATGGGTTAAGTTGCCACGGCACATGCAATACGTTCCATAATAATATAACAAATTATTGCTTTGTTGATCAAAAAAAAATTTGTTGCTTATATGGTTGGGCGAGCTCACAGCCTACCTGGTGTTAAATGATTATCGGAGCCCATAGATATCCACAATGTAAATGCCGCCACCTACCTTATGAGTTCTAAGGTCTCCGTTTGTACAGTATTTATTTATCTAACTTATTAAATGATTCTAATCACTATTTAATTACATTTATTTCTTTAGTACTTCTTGAAAGTTTCGTGTTTAAAAAGAATAATGTTGATCATGTTTATATCCTCATGAGATGGACTATAAATTGCAATAACGCACTTCTATTAATATTAAATCTATTTAAATCGTTTGTTCACAGAGATGGCCGAACGTCACGACGCTTCCGCTGTTCTATCTCTAGCCAGAGACCTAGTCATGCAAGTTCAGACTCTAATCGAGAACAAATAGAGTTCGTTGTCGTATAATTTGAAAGTCTCTAAATAGACAATGATCGATTCGTTACGCTACATGATAATGAAGGTCAAACGTGAAATGTATGTCGCTGTTTGTAACCGCGAAACAAAATCGTTTCTCATTTTCGAAATTGTTCTGGAATATTTAAATATGAAAAATATTTTTTTTTTTTTTTTTTTTTTTTTTTATTGCGTAGATGGGTGGACGAGCTCACAGCCCACCTGATGTTAAGTGGTTACTGGAGCCCATAGACATCTACAACGTAGACGCGCCACCCACCTTGAGATACAAGTTCTAAAATCTCAGTATAGTTACAACGGCTACCCCACCCTTCAAACCGAAACGCATTACTGCTTCACGGCAGAAATAAGCAGGGCGGTGGTACCTATCCGCGCGGACTCACAAGAGGTCCTACCACCAGTAATTACGCAAATTATAATTTTGCGGGTTTGATTTTTATTACACGATGTTATTCCTTCACCGTGGAAGTCAATCGTGAACATTTGTTGAGTACATATTTCATTAGAAAAATTGGTACCCGCCTGCGGGATTCGAACACCGGTGCATCGCTTCAACACGAATGCACCGGACGTCTTATCCTTTAGGCCACGACGACTTCATTAGGCCACGACGACTTCCACGACGATTGGAAATGCCATTTTTAAATTTGGAAAATTTGTAAGCCACATTATTTTTGAAAAATTCTGAAGTTCTGATCTATGGATAAATTGTTATTGTACGTACGTAGTGACGTTATTCGGGAACATGTAATGTACCTATGTATATTTATCGAAAGGTTTATAATATTATAATTTTTCTTAACAAAACAAGTCATATTTTAAATCTTGTTTGAAATCAATGAACTTTTTAATTTTCACGATAATTGTTGATATATTTTGTAGAATAGAGAGGTTATATAAGCTAATATAATATATATAGTCACAACTACTTCCAGAATTGTTAAAGACAATTTTTTTTTTCATTTTCTTTGTTGTTTTTTTAAAAACTTTTATAAACAATTTGTTTATAAACAACACGATTGACCTTTGTTAGTGTACTAAGGTAGTTCTAGTAAGCCTATGTAAAAATATATATTAGCGTAGACAAATTATATATTGAAAAATAACAGTATTACATCATTAATCATATGTGTCTATCTTGTATTTCTAATGTGTTTTGCGATGTTAACTATGTTCAAAGTCTTATCAGGTTTGTTTACGTATATTAGCGAAATTATACGAAACATACTCTGATTGTTTACATTATTTGAGTCATTCGAAGGAAAATAATTCAATAATAAACAAAAAAAGTCCCAGAGAATTCGCTTCCTGAAACTGATCTGTTGTTTTTCCTCTAACGGTTAAATACTTACGTGCACGGTGAATTCCGTGAAAAAGACACAAGCTAAATTCGATTTGGTTTTTCAGTCGAATTAATCAACAACGTTTTACCATTAAATTTTTTAATTTGCAATGTGTTTCGATGATAAAAATATAACAGAATCGACCTTGAGAAGAAGATACGATTATGTGTCCCGGATTCATTTAACTATTTCGTCTTATGCACTGCATCCGTCCGTACTGATCTCCTATTTTTCTACCTAGCCCTTCTACCATAGGCGATGGTCACAGAGCATGTCATGAGTCAGGATTAGCACCACTGGTCTGCGTTTTTCTGCCGCGAATTTCAATGTTAGCCCTTCGGAAAGGATCACTTTAAAGCCTGATAAAAATACTTCAATTTTCTTTAAAAGGATGCTTGAATTTCTGTGCGCGACTGTACCGCACCAAGTATGCGGCTATGTCAACCGGAACGCAGTCGAAGCGTGGAGTGAATTTGTAAGGAAAAGTCGCGTTTAAATCCTCGTAAATTTCTTGGTTAATTTCCTTGTTAAGATGTAAACTGGACCTTATTATAACGACAAACTAGTAAATGATTTTTCCATCGAGCAAGAACGGTTTCACAAAAGTTCTTTCTTTTACTAAATCCAAATCTTAGTAAATTTATCGAATTTATTGAACTTTGAAAAACAAAGATAAATTTTCGGAAATTCTAATTATCATATCGGATGACGACCCTTTTTCCCTGTGCCTTGTCAAAATATCCATTATAATAAAAACCCTATTTACCTACATACATAAAATGTATTTATGATATAAATGTTTTAAATATAGTTCGATTCAATTTATTGAAAGTTCTAATCCAAACTTCGAATATACTATTTTCTTATATATACCTACCTAGAAAATACTTCTGATATTGTTACGTGCTTATTATATACATATATATGTATGCATATTATCACTAATATGTACTAGTATATACTTAACCTCTAATTTACAAAAAGTTGTACTTGGAATTAATTTTGAAATTTAAGAAAACTTCCAAAATTCGGTTTGCATATTTTTGACTCAACCTTTTTATGGATCACGTATATTTTATTTACAGTATTTTTCCCCATAAATGCCAGATCAAAATCTTGATCGGACGTTTTGAAGGTATTTATTGAACCACATAAAAACGTAAACTCCGTCTTTGTCAATAATATGTCCAGATTTGATTATCTATCAAAATACCTTCTCATTAGATTTTTTATTTTGTTTTTTGGTTAGACGGCTCAACGAGCTCAAGATCCACTTGATATTAAATCGAAATGGAATTTTACCGAAATTATTATTAAATTATTGAATATAATTGATTTATACATATTATTATTCCTTTTCTTTTTCGTATTACTCCTGTCAGAGCGGTCGTGGTCGTTATTCAGTATCATTGCTGTGGGCAGATGCTATGTGCCTCACAATATATATATTTAATAATATTATATTATTATTACATTATATTATAAAAATGATATGAAAGCCGACACCCATCTGATGTAAGATTGAAGTTTCAATTGCATTGTTTTTTATTACATGATATTATTTCTTCTTATGGAAATTTTTCTTTGAATACGTGTAGGAATTATAATTCAACCTAATTAAATTTTTAGTCTAATATTCATAGCGCGCCACCGGTCTTCTGTGCCGCGGTGGCAGAATTATTTTTGCGAATGTCTTTAGACCGGGCGGAACATGATCCCGTGTATTTTTTTTTTCGATGAGTCAAAAAAGTTCTATGTGACTAAAAAGGCTAATCACTCATTAAATAATATACCAGTCAATGAACCCAGTCGTGGTTTCAAATATAATCAGGTAACTTTTAAAAGCACTCTTTCACCTTTAACAAACCAATATTTCAATTTTACAAATAATGTTGTTACAAATCGACAATTAAAATCTCAGATCTAGCTTGTAGAATCTCCTAGCTAATTTATAAGGGCCGGTCCTCGTATCGATGTAGTCATAGTGAGGCGTCGCGAGGAGACCTATTTAAAGTTTAAAATTTGGTAAATATAACAAAAAGACTTCTGTTTGCTATTTGAATGGAGTAAACTTAATTTAAGTTCAATTCAAAACATCGAACTGTTGATGCTAATACCAAATAAAACGCACCTTTTAATTACGCAGGTAAATATCGCGTATTATGTCCATGCCACCCATGATCGAAAACAGTGGAAGAACGTCAAATGTGGTCGCGATCCACAGTAGTGAGGGAACGATATAGAAGATTAAACTAAATAGCCTTTCCGATAAATTTCCACGAATTTTGGTACCGACAAACAGATTTGTCCATGCCGCCCAATGATTGCTAAATTATATATAAAAACACGTCCAATCTTCTTTGAATAGTGTTGACGCGTGACGGAAGTGAAAAAATTAAGGCGTGCAGTCGATGAATCTTTATTTACTTATTAAAGCGTTACATTAGTTTTTATTATAGTAATTTTATTGGCGCTTCCAGTCGTGTTTACTTGTGTATTATATTTAATATTAATTACGTGAATATTTGTATTTTAATATGCATTACAATTTATGAGCGTCTGTCTCTTGTATAAGATATTGTGTATAAGACGTTCGTAGTACAAGTTCTAGTAAAATAGATGACGTTATATCGGAGATGTATTGGTCATGTTTGTGTTAATCAAATGAGAAATAACACATTGAATATTTTCTCTTGTACATCTTCAATTTTTGTGTCTCTTAATATGTACATCATCTACATTTGTTACAAACTAGTCGAATAGTTTTTTATGTATTTAAAATAGTAAGCATTTTGCACAAACGGTGGAGTGTACTGGTGGTAGGATCTCTTGTGAGTCCGCGCGGGTAGGTACCACCACCCTGCCTATTTCAGCCGTGAAGCAGTAATGCGTTTCGGTTTGAATGGTGGGGCGCCCGTTGTAACTATATTGAGACCTTAGAACTTATCTCAAGGTGGGTGGCGCATTTACGTTGTAGATGTCTATGGGCTCCAGTAACCACTTAACACCAGGTGGGCTGTGAGCTTGTCCACCCATCTAAGCAATAAATAAAAAAATAAAAAAAAGTGAACAAATTTTCAAACTCCCTGAATCTCATTTTGTGACTTCGAAATATATTCCACATTAATCTGGGTGATTTTCGTTTGTTTATTGCTAATCAATTTGCTTTCCGGCTTGAAGGGGACGATTAGCGGTTTATTTTCATGTAATTGAGACTATGAACTTATATGACTGGGCGCGTAATGGTATTTATTATCTTATGCTGTTTATGGGCTCGATATCGACTTAACATCAGATCGACCGTGGGCTCGTATCCATGAACATCGAAATAAAATCGTTAATCTGTAAATAGAGGCTTAATGTTGGCTTAATGTTCAAACAGATTTAAACTTATCTAGATTAATTAATTCTCTATCTATCCGCTGGTAACCTAAGGGGCTATTATAGCTACGTCCGGACGGGTAGCGAGCTCACGGGCCCAATCTGAAAGAATTGGCTAACGCTATTTCCCGAGCGCTATGACAATGACATGTCCTTCTTCAAACGAGGTTTGTGCAGAGTATTAAACGGTAGGCAGCGGCTTGGCTCTGCCCCTGGCGTTGCTGACGTCTATGAGCGACGGTAACCACTCACCATCAGGTGGGCCGTATGCTCGTCTGCCTATAAGGCAATAAAAAAATTAAAAAAAAAAAACCGCTAGCCCTAGTAAGAGCAGTGCTTCACAGAATCTATCTACGGATCGGATCGCGACCCATTGAGAAGATTGAAAAACTCAGTGGGTTGTGTCCAAAGGTGGGTTCGCTTGTCGAACGAGGACGGTGACTTGTGCTTGAGGGATAACAAGACTTTACAAGACATGTTTCAGGCGACGGCGCCTTTGCGTTACCTCGTCACCTGGATCGGATAAGAATCACTGCAAAATATTCTTTATTTTACTGATTAATTTTCAACTGTCAAATAAAAAAATATTCTTTAGAAGAACAGTACAATATAAATTTAATATAAGCATTTGGTAGAATCAACTCAATAGATTCGCTTTTAAATTTCTTTCTTCGGCATTTGACCCTAGCGATTTTTATCTAGAACGTTCAGATACTTTGTAAAATATGGAGTAGGTATATTTTTGAAAACTAAATTATATGTTGTATCGAGTGTTATTTCCATGTTCTTATATTATTATAGTCTTTGTATAACGTCTTGTGTGTATACTGTAATACTATCATTAGCTTTTTAGTCGTTTTGTGCTGTTACGAAAATAATCATGATGACTGTTCTATTTCAAAACGATGTTTTCAATTAAGATTTTTATTTATAATATGATTGATGTTTAACTTCTACAAAAAAAGTTCTACAGTTTTCTTAGTAGATAATAAAAACATGCTTGGTGCTAAAATTCCTACTTCACAAATTATGAATAGTAATAATCAATTCACATTGTGACATCAAAATATT
Organism: Bombyx mandarina; assembly: GCF_030267445.1. Lineage (NCBI taxonomy): Eukaryota > Metazoa > Arthropoda > Insecta > Lepidoptera > Bombycidae > Bombyx > Bombyx mandarina. The sequence goes on along the minus strand of NC_143222.1, from coordinate 6,197,940 downwards.
ATATTAACAAAAAGTAATAAATATTATTAATGAAATTCGCGCCTATTATTGTAGACTACTCAACAATGTTTTTGGTCAATGGTTATATTATACAAAAAGAATGTTGCGACCAAAGGCAAAAGATTTGTTGAAAGGCAAACGTGACTAAGCGACAATGCGTGAACTTTACAGTAGACTAATTTAAAATTGAAATACCTGAAAACAAAATGTATTTTAACGAATCTAGCTGTAGTAGAATCTAGCTAGTAGCTGTAGGATTGAAATGATTTTAATAGACCTAGAAATATATTTTTTTTGCGCATCGAATATGGTTATTGCCTATCATTTATGTACAAAGCAGTTATTGTCGCTTAGTCACGTTTGCCTTTCAAGCGTCGATATGTATAAGCTTGACAGTTTTATCAAATAAAATAATAAAACAAAAGTAGACATTAATGTAAAAAAAAACTGATTATTGTTAAAAACATTTCTTGTTCCAGTTGTCGTAAAAGCTTGATGCAAATTGAAATAATGTTATATTGCTATGCAGATAAATGAATGTGTTTTATCCAAGCAGTTTAATATTCATTAATATTACGGGTGATAATTATTTATGTTTGCAATAATCTTTTGATTGTTCACTAGCGATTGTCTTTTATCTTTAGTTTATTTATACACCGATGATATGCGCGTCAGTAACAAAATATATATTTGTTGACAAAGGTCAGACTTGAAACTTATGTAAGCGAAGGAGCAAAATCGGGGCAAGCTTATTTCGAACTGTTGACGGTGAATTAATATTTGATTACTTGTTAAACTCGATTTGATTACGTTTTCTTTTATTTTTAAGAATTTGAATAATAGATCATTCGGATACGGATTGTATATTGAATCAGACAAAAGTCTTACATATTATAATATGTACATACATATATATAAAGTATAGATGTGACGTTTTAAAATAAGACAGTCATTACGATGTACATAAATTTATATCTGTTTATATTGATGTCTATGAAATGAATTTAATGTGATTGTTATACGCTTAATCTAGTTCTTATACCTATAAATATATAGAGCAGGCCTAAGTCTGAAAATAAGCCAAGCTTTATTGTATTTTTCTTAACGGACTTGTGTTTTGAACACGGAAAGCGAAATCCAATAATTTTTTTGTTAAACAACATTTATCTTCATATAAATTATCTTAGATCAGTAATTAGTTCAAAATAAACATTCTGTGTTTTTATTAATTTCAAATTGTCTTCAAAACCACACACTAATAATACTAAAATAAAATTAAACAAATTTTAATATAATGATATTGACTTCATTGATGATTATTTTATCGCTGCTAAAAAATTTCAGAGCTTATGTAGAATTATGATTATTTTTTATCGTCGAGATAAACAACGTTTTGTGCCAAACATTTTAAAGTTAGAAAAAATACTGACGGCAAGTACAGCTGGATATGCTCTGGTCATCTACTGGACATAGCTAAGCCTATCTTCGTCGCAATGACCATTACTGAAAGCTGAATACAGATATAGAAATATTAATTTATAAAATATATAATTTCACTCATTGTAAGTTGTGTGATTAAAGCTTATTCGCGCCATTCAAGTTCTTATCGACGCTTGAAAGGCAAACGTGACTAAGCGACAATAACTGCTTAATACATAAATGATAGGCAATAATCATATTCAATGCGCAAAAAATATATATTTCTAGGTCTATTAAAATAATTTCAATCCTACAGCTAGATTCGTTAAAATAGACTTTTTTTCAGGTATTTCAACTTTAAATTAGTCTACTGTAAAGTTCACACATTGTCACTTAGTCACGTTTGCCTTTCAAGCGTCGTTATGTAATGTGGGAAAAAAATAGCATCGGAGACCTCGGTCAGGTCTTCATCGAAAACTTTTAGCGCAATTCAAACCTTAACGGATAATTCGATGTTTGTAATTATATCCTTTTTACGATATTCTGGTTTATAGTATTCCGGGTTCGAAGTGGCCTCGATTTCCGTGAGTCTCGTGAACTCGCCGAAAAGAGATTTAAGGAGAGTCGGTTGTGGTATAGAGCATGAGTACTCTTGGGCGACATCGCCAAGGTTCATAAGCTTTTTGAAAAATTCCTGCCAGCGACGAATAAAGTCAAGTCGCTGTAGTGTCTATCGTGTATTAGATAGTGTACTTCCAGTAGGATTGGCCAGGAATGCAACTCCGAAATAGTAAAATTGCCAATAATATGGAATAATACCTTTTTTATCCCGTTAACAGTCCTAAATCTTGATTATGTTTTGATAATTAAACATACATCATACTTATCCATCTCATTGATACATTATATTTTACATATTACGTATTATGTTTTTTTAACAATCGTTTCAATGTTTGGCAGTTATTTTTTTTTATGTTTTTATTTTTTTTATTAAGATCCATCCACAAATCATCTATATACGTTTAAAATTTATTATAATTATTTGTAGTACATTAATTGTATACAACGTAATGTGTCGTAAACAAGTCTTGATGCTGAATGTTAAAATTAATTTTGGTATTCAAATGTGTCAATGCTTTATGATAAGTAGATTTTTTTTGTATTGCTCAGAGCCTAAGCAAATTTTGAAGAGATCGATACATACTTGACTGAGTTTTTTTTATTTTTTATTGCCCCTGTAGGCAGACGAGCATACGGCCCACCTGATAGTGAGTTGTTACCGTCGCCCATGGACCTCAGCAATGCCAGGGGCAGAGCCAAGACGCTGCCTGCCGCTATACCACTATACCTACCGCTGTGTGCGACAAGACTAACATTATCTTTCTATAGAGTGTGTTATAAGAATAAAACAGAAGAAATTAGATAATTTTATTACTGGTTGTAGGACCTCTTGTAAGTCCGCACGGGTAGGTACCACCACCCTGCTTATATCTGCCGTGAAGCAGTAATGCGTTTCGGGTTGAAGGGTGGGGGGGCAGCCGTTGTAACTATACTGAGACCTTTGAACTTATATCTCAAGTTGGGTGGCGCATTTACGTTGTAGATGTCTGAAGGCTCCAGTAATCACTTAACACCAGGTGGGCCGTGAGCTCGTCCACACTTCTAAGCAATAAAAAAATCGTTTGAATTATCGGAGAGGTATTGTAAACAAGGCTCATGCCTCGATTGAAGTACCAATGCAGAGAAACGATAGCCGGAAAGAAAATAAGATATTCAACATTTGATTAGGCTCGTATTCAATATTGAATTTTTAGAGGAAGCATTATATTCGATGTAAAACATTTATCAAATTGAATGTAAGTAAAAAAATATTATGTAATGTGTACGTAAGGTGTAAGAATTATTTATAGTAAATATTGTAATTATTTTTGTGAAAGTCATCTTGTCAATAAATACATTTCCATTTAAATGTAGTGTTTTGTTTTAATTTAATTAAAACTTGTATGTGCCATTTTAAAGGGTTATGTTTTTGCTTAAAAACTCGTAAGATATTTGGAAAAACGTGAACGTAAAAAATACAGACAAATATATTCGAAATAGTTTTTATTTGGATTAAAAATTAAACTAAGCTCGCAGGAAAATTAATAATAACTGAGAGTGATATTTTATTTAAAGAAACAAAATTTAATTTATCTTTTTAAATAAATTGTAATAAATCTTTCAAAATATTATAAAATTGTCCCTTTTTCCTGTAAGGGAAATTAAATGATTTATAACATTATTAATCAGTATTTCTTCAGTTCCTCTACGTTATCTAGATCGTCAACGGAACCCGGGAAAGGTGAATATTTGTCCCAAGTTTTGATGAGCTCATACAAAGCGTCTCCGGGGCAGGCCGTTCTCCTGACCTGCCTGTGTCCGATAATCTTATGGGCCGGTTTCACGAAGCCGAGTTCCACTCCGGTCGCAATCAGCGATTTAGCAGCTGCGATTTGTTCCACCGATGGAACTGTGACTGTAATTTAGGCAATCAACATTAAACATCTAATATTGACGTGACAACGTCTTATAATTCGATGGAGCCGGCTGCACGCACGCAAAACATGACTTATTGAGGCGTTCCATTTAAGGCTTGAAGGGCAAGCGAAAGCGCGCAACGAGCGACAAAGAGGCACAATCGGCCTCCGCGTTCGGCAGCGTTCGACATCTGTCTCTCTCCTACTTGAGTGAGCGATGCATCCGCGTGGACAGCTGCTATACAATAATACATTTACATGTTTTCGTCAAGTATGAAGTTCAGTGAAAAGTGAATGTAGTGTCATTTGTCTATACAAAATATCTATCAAACAAATAAAATTAAATATTTTTTTTAAAAATGTAACCATTCCTTCAGTATTTTCTTATGACGTTGTCACGTTCAACTATCGTCAGTAAACCGACTTTACAGACAACCGATTTTTTTTTATTGGTTGATTTTATTGACCCCATCATCACATGTTTACTGAGTATTGTAAATTTTCGCACCTAAAGGCCAATTAGAGAGAAATTATTATATAAACATAAATATTAGATAATTATTATCTAAAGTAATTTTATAATTCCTTAAGGATGTTTTTGAAGTAAGGATTACTGGTGGCCTGGAGGCCTTTCCAGTTTCACCAGGATATTTGTTAAGTTGTATGTTCAAAGCCTTATTTTTATCCCACCCATCATCTCCAACAACAAAACATCAACTACTTCGCGGCAGAAATGAGAAGGTTCATAGCACCAGTAAATTATTCATAATACATTTCAATTGCCATGAATAAATCTATATCTATACTAATATTATATACTAATATTATAAAGAGGAAAGATTTGTTTGTTTGTTTGTTTCGAATAGGCTCCGAAACTACTGGACCGATTTGAAAAATTCTTTTTCCATTAGAAGCCGACATTGTCTCTGATGAACATAGGCTACTTTTTTATTTATTTTTTTAATTTTTTTTTTTGGTTTCATGTGTGTTTTAATGTTTCCGAAGCGAAGCGAGGGCGGGTCGCTAGTGCTAGATAAAATGAGTGTATTTAGGAAATATTTGTACTTAGGAAAAGTTCATCACGCCGTGAATCAAATACACCGAGAATATGACACTTTAGGCTACGGACGCTTCAATTACGTCCGATAGTGCTCTCCTTTCCGTTTAAATTAATAATCATATAATTTACTCCAAATAGTAGATAGTCCCACAGGACAACCCTAGTGTAATCTATACCAATAAATAACATTGGAGTGTCTGTCTGTTTGTAATAATAAAATAACCACCCTTTACTAAAGTAAGTATGTATTCACAGTACCAAAATAATATTATAATTTAATTTATATTTTGTCTGTCTGGCTGTTTGTTCCGGCTAAACTCTGGAACGGCTTGACCGATTTTGACAGGACTTTCACTGATAGGTAGCTGATGATATAAGAAATAACTTAGGCTACTTTTTTTAGACTCAATTCGCCCCGCGGTATCACCCGCAGTACGACAATAGCCGCGGGTAGCATCGTTGGACTCAACTAGTGCGACACTAAATTTAAAAAAATATGTAAAGAAACGCATGACATTAAAAAGTTAGGCGTGCTCTTACATCGGTAGTCTCCAATAAAACATATTCCAATACTGATATTATTGAAATGTAGCGAATGTGCCCCTCGATCGGTCCATCCTCGGCCTTCATAGACAGCGCCGTCGCCTCCCACTGCGAAACTGGAAAAGCAACGGTCTCTTTTTGAATTCGAAAATATCCATCCAAAACTTATTTTAAATTATTATTAACTGGTGCTAGGACGTCTTGTGAGTCCGTACCGCAACCACCACCCTGCGTATTTCTGCCGTGAAGCAGTAATGCGGGGGCAGCAGGGTGGGGAAATAATAAAAAAAAAAATTACCATATTGAATAATTCAATAGATACTTTCAGGTGTAGGCAGAGCTCGCAACAAAAGTTTTTTCGTGTGTTGCGATTTTGGTAAATTTCATATTGATAGCATAAACATTATTTAGATGATCCTTTGCGGGTAATTGAAAAACGGATTACTAATGGATAATCAAGAGATTGATAGACACAAGTAATCACTCACTATTACAAAAAGTTTAATGAATATTGCTGATTTTTTCTTATTTACTTTTTAGGGTGCATTGTGTGATGGCCGACTTCTGGTTCAAACCGGTTCAAAATATAAGTCTAAAATAAAAATACTACTTATTCGAATCGCCCGTACTTTTGGAGAGTTAGTTGAACCAATTTCATTTGTGGAACAAGATTAACCTCTATATATGTAAGATAATTTCTTTCAACGTAATTTCGGCAGCTTCAAGTTAAATGATTAACTAGAAAATTTTCATACGAATTACATTAATAATCGAGGACAGTAGAATAAATTTTATTACTTCGGCCCATTGTTCCAGGTCAAAATAACTAAGAATAAAGGTTATTTTAAGTACTTTTTAATCATTTATTTTATTATTTCATTAAAAGTGTTTTAATAATGCAAATTAACGACAACTTTTTAATTTTAAGAGACAGTATTTTTAAACAACGATTATAAATTCGATTAAAGTGATGTCTTTCTTACTTGTAGCCGATGTCCCACCAGTTATTATCTATCATATTATAATTCTGCATGCCCCTCATGGCGCTACTGCACTGTTCTCTAGTGTGACAGGCGCCCGGGATGTACGTGTGATGGATCACGACATACGGCACGGGAGTTCTTAAAGGTGTCGTCTGAACTGGCGTTTTTGCTTGCCACTCTGTCCTCATCACATAACGAAAATCGTAAGTGGTGACGTCGTTTGTCGATGGATCCGCTGTGAATTTTTGTTTTATTAATACATATGCCTAAATAATGTTGCCCATATGATAACAGTACAACATCTCAATGCAGTCATCTACCAAGAATCTATATGTTAATACGTGAAGCAAAAACTTTGTATCCCTTTTTACGAAAATTGCGCGGACGGAGGAGTATGAAATTTCCCACACTTATAGAGAATATAGAAAAGAAGTGCACAATGCTAATATCTTTTTAAAATAATGCGTAAAAGGTACATTAAATCAATAAAGAAAACATTACACACACTACATACCATGTATTTGACGCACACACGCATGCATACTATTTATTGTCAAACTTTTGTTCTTGACGTCTGTTGTCAAATTGAGAATAGAATATGGTTTGTCTTTGTTAATATTTTTTATAGTGTAGTCTTGGCGAAATTTGTGATTATAGTAGTATAAAATACAATCATAATAGTGTACAAACTTACAATTCCCATTAATGATAGTCGAATTTCGACTACTGCGGGACCTTCCTTTAAGAAGGAAGGAAAGAAATCCTTTAAGATAACGACAAACCAATAATATTTTTCACTTATAATGGTGTTCTAAAGTTTTAAGTTTCGCTTTCGTTGTGAGATACATCGTGTGGATGCGCCATAACAATGAGAGTAGATTGAGTTGTTACGATTGGGTATCCCATTTTATCTATTTAATTCTGGCGGTAAATAATTCGACAGTAGGAACATCTACAGTTTGACTTCGAATGTAAAATTCCGTTACGTAATATTATGTATATTAAATGTGTTAAATGTACATAATCCATGTAAACTTTCTCACAATAACACAAGATAGTGTAGATAATGACAGAGGAAAGTGGTAGGCAGCGGCTTGGCACTGCCCCTGGCATTGCTGACGTCCATGAGCGACGGTAACCACTCACCATCAGGTGGGCCGTATGCTCGTCTGCCTATACGGCAATTAAAAAAAAAAGTGAGGATATTGCACGGCCCTTATGTAATTACATATTATGTATATTAATTTTACCTTTATCAACTGAAGGGTATCCGATAGAGGAACTTATAATGCCAAATAAAATTAATATTGCGATCATTTTCGTCGAAGTTGTTGAACAGTCGAGACAAAAATCTGCAACACAAAATGTTAATCTATCTATATACATAAAAATGAATTGCTGTTCGTTAGTCTCGCTAAAACTCGAGAACGGCTGGACCGATTTGGCTAATTTTGGTCTTGAATTATTTGTGGAAGTCCAGAGATGGTTTGAAAGGTAGATAAATATGAAAATGCTCGGAATTAAATAAAATAAAATAAATTGTTTTTCCTTTGCTGGGTCTCCCGTCGGACGGATTCCTATTGTTTGTTGTAAGTTTATTTTATACAAAAGTCTAGGACTTTTATTTAGCGATTGAGGCACTACGATGTCTGCCGGTTCAGCTAGTTATTCATAAAAACAACCATTTGATGATCACGTATGTTATATAATATTATAGTCAATTTTCTAGGTAACGATATCAAACATAAGAGATAACATAGAATGTTATGTGATAAGATTTTCATCTTTGGTATGTCCGTTGGTTATCATAATTTATCGGACGGATGTGTGATAGAAAAGCCTGTGTTCCATACAGTATGGCAAACGGAATGCAGTGAATGTAGAAACGATTCTACGAGCCCTAAATTCGACGCAGTAATTACGTGCAATTTAGATAAATCAATTTGATTACATGATTCTACGTTTTTACCGCGTTAAAGTCATTCACTAACAGATACTAAAATTAAAATTATTTTTACGGTTTAATTTCGCGTTTTTTTTTCTCTACCATTATGTTCGTTCCGAATTTTTTTTGAAATTTAGAGTTCGTATCCTTTACAGTTTTCGTGGCGGCACGGAAAACAGTTGTGCGATGAGTTAATTTTAATTACAGTCAAACCTGGGTAAGTGAGAACTGGATAAGTGAGAAAACTCTATAAGTGAGAGTAATAGCCAGGACCCGTCATTTTAAGCTCCCAAAACCTCTATTAGCGAGAAACAGAAACCTCTGTAAGAGAGAGTCGTTTGTCCCTCATGGACCTCCGTAAGTGAGACTGCTACTTATCTATACCTCTATAAGCGACAGTCGAGCTTTATTTAAATACTAGCGACCCGCCCTCGCTTCGCTTCGGAAACATTAAAACACACATGAAACCAAAAAAATAAAATTAAAAAAAATTAAAAAAAAGTAGCCTATGTTCATCAGGGACAATGTCGGCTTCTAATGGAAAAAGAATTTTTCAAATCGGTCCAGTAGTTTCGGAGCCTATTCGAAACAAACAAACAAACAAATCTTTCCTCTTTATAATATTAGTATAGATATAGATATAGATATTATTTAGGAGGAACAAATGACAAAACAAATTCTGCTATTTTATGACTCATTCTTAGCTTTCGTGGAACTTCCTACCATTGTTTTTGTATTGTTTTCTCGTCAATATTGAACCTATTCTATTTTGTGGAACTAAATAACGTTGTTATTTTATCGCATTCTTTTCGAATGGACACGTGTCCCTGTGTACCGTCCTGTTTGTCGGACTTACTCTTTTTTTTTTAATCGTTAATTGCGAAGAAAAGTTCTGTTCTGCATCATATCAAAACGGAAAATTAAAGTACTGTCATTAAGTGATAAACTTAAAATAGTGAATGCGTTTCAATCCGGAAAATCGCGAAATGAAATTCAGAGAATGCATTAGCGAGAAACTCGGCTTAGTGAGAAACCTCTATAAGCGAGAATGAGATTGTGCTCCCTTGAACTCTCGCTTATCCAGGTTTGACTGTATTTCTAAGTCTCGCGAACAATGATGCTAGTTACTTTAATATGTATGTTTTACGTATATATGTATGTTCTAGAAACTGTTCCATGGGTATTATTATTGATACCAGTACACGAATGCCTTAATTACGTCACACGCGTCAAAAAGTCATAACCATGACCACGTTTTGTTTTCTTTGGCAAATGTATTAGTGATTAAAAGCTCAATTTAATCACGCTTATTCGGATTTTTGTTTGGTTTATTTCATATTTTTCGATGCGTTTTTTTCCTTACCTATTCGCTGGCAGCAGCTATTTCAGCTACGCCCTGGGCGGGTAGATGAGCTCACGAGCTCAACCTGAGAGAATTTGCTAACAGTAGGCCTAGCAAGAGCAGTGCTTCGCAGAATCTACTATCGGATCGGATTCGCGACCCACTGAGAAGATCCGGCGAGAAACTCAGTGGGCTGAGTCTGTGTGTCCGACATGTCAGCGACAAGTTAGGACACCATAAATAATACAGTGCTCTTGCACAAAATATTTGTGAGGTTAAGCTGTAATACTTTCATTCGTTATTAAGACGTCTAGCGAGAATTGAATCTTACGTATTGGTACCGTAATTCACTTTACCGATGGGTTCAAGTAAATTCAATAAATAACATTTAATGTTTGTCTATTTATTTAGTTAAATTTTTGTTTTTTTGTTACTCATTTTCTTCGTCATTGTTCGTTTTTTTGAGGGTATATACTGTCCGAATTTTAATTAAAATAACTCTACAATATTTTAACTCAATACATGCACAATAACTAAACTACAATAACTACAACTATATATTTTATTGCTTAGATGGGTGGACGAGCTCACAGCCCACCACAGATATTGTTAGAATTCGAAATTTAAAAAAAACCCGAATATTTACTCCGCTAACTGACTCTGGATGATGCGGAGAATATGCTGGCAATGTATTCTATCAAAATAAATAGGACTGGTTACATTTACTTTATAACGTGCATCAAAGTGAGCATTTAAATTTGAATCCCTTAAAGCATTCATTATATTTAATAGGAAAGCAGTGTATCTTAAACTCGGAATCACCTTAACTCGGAATGATTAATATAAAATAATGATAAGATTTATATAAAATAACTGTAACAAAGTAATAGTTTCACCTCCTACAATTTAATAGGGACAAGCGCGATAGTGAATAACTATTCAGAGAATACTTTACTTGATCTTTATTATTATACAAAATGAGTGGTCATTATTTCCCACAATACGTGGCGTCTATTAAAAATAATCTTTGCAATCCTGAATAATACGCATTCATAATATAACTGACAAAACTAATCAAGTAACACAAGTAATAAATAGTACTATTTACAGGTTTTAAATTTCCCTAAGATAAATTTCCAATTAATTGATACAAGTCAAGATATTCACAATATAAATTTGACAATTGAAGCCATAGAAATAAGTGCGAAGTTTAATTTATGAGAAAGAATTTAGCTAGGTATATTCCGGAGATTGGTTCCTATTATTTACGTTAGTAAAATTAATAACAAATAAAATAATCCATACCTTAAAGCGACAAATTACACAAAAACTAATTTACTTTTGAAATTACTTGAATGTAATTCTAGTATTTCATTGAAAAATTATAAATACTAATTGTAAAATTTTATGCCGTCGTACAATCTAATTCAGTTCGGGCGTAGTTTCGTTCAGATATTATAACACAGCCTCTGAACAAATGTTTGTTATATAGTTATAGTATACGGATGTTTTTATAGCTGCGTATTCGTCGAGGTGAATCCCCCTGAGAGCAATATCACGACGAAAAGTCATACACGAAACGGACGAAAGAAATTAGTTTAAATTCTAAGCCGACAGGTTTTGACCGAGAATACGTCCGTTGTTTTTCTAAATGATTTATTTTTCTTTTTAAAGCAACCATATTGTTCAAATTTGTATTCCTGATATTTTTCATATGACGAGTAACTAGTTTGGGATTATGTTTTTCACTGTTACTCTTATTAATATAAAAAAGCCTGGCTTATTAATTACTAGTAGTATCATTTAATAATAAAATTGCAGGGTTAGAGGCTCTGTGAGAAAATATATTGAGCATTTTCGTTGTGTTCGAATACGATTTTTGCATTTTGTTATCATTAATGTTTAATCATTAATTTTAATCATTATCATTGATTTAATTATATTAGGGTCAATATTAAATAAAATGTAAAAGGAGTGGAACGAAATACATAAAGTAAACAATAACTTGAGATTTCAGATTTTTCCGTACAAAACTATCGAATTTCCAAGCTTAACCAATTAGACGTGTCTTGTAAATAATTAAATGAATTAATTTTTATTAATGACGATTAGATACAATGAAACATATGAGTCGTCTATTATCAAAGGTGGCAATCTGTGCATTTGGAGAAAAAAAATGTTATTGATATGTCAATACAGATTGATTTGAATATAATCGTCTCCTTCAAAGAATACGGTTCAAAACCTGTATTAAATAAAGATTAATACTTAGCCTGTTATTTATCTAAGATGTCGTTCAGAAGAGTTTTGTGACTGCCAATGGAATACAAAGTCAATAATTCGTTTTTCTGATTTACCAATAATTGTCCAAAAGTCACATTGCCGGCTTTGATAATAGTCGACTCATATATACGTTAAGAACGAAGTTCTTTGGTTGCCTGTGTGTGATTTTGTGTTGAAATTCCTTTTGTTATGTATGTACATTTACTTTATCCAATAAAGGCCCACGTTACTGATCTTTAAAGGAGAGAAATTGTATAATTAGAATAGTGTTGTATCAAAGAAATGCGTATAGCCTTCAGAATCATCTGTACACGTGATAAAGTTCTGTTGTTAAATTCAGTAATCACACGATTTTTCATACAAATATAATGAATTTCACATGCAGAGCAAAATCGTTAAAAAACTTTGCTTAATTGTACATTTGAAACAAAATCATAAAAACAGTAAGTGTACAAAATTACTCCTTTAATCAACCTGAGGTTACATGTTTTGTGTCCGTGGTTTTAAATTTAAAATTACTACTCGCTCACAAATTATTTTGCAAAGCATAAACTTTTTACCCTTCCTTGTCTATATATATACGAAGTTGCATCTTTTGTTAAAACTTGTCCCAATAGATTCACCAAGATGTCTAATGTGGCAAACAGAAATCGACGCGACGAAAAACTATGTGTTCCAAAATCCAAAACTACCTTAAAGAATAATAGTATACTAGGTATGAGCGTTAGGATATTTAATTAACTACCAAAGAAATTAAGAGACTTAGACGATTTTCATTTTAAGAAAAAACTAAAAGATAATCTCATTAGTGGAAATTATTATCACATAAATAATTTTCTTAGGGACGACATCTATACTAATATTATAAAGAGGAAAGATTTGTTTGTTTGTTTGTTTCGAATAGGCTCCGAAACTACTGGACCGATTTGAAAAATTATTTTTCCATTAGAAGCCGACATTGTCCCTGATGAACATAGGCTACTTTTTTTCATGTGTGTTTTAATGTTTCCGAAGCGAAGCGAGGGCGGGTCGCTAGTTGAAAATAAATGGATTTTTTAATTATTCGTTGAATTAAGGATGAATGAATGGTAAATTATATGTCGGCGCAAATATGACCTACTGATCATCAACTAATTACTCTGTGATAAGAAATTGATGTTAAACAGTTCCTTTTATTGTAATTTCAATACTTTAAAACGTGTTTGAAAAACGTGTAAACCCGCTCACGTGTTTGAAAAACGTGTAAACACGCTCACGTGTTTAAAACGTGTCAACACGCTCACGGGTACGAAGCCCCATAAATACGGCCGTGCTGTCTAGCACTGATTGATTCGTGTCCAAGCCGTTGTACTGTACGGATATATATCTCTGTAACGTTATTATGCTTCTCGTGCAATATACGAAGTTTTCGTGAAGTTCTCGTGAAGTTTTGTTTCGGAAACCCAAACATGAGTCATTCGTCAAGAAAGTGATGACCGCGACGTCAGCAGTGCTGACGTCACACTTTTTAAAAACACTACGGACGTCCCGTTTCCGTCATATATAATATTATAATATCTTGCACAAATTAAAATGGAAATCTATATTACTACTACTAATCCTACTTCTTTATAAAAAATCATAAATCATCATAAAAAATATCTAACTTTAAATGACATGTATGTCGTATATAATGCTTTTTACAGTGATTAGTTTACTTACGCAATAAGATTTTTAATCACAGGTATAGTAACCGGCAAACATCTTGAGCAAATGACCTTGACTGCGCAGAACCGAATTTTAGATCACTTTGGTGGTGAGGGTGAGGTGCGACGGCAGGGGAAATCGTATCGAGCGCTTTATTGGTAGATCAGTCGAACCTTGCGTCCCGCACCGCGCCCTCATTCCGCTTGCTCCCAAAAGTACGCTTGCGTACAGTGGAAAGTTATTATATTATTAAAGTCTATCGTTATTAATCGTTAAGTTATTTGTTATATTACTTGTGGACTTTGTTGCCATTGCTATTTGTTGAGTGTTTGTTGTTTTTTTATAAAACATACACTATGCCGCGACAAACCGGTGTAGTATTCAAAAGAAAGGGTAGAAAAATTGTGTACGACGTATATTGCTTCATTATAAAACAGGGGAAGAATGATATGGAAAAATTAAAACAGACTTCGGAAGTAACAAAACCATCAGTGAGGACTGTTAGGTGCATTATTAAGGAAGCTAAAGGCTCTGGCTTGCTCGCCGTGTTTCGGACTCCGGGTAAGAAAAGATCAGGGAAGAAGAAAGTTACCGGAATGGATAGTTTCGTTCAATCTGTAATAAAAAGATGTAATCATAATAACTACATAACAAGCAGCGAAACTCCGTACCGTAGAAAGGCTTCGAAAATTTTAAAGAAGATATAAATTTTAATGGCTCGGAATGAAGCTTACGACGTATTATGAAAGAGCTAGGCTTTAGATGGAAAAAAAGAACAGAAAATAATCGGAAGCTGGTAATTGAAAAAAGTAACATTCGATTACTACGAATCGAATATCTTCAAAAAATAATTAATTATAGACAAAAAAGAAGACCGAATCGACCGAGTTGTAAACTACACCGATGAGCCCTATGTCGACTAATCACTATGATAGCGACTCGGGTGATGAAAACAGTGATGATGATGATGATGGTCAAGATTATGATAACGAAAAAAAATATACAAATACCAGCTTCGCTTCAACTGAACCAAGACCTGGCAACAGCTCTAGTTTTGACTTAATAGAAGGAATATCTATTTTACCCCAAGATTAAATTATTACAATTATTAACCTACATTTTTTGTTGATGTTCTAATAAATATATAAAAAAATACATATGTTGATTTTAATAATTTAATTGCATTATGACGCAGAGTATATAATGTTTTTGCACGTGAGTGTACCATGCGCAAACTTACCCCCACTACGTCAACAAATGCTCAAGAAGTTTGCCGGCTATTATACGCTGTACTGAACAACATGATTAGGATATTATGGTGTTTACCATCGGACGGTCGCTTAAAAACTGATTGGACATTCTCGAATGACTAAAATAATTCACATAGAGATAGAGATGTTGATCTCAACAGGTCTCAAATATTTAACTAAACACAATTAATAATATTTTAACTAGATTTTGCTCTGTATAGTAGATTCAGGCCGATACTAAATCTTGAGAAATGCTGTTGTATATAATAATTGTAGCTCTGGAATGAGATTATTTTGGATTTTTATCGAGTTCGAAGAAAGATGTGTATTTGTGTTGACGATGAGTGATTGGTTATTGATACTGGCAGTGGCAAGGAAATAAATAGCCAAGCCGCTGCCTATCGCTGACGACGACTTCAAGCTTCGTGAAGAGCGCAGATGTTTGAATTAGGAACGTCAAAAGTGTCAACGAGCGACGTCTGCTATGACACTTATATGTAGTATACAATTATTGTTATTTTACGGACAGGGGGCCGAGCCTTAACGAGGTGTCCGCAAGTAGGGGGCACGCGGGGTATGTGGAACTTGATGGCCTGCAGATGTTGGGAGCATGTCGTGGGTCCAAGGATGTTTTAGGAACTTACCCATCAAACGACTCCCTTTGCATTCTTTTACCCGAAATTCGATCTGTGGTCGGGGTCAAAACCCGAGCAGAATAGGAAGGGTCCCGCGGCCAACACTACAAACAGACCAGCGATACCACTCCGAGGACGCCCGACCGACGGGTCGTCGAGGCGATCGTCGACGACCGATGACGCCGGTCTCATGTTGTATACACCGGATTAACCTCATCATAGCAGCTATAACTCATAGCTTTATTATTGGTGGTAGAACCTCTTGTGAGTCCGCATGGGTAGGTACCACCGCCCCGCCTATTTCTGCGGTGAAGCAGTAATGCGTTTCGGTTTGAAGGGTGGGGCAGCTTTTGTAACTATACTGAGACCTTAGAACCTCAAGGGGGGAGGCGCATTTACTTTGTAGATGTCTATAGGCTTCGATAACCACTTAACACCAAGCAATAAAAAAAATGTAGGCCCTCTTATATTAGTCGGACAAAGGATAAAGGAAATTGTATTAAATTGTAATAAAGATTTTCGTTTATCAATTTCGTACAGCAATTTTATATGATGTCTATAGATTTTTTCGTTTTTATTAGTGCATGTTATTAGAACATCTATGTTTTTGAAAAGTCTATTACTGTACCCGTGGACCTCCATGAATTTAGTCTGAAAGGAGCAACTATAGTCTCGTCTGAATATTCTTAAAGACGTAGCTGTGTAAATGTCGTAGTAGATATTTCGTATTTTCTTGTTTCCTCGTTCAAAATAAAGCGTTATCAAGATTATCTTTTTATAAATTTTGGTTATGCCAGCCTTTACTTTTATTTATACTGGGTGTTAGGAGACAGCTTCCGAAAACGAAGACAGACGACAGTACTAATGACAAATTTGATGACGAGCCGGAAAAAAATCGATCCTGATTTTAAAAAAAAACTTATTTTTAAAACGCTTTATTAGTATTATTTACGCTCCATCATGTTAGTAAAGCTAAATGAAACGATAGTTTCATAATAATACATTACAAAAATCGAGTTTATATAAACTAGGTATCTTTCTTTAAATTTTTACTATATAATTTACGTAGTTCATGTATAGCTTAACTTGTCATTTTGGTTATTATTCATTTCCACGTGCTAATAATTTGGCAAAACAGTGTATCTAATTGGAAAAAAACAATTATTAAAATATTCTACCATAACATAAACAAATTGGTCACCATACATGAAACTCTTCGTGTAAATTCCTGAAGGTAAAAAAAACTTGGTGTTGACATTTACACATAAACTAAATGTTTGTTTCTTTATAGAAACTTCAAAAATTTTCTTTTTCTTTTTCTCCACCTTATCCCACTCGGTGGGGTCGGTACAGCAATTTTTTTCTCTTCCTTTCTCTTCTATCAGTCGTCAGCTCAACACTCACTCCTCTCTATCTCTCTCATATCATTCACACACTCCATCCATGTCTTCTTCGGTCGATCTCTTCCCCCTCTACCTTGCACTACCATTTCCATACATCTCCTGGTGATATGCATCTTATCTCTACGCATCACATGTCCATACCACGCTAACCGTTCAAACTTCAAAAATTATTTAATTTATTGTCTTTCAATCGTTATGATGAGTTAAAAGCTGTCGAGACTACGTATTTTACAAGAACTCCTATGTTGAACTATTGTTCTAAATTATAATTATTATTATTGGTTTTGGAAATTCGTATATTGTGCTGCGTAATCGATTAGCGTTCGACGCAATGTGGATGCAATCTGCCGGTGGATCGATTGTTAGTCTGTGAAGTACCATGTAGTCCTGCCTATTGCTGTCGTTCTTGTTTGAAGAGTTGTGCGTTAGATTAGAAGAGGCCGTAAACCCTGACGCAAAATGTGTCAGCGAAGTGCTGCTCTTGTTAGGGCGGTTGTTAGAAAAGTCTCCGAGGCTGTGCCCCAAGTTCTCACCTAGACATTTGGTAAAGCTAGTATAACCCATTGAGGCTACTAGCAGTAGGCAGGCAAAAGAAGGAAGCAAAATAAGTGTTGGCGATTATATTGGACGTAAGCTAGTTGTCCCAATTAGTGCAATAAAAATAACTTGGCCATACCGTGCTATTGACAAGATCCCTTGCAAAACCTGTACAATATTTATTTAGACTAATATTAAAATTAAAATTAAATTTCTAAGGATTTATGAGCAGAAGTGTACTTGTATACTGTACTTTTGAACCACAAAGTACCTAAGATCACTTGGAGCTACCCAGTATCTGCATCCTGTTGCAATGTGATGACTGACGTAAGTATTCTAGAACCATCATTACATGTTCGGTACACAAATCTTATCTTATTGTTATTATTATTATACCTTTAAACGAGCAATTTTTGTATAATATATATAATCTGAATCTCGGAAACGGCTCCAACGATTTTCATAAAATTTAGTATACAGGGAATATCGGGGGCGATAAATCGATCTAGCTACGATTTACTTTCAGAAAATGTCGTTTTATTCGTGTTTTCAATAATCATCTCTTCCCGACATCTATTGGCGAATAATAATACAATTTTTCTTAATTGAGGGCAACTAACTGCTTTAAAGACACGACAAGATGGCGTTATAAAAAAAAAAGCGAGTGAAACTCGGTCATCATCTAATTAATAATTAATTATGCCGATTTCTAGGATATATCATCGCATTGTGTTGATTTCATTATTACGTCATATTTGTGCAGTGACATTGACCTACACTTAGTAACATTTTCCTAAGTGAAATTTTCCTTTACATAACTATGTGTATTGTGTTGTTTTTATTGGCATAAAAAGGTAGACGAGCCACGATAGTGTGACACTATGTATCGTATTTTGACTGTTAAGTATAGGATCGTGGGAATTGATCCCACATCGGGCAAACATAGGCTATTATGTTTGTTTGCTCTTTCTCTAAGTTTCTTATTATCTATGTATATATACGTCAACGTATAAAAGTATGATATGTATATTAATCTCTGGTTTCCATAGTACAGGGAATCCTAATTTGGGACCAGATTTACGTGCGTGACTTCTTCCCGGTTATTATTATTATATATTCCTCCCTGCGTCGTATTCCTCATTGCTGAGGGTCGTGACCACCCTTTTGTATCACCTTCGCACGCACGATCTTTCTCCATCCATTCTTGTCTTTGGCGGTGTGAAGGCCGTTGTGAAACGTGGAATCAAGAGCAGTGCGGATCTGGTCGGACCAACGTATTGGGCTGCGCCCCCGAGGTCTTTTCCCATCTACCTTACCAGTCAGTCCGCACGGGTAGGTACCACCACCCCGCCTGTTTCTGCCGTGAAGCAGTAATGCGTTTCGGTTTGAAGGGTGGGACAGCCGTTGTACTGTAAAACTGAGGCCTTAGAACTCATGCCTCAAGGTAGGTGACAGCATTTACTTTGTAGATGTCTATGGGCTCCAATAATCACTTTACATCAGGTGAATCGTGAGCTCATCCACCTAACTAAGCTATAAAAAAAAAGATAAGACCCCCGGTGTACTTGTAGGGGAACTCGATGCGAAAATCTATCTCGGCATTTAGTCGGCTTTCCAGGAACCTCCTGTAAATTATAATTTAAACAAAAATAGTAAAGTATGTTAAAAGGTTTCAGTGAGCTATAATGACAATACTCCATTGCCTACAATTTACGCGATTTTACAGGCTTAATACTAGTTATGAACAATTATGAGCAATATATCATATTTGTCATAAAGTATTTTGTAGTACAAAGAACGATGTTCGTCATTTTTTTATACTTTTGTTCGCCATTACACAATCCTAATAACTAACACTAACAATAATGGACAGAGCCAAAAGACAAATCTCACCTCATTTAAAAACAAATATTAGTAAAGGCTACGTTTTTTGTTTAAAGCACTGAAACATTACGCCATAAAAGTAATTTTTGAAACATTACTTACTATTTTTCTCAAGCAAACATTGATCGCATCTAATTTGTGTGTGGGAAATATTCAAACCACTATGATACCAACTAAGGTGGCCAAGAGACATGCGCAACACTGGAAAAGTGTCACCTTGTCCCCCACTGGCCTCGGGTGCCTTATTCAAAGCTCAAACGTAGATTGTTGAAAAAGTTTAGACGCAATACGAAAATAACCAAATTAGGGCTGCGCTAATGTCTTGTTTGTAATTAATTATATAAAAAAAACAAAATTATTTCATCGGTGGTTACTAAGACAGTGATAGTAAGTACTATGGTGCCAAATTAAGTATATGTTTGGAATCAGCACACTCTTCAAAGAAATGTAATGTAAATAAAATATAAGATAAAGGGAGAAAAAAAATGGGGATTGAACTGGATTGAATGCGAAGCGTTTAATTAATTAATTTAATTTTTTGATCTGAGATGCATTAGTGAAAGACCTATTTGTGGGGCTGACGTATTTAGCTAAATTCATAACGCAATGCTTCGAATATGTTAGATCTGACTCCAATCTTAACCGCATATTACCAATTTATGTATTTTAACTTTTTATTTATTGCTTAGGTGTGTGGATGAGCTCATAACCAGAGTGGCGTTAAGTGGTTACTGGAGCCCATAGACATTTACGACGTAAATGCGCCACCCACCTTGAGATATAAGTTCTAAGGTCTCAAGTATAGTTACAACGGCTGCCCCACCCTTCAAACCAAAACGCATTACTGCTTCACGGCAGAAATAGGCAGGGTGGTGGTACCTAAACGCGCGGACTGATCTTGGGATAGTGAGATACTCGCTACGAGTATGTGGTTCATAAGCTGGTGTTAGGAAGCTCTATAAGCGACCGCGTGAAGTGCCTCCACATGAGGAGTCTCTTCTGCCTATTTCGGCTGCGAAGCAGTAATTCGTTATAGTTGAAGGGCAGAAGTTGAGTTTTTCATTTTGAGATCTCGTGTATCAGGTCAGGCTGTGACATTATTAGGCTCCGGTGAGCAATTATCGCTGGGTAAGCCGTGAGCTCCTAATCTTTAGCAATGACTATTTTGGAGGACAAGGGCAGGAAGAACTTGGGAATGGGTAAGTAATTCAAAACAAGATGCGTCATGAAGATAAGTACGATTAATGTAGTAGTAATAGCAAGACGTGACCTTAGCTACGAAGCCGTACAACCTAGCCTCAATATAAGGTTCTATATATCCACCAACAACGTAAATATGTATCCCAAAATAAAATCAAAATCAAAATTTTGTCTGTTTATTTAGTTCTCTAAAATTAACGTGTCCAGGATGATAATTATCCCAGGTTGAAATCTCTTCCAGCAGCGCTCCTCCCGGACATTCTGTCGTCATAGCCTGATTGTGTCCTATTAGCTTGTAATCGGAGCTAATAGCTCCCATTTCCACTCCCGTGGACAGAAGCTTTTTTGTCGTAGCCAACTGCTCAGCTGAAGGTGTCTCGACTGAGAAAAGAAAATATAAATATTTATATGTGAAGTTTTAACGAAATCAATACGGATTCTCTAATATTAAATACCAAAGAGGCATTTAAAGCTTCAAATAGGAATATGCTTCTTTTTCCTGCCTTTATCCCACTATGGGAGTCAAGGCACTATGTATCCTTTTCCGTTCAGACCAATCATTCGTCCTCTCCCACGGCACTCACACCCTCATTCACACAACCCGTTCTAGTGTTTTTAAGATTCCCCTTCGTCACATTACCGACTACTTTCATACCCAGGGTCATCTTTGGTCACATCAAAAGATCACGATGTGTGTGTGGGTGCGTGTGTGTGTGTTTTTCCTTATTTTATTTTTATTTCATAGACGGACGGATGAGCTTCTGGCTGACCTGGTCTTAAAAGTAAGTAACTGCTTGCGGGATTCGATGCACCGGCATAGTATTCATTATTCGATACGAATACAGTAGAGATCTTATTCTTTAGGCTACGACGAATTCTACTTTTAACTAAATTGGTCCACAAAAGTGAGAACGCACAGTTTTTTTTGCTTAGACGGGTGGACGTTCTTACAGCCCATCTAGTGGCTAGGTTACCGGAGCCCGTAGTCATCAACTACATCAATCATTTTTATAGCATAAGTGGCTGCCCTCTTCGAACCGAAACGTTTTACTGCTTCGCGGCAAAAATAGGCAGGGTTGTGCTAACTTTAAGGGTTCATAAGGTACCCTACCACACATGACTGTGCGTCTCTAATTATGTGTGTGTGTTTTTTTATTTTTTTTTATTGCTTAATTGGGTGGACGAGCTCACAGCCCAACTGGTGTTAAGTGGTTACAACGTAAATGCGCCACCCGCCTTGAGATAATAAATCCTACGATCTCAGTATAGTTACAACGGCTGTCCTACACTTCAGACCGAAACGCATTACTGCTTCACGGCAGAAATAGGTAAGGCGGTGGTACCTACCCGTGCGGACTCACAAGAGGTCCTACCACCAGTAACAAAAATAAGTAAGTAAGTAAAATGTAAAAAAGTAAAATGTAAGTAAGTAATGTAAGTAAGTTTTGAAGTCGTCGTGGCCTAAAGGATAAGACGTCCGGCGCATTCGTATCTAGCGATGCACCGGTGTTCGAATCCCGCAGGCGGGGGTACCAATTTTTCTTATGAAATACGTACTTAACAAATGTTCACGATTGACTTCCACGGTGAAGGAATAACATCGTGTAATAAAAATCAAACCCGCAAAATTATAATTTGCGTAATTACTGGTGGTAGGACCTCTTGTGAGTCCGCACGGGTAGGTACCACCGCCCCGGCTATTTCTGCCGTGAAGCAGTAATGCGTTTCGGTTTGAAGGATGGGTCAGCCGTTGTAACTATACTGAGACCTTAGAACTTATATCTCAAGGTGTGTGGCGCATTTACGCTGTAGATGTCTATGGGCTCCAGTAACCACTTAACACCAGGTGGGCTGTGAGCTCGTCCACACATATAAGCAATAAAAAAATTAAAAAAAATGTTTGTGGTTTACCTCTCCAATCTCCAATCAGGCAAATGCCGATGCTCAATTTATTGGCTGGTCCAGCATGAATACCTATGACGTTCCACCCGCGGCCTTCGTACGCCACCCCATCGCCGCCCACGCAGAAACTGTAAATAAAATATTAATTTGTTCATTACTGTAACTTGTAACATAATCTGTGGATTTATGTTGAAGATGGTGTTTCATAAAAAATAGCAAGTGTCATAACAGTAATTTTCGCGCGCACTATGACATGTCCTTCTTCTAATAAAATATTTTTTACTATAGGAGCTTTAAATATTTAAATTGTAGACAAAAACTGTTTATTCAACACGTCTTTACAGCCTCCAATTATTTACTTGTCAAGTCATCGAAGTTCACAGTTCACAATTTATTTATTTATTTATCTAACACTGGATGTTTATTTAAAGTTTTGCATAATGTGTTTTTACTGAACGTTGATGATTTTCAAGAGTTTATTATTTTCCCTAAGGAAAATGATAGTTGAAAATGTCCAAGCGGATCATTTTAGTGGTTTGTAAAAAACTTGTTTGTCTTGATGTTACAATTTTGATTTTAAGCCTTAGAACGATTTACATTGGGGATCGATCTGGGTCGTAGTTGAAATAATTCCGAAAAAATATAGCTTATTGTAAAATACAGCGCATTAAATATTTAGAACATAAAGTGGTTGTGTCCTAAAGAATAAGATGTCTAGTGCACTAGAATCGCATGACACGACCACGACAGCATTTAAATCCCTCGAGAGTGTATTAATTTTCCAACAAAAAAAAAAAATTAACCTCAAGTTTTCGAATTACTTCCATAATTATCAAATAATATCGTATATAATAAAAAAAGTAAGCTGCGTAACTATTGAGAAGTAAACCTCTGTGGGTTCCGATAATCACTTAACATCAAATGAACCGTAAGCTCATGTGAATGGAACAAAAACCTTGTAGGGACACAGTTTAGCAGCGTATGCAGTTTTGTATATCGCTTGCATTTAGTCACCCGACACGGCAGACACTGGTGAATATACGGAGTTAAATTGTAATCAACTTGTTTCATTAATAAGGGCAGTTTACTATTTACCTTGCTAAAGCTACCGTGCAAACCTTAAAACAACATTCTACAAACTGCTTAAAACGTTGCCTAAAACTAACGAAGGTGATTAAGTATATTTCACTATTGAAGTAGAACTTTTTTAGGCGCGTTTAGAATAAAATGTAATTCGCAACAGATTGGTTACGGCTAGAGAGAGAAGATACAAATTAGGAAGAGCGAGAGTGAGAAAATAGACAGAGCGTCTCGCGAAAACCTTGACCGCGGAGAGAGAGAAAGCGAGCTAAGTAGTTGCTCTTTTACACATTCTGTTTTCGGGCATCAGCCACTAGATGGCTTGTTATTAGTTTCTCATTGCTCCTGTAGATGGCAGTAGCATAGTAACTATCTTATATTTATTATTAATGAAGGATATGAAAAAAAAACATATTTTTCTATAATATATAATTAAAAATATTATATATAAATAAATGGTAAAGAGGTCGTTCCTTATATACACAGCATTCTCTATTAAAAGATAAATTTGATTTAAATTTCATTTAAGAGTGAAAAATGAAGAAAACAACAAATTTTAATACTATACAAAAGAATACTACGCAAAAGAAATTTCACTTCTATCACGTGCACCAAGTTGCACGGGCGCCATTTTTTTTAACAATTTGAATGTAACTCTACGCATCCTTCCGTTGATAGAATACAAAACGAACTCATTATATGTGAGCACAGCTATTAATGAACACACGACCGTATTTTAAAATGTGTCTCGCACCCTTACTTATTAGAAAGATTCCATGAATGAAAATCTCGTACATTTTTATCAATAGTTTTCAACACGTGTTCGAATACGTGATCCGTGTATAATGTGTACTACTTTATTGTGGCTCCAAAAGGTTATCATTGCCAGCACGTCATCACAGTAATGTTAGGTTTGAACAGCAAAGGAGGTCGTGTCAACACAATCGCAATTATTTTAGCGTAGTTGGGGTACGTATTAATCTACGGAACGTTGCAGAGGTCACTAATAAATGAGATGTTTTACGAGGACAAACGATAAAATATTCCACAAAGATTACGTACTTTTGAATACATTTATAATCGTGACTTTTAATTTTAAATAGACATAATGATACTTTTAAAATTCAGTGCAATTTAAATTTTAACTTAAAACAATTAGGATCTAGCCAATAGTTTTTAAGATCGCATTTGTACTGTTTCGTCATCGACTCAGTTCGTTCGAAATTCGATTCTAATTACAGACACTTTAAGATCGCATTTGTACTAACTGTTTCCACAACTATGCCCGTTCAATTATAATCTCTGCTTCGCATCGACATCAGTTTCAATTTGGCATACACATTTAGATGTCGAATTTAAACGATAACCAACCTTAACCTGGTACATTTACAGCCCATTTCTAAATAAAATCTCTATGATGGGATAAGGAGAAAGAGAATCACGGCTCACTGCGGGAGTTAAATGGTTACCAGAGTCCACAGACAAAAACAAAATCAATGCTTCTACCTACCTTGAAACATGACTTCTAAGATACAATTTGACAGAACAAATTGGAAATATTTTGATTATGTCTATGGACTTAAGTAACCACCACGGACCATCGCGTAATTGATCAAATTAGAACCATAAGGTCGCGTATCCATGGTCAAATTTTCAAATTAATCAAATCACGACTTTCATGTATGTAAACAAAAGGAAATAACCCAAATAATAAAAGTGATAAGTGATTGGGGAAAATAAAATAAATAAATAAACTTACTGGTATCCAATGTCACCCCAGCCTAAGGAATTGTGGTATTTCTGCATGCTTCGCATATCTCTCATACATTGGGTTGTGGTGTTGCATACAGTCGGAATAGCGGTGTGATGAATAATGACGTAGGGCACTGGCTTGTTCAGAGGTCTTGTGTCTTTGGAAGGAACAGCGCCCCAGCAGTCGCGTGAGCAAACCGGGAAATCCACGGATAGATGATCTGTTGAAAACAAGATAATACAATTATATCTCTAGATCGATTGATATATTTTTTTTCTTAGATGAATGGACGAGCTCACAGCCCACCTGGTGTTAAGTGGTTACTGGAGCCCATAGACATCTACAACGTAAATGCGCCACCCACCTTGAGATATAACTTCTAAGATCTCAGTATAGTTAAAACGGCTGCCCTACCCTTGAAACAATGAAGCACAATTTTAATTTTTTATTGCATAGCTAATAAATATTTCCATGGCTAAACGTTATTCGTTGCTCGTCCTGGGTGAAGGCTGCTCACAACCCGCCCGATGGTAAGCTGTTATCGGAGTTCGTACGAATCACAATGTAAAAGCCACCACGTTGGAAATGAGACCCAAATGTCAATTTTGTAATGCAATGACTGTACCGCGCCCCAAGCCAGATAGGCAAAAATAAGCATTCTCCCTCATCGGTAATTACAGAAGTCAAATATCTTTAATCAGTATCAGTTGATATTCTACGAAGTATTCCAAGATGATTCACCTTTTTCGATAAGCCGAGGATGGCTCGAAGTGTAATCACAAAAAACTATGAAAATACAAAATGACAGAAACATGATTACTGTAATACTCAATTGTAAATAATGAAAAAAACAATTTGCTGTCCGCTATTTATATCAAAATACTAAGGCGCAATACTCGAATGAACTGAAGTGAGAATCATTACCGAGGTACTTTCCCGAGATCGAATTTCAAGGGAATATTGCTCGTTTAATAATATTATTTAAATTCGGCGAAGTTACCATTTAAAACGATAGGAATAGAAGAAATTCGCAGGAAGTCAATATACCTTATTGTGTCAATCCTTTTACTGTTTCAGAGGATATTTTTGTGGAATGTCCTTGCAGCCATACGTTTTTTTCCAAATAAAACTCAAATGTTGTTGCTCACCTTCGAAAAAAAAAATTTAACATATTATTGTAGTAAAAATTTTGGTAGATTTCATAGTTAAAACTGTTATGTAATAAAATTGATGTTTAATACCTTAATCTCTGTCTTGTTCTTCTTTGAACTATGACCTTGGTGTACTTGTATCAAGATACTAATAAAGTGCGAAAGGGTTCAAATAGCTGGGGCCAGTAAAAAAAATTTTTATCCATATTTTATACAAAAATACTTTGCTCGTTACGTTACTACTTATGATTTCACCGAAATCATATCATCCTCATCACCCGCCGACAGTCATCCATGATTATCACATCGTTCAGGGTATAATCTAGTACTAAAATCAAACCCACGGAATTTATTAATGTAAATGCATATGTAATATGTATATTTTTTTTTCTTTATTGCTTAGATGGGTGGACGAGCTCACAGCCCACCTGGTGTTAAGTGGTTACTGGAGCCCATAGACATCCACAACGTAAATGCGCCACCCACCTTGAGATATAAGTTCTAAGGTCTCAGTATAGTTACAACGCCTGTCCCACCCTTAAACCGAAACGCATTACTGCTTCACGGCAGAAATAGGCAGGGCGGTGGTACCCACCCGTGCGAACCCACAAGATGTCCTACCACCAGTAATTACGCAAATTATAACTTTTCGGGTTTCATTTTTATTACACGATGTTAGTCCTTCACCGTGGAAGTCAATCGTGAACATTTGTTGAGTACGAATTTCATTAGAAAAATTGGTACCTGCCTGAGATTCGAACATCGGTGCATCGCTCAACACGAATGCATCGGACGTCTTAATCCTTTAGGCCACGACGACTTCGAAGTGGAGTATAATTGAGAATGAATGAGAATGAGTCACTGTACAAATTGTACTTACCCCAGGTACAATATTTGCAAGTGACTCATTGGTTCTGATATGAAAGCGTGGGAAAGTCACTGATACGCTACAACTGAAAGTTTCATTTCGCGTTCAACTCGGTTACGGAGGTGTGATTTTTATATTATCTCCGATACTACATATTATCTGGCGAGCGGTGAGCTCAAAAGCTACCTATAGTAATAAATGCAGTATTTTTTTAATTATTAATTAACTGAGCAATAAACAATTGATTTTTTATTTAAAAATTAAACTGAAATCAAATCACTATGTGAAAATAGAGACATTCTCTTTCATATTATTTTTACCAGATTTCTTATCACGTTATTCGTTAAAGTAATCATTTTGGAAATATCAACACAGAGAACTCAGTATTTTTTAACATTGAAATTAAATGCTTTTATTTAATCGTTAATATAAAAATAAAGTTTATCTTTAGCAATAAGATGAGTCGAATGTTTTTCTTTTATTGCTTAGATGGGTTTACGAGCTCACAGCCCACCTGGTGTTAAGTGGTTACTGGAGCCCATAGACATCTACAACGTAAATGCACCCACCGATATTCAGACCCATATTGTCGAGTCAAAAAAACACGGATCAGATGAAGATCAGAACGAAGGTCACATCAGTATGAAGCGGCACAATGGCGCTCAATATTAGATGGAGAGCGTGGGAAATCGAGTAAGAGACCGTGCAGGTCCCTGCTATGGTAAAAGACAGATCCATCGTATCTGGCGATGAGTTTCATTATCCTAATCACGACGCAGTTCCCTTGGAATCGCAACGCCACGGATTTAGCTCAGTCTCCTATACTAGGAAGTTATCAATTTGGTAATGCATAATTCTAAAACTTTATTAAATTATTAAAAAAAAGAACACCTAACCTAAAAGTACATGTTATTATCCGCAACATGCTTCGTCAGATAATCAAAAATGGTAATCTAAGAAAAATTCAACGACTTAAAAACGCTACTGCTAAATAATAGAATCTTGTTCTTTGTAAGAGAACCACTAATGAGCACAGACTATTTTTTTGTTTGTTTCTTTCATTGAAACAACGTTTCGAGGATTAATTGGCCAGCTGATTCCAGAATATAAATTTTTAATGAAAGAGAATCAATCTTTCATTGCCATTCATTGATATTTTTAAATAAAAATGTCAACCCTTTTTATATCTTTTTTTGTCCTCAAATGTCGTGTCCATGTTTGCTTTATTGAAATGGATAATTTAGTCTATATTTTTATTGACTCCGTATATGACTCAAATGTTAGCTTTCTTAGGTTTTATTGATAACCTCAAAACACTTTTCTAATTTCAACTTGAAGTATGAAGATAGTCATGACCTGAAAGCTGTTAAGACTTATGGTCTTGTTTGTTTGTTTATCAATGCGGTGTAAAACAATTCGAATAAGTTTTCAGAGACATAGTACTTAGTTCGTAGAATAAAATAAAAAAAATATATTTAATGAACGGGTTACATTGGTGAAAGGACTAGTATGTCACATCCTATTAACTGAATAGGCCCAAACTGGTTTACACGGGAGCCCTCTTCTTTAGCGTCACGAAGCTATTCAACAAAGTCTGGTACGACCATTTGATCTACAAATGGTAGAATATGGCGGTCATTCTTGTGCTCATTTTGCGAGACTTTGTTAAACTCTTCGTTTTCGGTCGAAGGACCTTCGTCCCTCATGCCATCCAATTATGGTCAGAGTCCTTCAAGACTCCGCTTTCTCTCTGCTCCTTTTCAGTCTATTTATTGATGACATTATTAGGTAGCTACCGTCCCAGTTAGCCTTCATTCATAATAAGACCGTTTACTATTCCTATAGGAACAAGTTCTCCATCGTAACGAAACTTCAGACTACAGTCCTAACCCTCGGATAGTGGTTCCGGAAGTTTTTATTTTATTTTTTTATTGTAAAGATAGGTGGACGAGCTCACAGCCTACCTAGTGTTAAGTGGTTACCGAAGCCCATAGATATCTACAACGTAAATGCCGCCATCCACCTTGAGATACGGGTACTAAGATCTCAGTATATTAGTAGAAAAAGATCTAGTAAAGCTACAACGGCTGCCCCACCCTTCAAACCGAAACGAATTACTGCTTCACGGCTGAAATAGGCAGGGTGTTGTGCGCACTCACAACAGGTCCTACCACCAGTAAAAGTAAAGAGATGCATTTAACACATCACACCCGGAAGACACATCTTCGGCCAATCAATACCCTAAGAAAATTGATCGATCGAGGCAGATAGATCAGTTATTAATTAAGGAAAATAAAGAAACTTGATTTTCATGAAATTACAATAGCCTTTATTCAGTCCGAAATCGTGTTATTTTATTTTATATTTTAATCCCAATTAAGTGAAAAGTGATCCCATTTTGAGATTTCATCAAACAATCTCTGTCCAGGGCATTCAGTGGGAGTGACTTGTTTGTGCCCGATGAGTTTGTAATCAGATCGGATGTGACCGAGTCTCATACCAGCTTCGATCAGGTCCTTGACGGATTGTAGCTGCGCCTGTGGCGGTTTATTAGCTGGAATGAGATTGGACATGTTAAATTCAACAATGTAATGATATCTCAAACTTAATGTAATTACTAGTTAGATTAATACGTTGACGAAATAGCGAGCAGTAATCGCCGTATGCTGATGTTTACTTAGTGTGGGAACCAAATGGCACCAAAAAAACCGGATTATACTCGAACAAGGAAAAAGCAGAGATAGTATTCTTTATTGTACATCAAAAAATAAATAAACAATGCGATACATTAAATACAAAAAAAGTACAATTGGCGGTCTTATCGCTAAGAGCGATCTCTTCCAGACAACCATCAGGTGGACAAGAATCATTTGGAAACGAATTACGCGCGGTGTACTAATCCAATGAAATACATATACATACACACATACATACATATATAATTCGTAAATATACAAACAAATACACAATATAAATTACTGTTTACAATACAAAAAATACTGTTTGCCATTTCACCCAGCTGGACCGAATAAATAACCTTAAAACTTCTAAAATTATGATTAAGTCAATGGCCAATATCAGATTTCAACGATAAACCCCATGGCACTCTGTTTAGATTTGATTAAATTCCACTAGCAATCCTGGCAGGTATGTAACTAAAAAGAATATTGGATAAGACGGGACTACGTCAATCGTCGTAATAGAACATTTTCCATATTTAAAATGTATAGCTGAAGGAATATTTACTAATAAAATCTCCAATCAACAAGATTCCGATGCTTCGGGTGTTGACGCCGAATGTGTGAGCTCCAAGTGAACTCCAGCCACGGCCCTCGAACACAGTTCCTTCTCCGCCGACAGCGAAACTGTTAAAAATATTAAATGCATAAAATTGTAACTTTCGGCTTTATGAAAATGTATTAAATAGAAAATCCGGATACATAGTGTATCCGGTTGGAAGAACTGAATGAAAAAATTACTTTTATTCCAAACATTCCAAATTTTCAAAGGTCATTTAATATTTTGGAATCTTGAATTGAATTGGAATTGGAATTGGAATTGAATTTTGAATTTGAATTTGAATTTGAATTTGAATTTGAATTTGAATTTGAATTTGAATTTGAATTTGAATTTGAATTTGAATTTGAATTTGAATTTGAATTTGAATTTGAATTTGAATTTGAATTTGAATTTGAATTTGAATTTGAATTTGAATTTGAATTTGAATTTGAATTTGAATTTGAATTTGAATTTGAATTTGAATTTGAATTTGAATTTGAATTTGAATTTGAATTTGAATTTGAATTTGAATTTGAATTTGAATTTGAATTTGAATTTGAATTTGAATTTGAATTTGAATTTGCTGTATTTGACTCGAGCTGTGTTGTGTACATATATGTATGTCACACAGGAAAATGCTATGGATCCCATGAATTGTCTATAGGACCAATGCATCAATACTCACGAAGCTCGAAATTTAAACAAAGCTTTATAACATCTGCCTCAAGCGAATCCTACGGTACTTCGAACACATTTCCAGGAAAGACGGAGACAATCTAGAAAAATTGGTGATTTCTGGCAAGGGGAAGGAATAAGATCGCGAGGGCGCAATCCAATGCGTTTTTTTTTTTATTGCTTAGATGGGTAGACGAGCTCACAGCCCACCTGGTGTTAAGTGGTTATTGGAGCCCACAGACGTCTACGACGTAAATGCGTCACCCACCTTGAGATATAAGTTCTAAGGTCTCAGTATAGTTACAACGGCTACCCCACCCTCCAATGGCCTGACCAGGTCCGCACTACCCTTGATTCGACCGTCTAGGATACGTCGGACTAGCCGAAGACAGGACGAGATGCTACAACATCGTGAGAACGAAACTCATGGAAGAGGTGGTCAGGACTCTCAGATATAAGGAGCGCGATACATAATATTGACTTTGAAATTCAGTTCTATTTATGTCACATATCTATATATTAATACGTGAAGCAAAAACTTTGTATACCTTTTAACGAAAATTGCGGGGACGGAGGAGTATGAAATTTTCCACACTTATAAAGAATATAGAGAAGAAGTGCACAATGCTAATATTTTTTTTAAATAATGCATAAAAGATACATCAAATCAATAAAGAAAACATTACACGTACTACCGTGTATTTGACACACACGCGCATGCATACTATTTATTTATTGTCAATCTTTTGTTCTTGACGTCTGTGGTCAAATTGAGAATAGATTAAATATTTTTGTCTATAATGTAGTCTTGGCGAAATCTGTGATAAAAGAAGTATAATAATAGTATTTGACAATAGAATCATAATAGTGTACGAACTTATAATTTCAATTAATTATAGTCGAATTTCGACTACTACGGGTCCACTAGTACATAATATTCGATTGATGGTGGGATGATAATATCGAAATGCAAATTATCTGTTATATTATCTCCGGTTATCGTGATTCAATTTGCGTCAAGCTTAAGTGAAATTCGATTATAATCACAAAACCTACGTCATTTTTTATTGGTATGCGAAGTCACTCGGCATTTTTTGTCTTTGTGTTTTGTATGATAATCTACCAAATCTACGTACTTTACCGATTGTGATTTACGTAGTTTTTTTTTGGATCTTGCGTTATCATATATCACTTTTATTACGCAATGCCACGTAAAGTACTTACATACCTACGATGATTGTACTGTAAAAAAATTTATAGGCGTGTACTCCGCCAAAACATTGAATTGCTTATTATCTGTATATTAGGAATATGAAGGTATTAATGTATTTTTTTCATTTTTTTTATTCTTAAATATAGTTATTTTTTAGTTCATTTTGTGATATTTTACGGCAGGCTTGTGGAGAGTATTAAGCGCAGGGCAGCGGCTTGGCTCTGCCCCTGGCATTGCTGAAGTCCATGGGCGACGATAACCACTCACCATCAGGTGGGCCATATGCTTTTTTTTTTTTATTGCCCTTGTAGGCAGACGAGCATACGGCCCACCTGATGGTGAGTGGTTACTGTTGCCCATGGACTTCAGCCAGGGGCAATGCCAGGGGCAGAGCCAAGCCGCTGCCTGCTCGTCTGCCTACAAGGGCAATAAAAAAAAGAGATTAAATTGGTCTAAATATACAGACCTTTTTATTTGCTCATCTACTAAGATTTATTATTATTTTTTCTAATATCGTACATAAAAACGTATCGTATATAAAAACACAATCAAACCCACGAATTTAATGAATTTCTGTGTGATTAAGGCGTATTCTGAGCGCAAGGGTTTTTTTTATTGCTTCGATGGGTGGACGAACTCACAGCCCACCTGGTGTTATGTGGTTACTGGAGCCCATAGACATCTACAACGTAAATGCGCCACCCATCTTGAGATATCAGTTCTAAGGTCTCAAGTATAGTTACAACGGCTGCCCTACCCTTCAAACCGAAACGCATTACTGCTTCACGGCAGAAATAGGCAGGGTGGTGGTACCTACCTACGCGGACTCACAATAGGTCCTACCACCAGTTCAGTTTTTCGATAGAAGCTATATGGCTGTTGCTAATTCAGTCGCAGCTTGACTATCATCAGTTTATATCCGCGGGAACGTAACGATTGATATATATTTTTAGGCTTAATTTTCTTTAATGCATTAGATGTTACTAACTGATATCCGATATCTGTCCAGCCATTGGTTACTTGGTGAACTCTCTGCATGTTGCGCATATCTCTCTCACAGTTTGCCCGAGTTAAGCATATTCTGGGAATATAGCTGTGATGGATCACTACTATGGGCACTGGACTAACTCCGAGGGGTGATGACGCTGTCGATGGCCTTGCACCCCACTCCTCTCGGCTTACGAAAGGGAAGGAATACGCTGGAAGAAAGTAAGATCATTGGAATTTTAAAGAATCGAGTCTAATAAGTAATTTTGCTGCAACAAAAAAAATATATATACCCCGGTTGATTATTTTTGACTGTCCTGACCCTCAAACCTTTATTTTAATTTTTAAGCATCAACTTTTAAGCCCAATACAACAAATTCGCGGGTTGACGTTGCTTTTAAATTTACTTAGTGTGTTATTAACTAAAGGAGCATAAAGTTAACGGACATCTATGCATTTTATGTTTCAGTTGGAATATTTCAAACTGTTCTTGATGTAATATTGATAATAACCATATCAATCTAATATTTACTTAAATATTTTTTTAAATTACAGACTATAGGTTGAGGGCCTAAGAAAAAAACCTGTAATGCGAATGTAGCGATTTGCCATTACGGAACAGATTTCGATGCAGATAATAGCGATATATACATACATATATAAATAATAATAATCTATGGCATACTGCTTAAAATTATGACTCATTAAATAAATAAATTTACCCGTAGAAGTGGATCAAAACAGGATTTTTTGTCATTGGAAGCGACAATTTATCTGCATCGCTGCTTATCTTATTTTTTGAGGATCATTTACTGTTTTAATTAGTTTTTAAAATTTTAGAATTACTTACCACTAGCTGTTTGTATTGGACTAGGTAATGCAGTCACTACCGAGATTAAGCTGATGGCAATGAATAAAAATCGACCAGCCATCGTTCCTGAAAATATTATAATATCCTTTATTCATATTTTATGTATATTTACTTTTGTATAGGCTCTATACTATTTATCATCTATACTATTTATCAATCTTATTTTTTATTATTATTATTTGCTACCATAGTCCGTATGTATTTTGTTACGTACGTATTCTAATACTGTGAGGCAATATTCAATATCTTATCATTCGACGAAGATGCAATCCGATAAAGAATAATAAATTACTTTGATTTCGATTTGATTTCGATAATATTGACGTCCTGTTTAATTATATCAAGACGAAAATTTTCCATATTTTATTATTTAACTGCGTAGTTCAGAATAGTGCCATCTCATCCTTTACTATGGCTGTCGGGAACTAAAGGATGGTCTAGAAAACAGGCAGAAGCGTTATGTTAATATTATACGCCACTTGGTGGTGGAAAGGCGTTTTATAAGCCCACACAGGAGGGTATCACCAGTCTGCCTATTCACGCCATGAAGCATTAATGCGATCCAAATTATGAAATGGATCAGCTTGCAAAAACAACCGAGACTAAAAATCTGTGTGTGTATGAATATATGTACATTTGTAACAAAGCAGATGGCAGCATTTCAGTTTTGACATTTATGGACTCTGGTAATCTGTACTTCTATACTAATGTTATAAAGAGGATAGATTTGTTTGTTTGTTTGTATTGAATAGGCTCCGAAGCTACTGAACCAATTTGAAAAATTCTTGATGAAGCTACACTATTCCCGAGTGACAGAGGCCTTAATCTGTTTTGAAAAAAGTGGGGATCCTTACTAAAACTCAAATAAATTAGAATTACTACGACTTTGTAGAACACATTATTATTTACAAAAAGTGTCGCGACAGCGTATGTCTAACTATTATAGTTATGCAATAAGTGTTCTTTTATTTAAATAAATAAAAGAACGTCAAACATCGTTGAAATTTTTGTTAAATACCCGAACGGAGCCAGAGTGGGTCGCTAGTCACTTAATATTGGGAAATGGGGTTGCTATCCATTTAAAGCAATAAAGAACAAGTCAATGAAATTTGAATTTTAGAAGGTATATTGTTTTTATTTATTCGGGCAGTCGTGGGATAAAGGTTAATTTCCCAAAACACAATTCAATAGTTCACTAAAAGGGAACAACTATATAATTTAAAATCTTTGGTCTGAATAATTCAGCTTTGCAATTAGCATTAAAATTTTATTTAAAGCATATTTCGAACACTACTGTTGAGTTTGTGAATTATTATTACACAGTATGCGTATTATTATTACTCAGCTCAGTTATTTTTAGGTAAAGGGGCTCGTAAGCATGCAAAGAACACACATTAAATCCTATTATTATAAGTTTACTTAAAAAAATAGTTTTAGAAAAAAAAAACAATAGTATTATCTAAATCCAATGATTGACTGGAAGAAATCACTTTCAGCGAAAAGTCCACCCATTGTATTTCTTTAGTTTTAAGTTTAATTTTTATTATTCGTTTTTTCTATATAACATCGCTATCTTTGTGTACCAAACACCATTTTTTTTTATTATATTGCACTATTTTCAAACTTATAATAAACATTTTTATTTTAGGCAAAATTTATTTTTAAATTATATTAATTGAAATAATAATATAATGTCATATTCACCTTTTCATTCAATACAAATACCTTATTTAAGGCAACATCTAACAGACTAATAGTTATTATTTGGATTGGATTAAGGAAACTGATTTTCAATTACTAATATGCCATTAATTTTAATAGTAAAATATATATTTTAATTAAGATATTTTCTATTGAAAAATATTTTTTCGATGCTCAGTACATTGTTATTGAGAAATATGTCTCACTGTTCAGAGACTTTTTAGGGGATGTCTCTAGCAAAGCGATCCATAAATTTTCATTGTTTTTTTTTTTTTTTTTTATTGCTTAGATGTGTGGACGAGCTCACAGCCCACCTGGTGTTAAGTGGTTACTGGAGCCCATAGACATCTACAACGTAAATGCGCCACACACCTTGAGATATAGTTCTATGGTCTCAGTATAGTCACAACGGCTGCCCCACCCTTCAAACCGAAACACATTACTGCTTCACGGCAGAAATAGGCGGGGCGGTGGTACCTACCCGTGCGGACTCACAACAGGTCCTACCACCAGTAAAATTGTGTTAAAAGCCGACCTAACCTAATAGGTGTATGGCTCTAATAAAGAAAAGAAAAAACGTGAAATTATTATAATGATATTTGTAGTTAAAATAAATAATATATTCCAAACTTCTAATCTAAAATTGAATGTAAATCCTAAGAAAGATTTGAATACTTACCAAAATGAAATTAAATAATTCACAACACAGATATAAATAAATAATATACTATGTAGGTACTCACGTTTATGACCAATGAATCAATGTAATTTATTATATAAATTCTTTCTTTATATACGTACGATATTTAAGACGCTCTACTGTTATATGTTGGTGTTTTTAGATAATTATCCTAACCAAATGAAACTATGAATACGATTAATCTACGTCACCGATAAAGGTAGTGTTATTATCTTGAGTAGGGCTGGTTAATACCCATTTTATTTTGATTAATCGATAACGTTAGAAGTTAATGAACTGTTCGAAAAATTAATAATCAAACTTTATTCGATTTAAATTTATGTTCTATGTGTTTAAAGAAAAAAAATCTATAATGTGTTAATCGTTTTCGATAAAGACGTATTTATCATTTAAATCCGCAATAGTTTTAATAGGTAATTGAAAACCCGCTTTTTCCGATAGCGAACTCTTGAGAGCTGCTTATCATTATAAGACTTTTATTAATTACTAGCTGACCCGGCAGACTTCATAGTACCTCAATCAATAGATAAAAAACATAAACTGTTGTATAAAATAAACTTAAAACAAACAAAAGGAATCCGTCCGACGAGGAACACATCAAAAGGAAAAACAAAAGTGTTATTTTTATTTCATTCCGAGCATTTTCACCTTCTTTGGGCTTCG
The DNA here is from genome assembly GCF_030267445.1 of Bombyx mandarina. Lineage (NCBI taxonomy): Eukaryota > Metazoa > Arthropoda > Insecta > Lepidoptera > Bombycidae > Bombyx > Bombyx mandarina. The sequence continues at coordinate 6,160,411 of NC_143222.1, read as the reverse complement.
ACAAATAATTCAAAACAAAAATTAGCCAAATCGATCCAGCCGTTCTCAAGTTTTAGCGAGATTAACGAACAGCAATTCATTTTTATATAATAATATATCTAGATAGATAGATAGATAGATTACCGTTACGTTAACTAATTGTTGAGTTTAATTTAATTATTGAGCCTTTTATAAAAGAGTTTCTAATTTCTTCACAAACTTTGTGAATGCCATTACATTTAATTTTAGAACTGGCGATTGTTTATCAATGGCAAGATGGTCGTTCAAGGAAAACCACATTCTATTTTAGCAATCCTTATTAGTTTTTTGTTTGTTTGTAATCAATGTGTTCGTACATTTTTGTGTTATGCTTGCTACAGTTGCTGTTGTCAATTTAGGGAAGATTTTTGTCTTAGCACGCTATAAAACGTTGATGATACTCGCCTTTTTTATAAGCGGTGGCCGAGTATTAAGAAACTGGTTTATTTCATTTATTAGCGATAGTAATGGCGAAGCGAGGCTTTTATTGCTTAATTTATTTGCTTTATGCAAAATTAAATAAATAAATACATTTTGAAATAAAAAGGTGTTTTAATCTAGCTTATCGTATCTATATTATCGTAGGGTCAGGTGAGAGACTTATCTAATTTTAGCGTTATAATAATGAGAAACAGTCAAAATCTTCATCAAGATAACAATGATTTTGAGTTGGGTTGTTGTTTGTCACGTGACTGGGAGCGTGGATTCTTCTGTAATCCGGCTACTCAGAGATCGGGTACAGAGGATAGGTTGAGACCGAGATACATTGGCACTGAGTGGTCCATGTTTTTTTTCTCACGTACTAACGTCAAATAAATAATGCGATTGATGACGATTGTTAGATATCAATCAAAGTAAATGAGATGTTTTGTCATCCTGTCTTGTGCTTGCTCCTTGACATCGCTCTAGGTCAGACTGTGGCGGTCTTTATCTCACTCTCCATAATGCGTCGCCAAGTGTGTACAGGCGACCAGGTCTTCTCTTGCCACGCGGTTGCTACTCAAAAGCAAGCGTTGCTGAATTGACTCCGGTGTACCTATTCAGCGCCATTTCCGATGGGCAATGTCTTGCGCGTTGGAAGTTTGGCTACATTCTGTCCAGAGGTCTTTATTAGATATCGTTTCTGGCCAGAATCTGGGGAGTATCGATCTCAAGCACTTAGTTACAAGCACCTGTAATTGGTTCGTGAGTGTCCTGGTCACCTCCAGGTCGCACATCTATACAGGAGATACAATTTTGACAATGGAATCGAATATGGTCAGCTTGATTCGACGAGTCAGGGCACTTGACTCCCAGACTGGTTTCAACTGCGCGAACGCACCCTTGGCTTTCCTCATTCGTGATTCTATATTTCTCGTCTATATTTTACGAGTACACCCTTGGCTTTCCTCATTTGTGATTCTATATTTCTCGTCTATATTTTACGAGTACTTGAATTAAATTTCCACGACTCACCGACACCGTAATTTATTTGATATTGTTTTTTTTTGTACTTTTGTCATGTAGAATAAGACCGGTTAACGCTACTTGTAAATTCACACGTCAAAGAGATTTACAGTTAGAGTTGTTTATCAAACTAAAACCGTTGATTGAAACTTAATTACAACCAAAATAAATCTTGAAAAATTGACGTTCAAAATATTGATAAGCACGTTTGACTGAATAGTGTCTGATATGCCTACACGAAAAACCACAAGAGGATTTTTTTTGGGATCTAGGTATTAGAGGGTTTGGGCTGAAGGGGTATTATTGACAAATTTCCGAGCGCTTAACAGGTCAAGGGCAGCTGATTTATATATTTTTTTAACAGACAGCGCACCAGCTCAAATAATAGTCTGAAAATGAATGCGTGTCGCGACATAGTATAAATATTAAATCGGACTACAAAAAGAGATATGTGTGTTAATCTTTATGTGTTTGTGTTAACTTATAATGATTTATTAAAATAAAAAAGGGCACAAAGGAGTTAGTTATTACGAGTATATCATAATTAAGCGAATCATAAAATGTGAATAAATATGTGACTAAAGCTGGTAATGCAGATAATTTTCTGGAATATTAGTGGAAAAAATATATCACTATTTTATTATTCTTGAAATTTGACGTTACACTTTTTCCGATCTAGCCCCTTAGTGTGTAATCAAAACGCGCGATAAGGAACTCGGTTCACACAAAAAATCTAATACTCAAAACGATCTTTTGATCGTTACTTTAACAAGTTTTTATGGTTACTACTCACCGTTGTTTATTACTGTGAAATACACGTTGCATGAATGAGAATATTATTCACGTGTTTCAGATAGATATTATTTTTTTTGCTGCGTGTTCCATGATCCTAAAATAATAGTCGAGAAGTTACGTTCAAATCGCCCTCATTAAAGCATTTAAATGTATTTGTGCACATTTACACGTATAGAATTCAATGTTATTTTATGTAACTAGTATTTCTAATCGGTCAGGTTCTTTCCCGGTTAGAAGAAGATGGAAATGTTGTTAGAAAAATGTTTGCACAGTGAGTTCGATATGGTTTTTTGTTCATTATATTTAACTAGATGATGACAGAGCTTTGCTGGGTTTTTTTTTTGATAACGCCATCTTGTTGTGTCTTTAAAGCAGTTAGTTGCTCTCAATTAAGAAAATAGTATTATTATTCGCCAATAGATGTCGGGAACAGTTACAAAGTTGATTATCGATTAAGTTGATTACTGAAAACACGAATAAAACAACATTTTCTGAAAATAAATCGAAGCTAGATCGATTTATTGCCCCCGAAATCCCCTGTATACTAAATTTTATGAAAATCGTTGGAGCCGTTTCCCAGATTCAGATTATATACAAAAATTGCTCGTATAGGTAAAAATCTTTTCAATGTTTTTACTGTTTCGTGTTTAACACATTCTTTCGAAAATTTTTAAACTAATTCGATTGAAACCCTATCTGGTGTTAAGTGGTTGCCGGAGCCATGAGTGACTGAGTTCTAAGGTCTCAAATTTTACAGTACAACGGCTGCTTCACCCTTCAAACCGAAACACATTAATGCTTCACGACACAAATAGGTGGCGGATACTAACTTATACTTTATATAGGCAAAGAGAGACAAGCAGCACACTAAATACTCCAAGAACGGAAAAGGCAAGGTCCAGCGTTTTGGAACAACCAATCGAACAGAAGCTTCTGTATATTAGACTTTATATTCATCAGATATCACACCTATATAGTAGGGACACGACATATTGTTCTATACGTACAATTGCTTATATAAATAGCACCCATTTTGAAGGCACACACATAAACATATATCTATCTCGTTCTTACTCAGCACTTTAACTCGCAGGAAAACAATATAACAGTATTTCAGTGCGTACATAAAATGAAACATGAATATACGTAAATGTCTAATGAGGCCGAAAATCCGCCATGTTGAGCGCACCAAATGTCATTGTCACGTCAGTTCGGCCGTCTGTTTTGGGCATAAACCTATTCAGTGATCACAGCTCACTGTTTTTGGTCACCGTCATTTCTTGACATTTGTCATTTTTAGGCTATATCTTTTTTGGTGTTCCATAATACACAAATCCATACTAATAATATAAGTATGAAAGTTAGTTTGTTTATTACGCTTTCAACTATTAACTACTCAGCCGATAACAATAAATAATTTATACACGATGTCAGGGGTACTGTATACCACAAATACTTTTCATGTCGGAAAAAAATTAAGATCATTAGCTAGATTTTTGAAAAGGTTGAAGAATTATAAATGTCTATTTCGGCTATTTCTATCCGTTTTCACGTTGAGATGTCTTCGCTTGGTTAACTCCTTCAATCTCTGGGCGGGTGCTCACCAGATCTTTTTTATTATTGCCAGATCTTTTCTATTATTGCCTTTATAGGAAGACGAGCATACGATCCACCTGATGGTGAGTAGTTATCGTCGCTCATGGACGCTAGTAATGCTAGGGGCACAATCAAGTCGCTGCCTACCACTGACTATTGTCTGCGAGCTTGGTTTGAAAACCATTTAAACCCATTGTGGATGAACGTAGTGGTTTCAGATAGTATGGATGAACTCTAATCTGCTGGCGGGAAGTTTAATGGTAAAAAAGAGTAGAGATCACCCAGGATAATGCATCAGACCACTCCCCGTGGAACATACGGTATAAAACACAGAAATAGCCGAAGTCCCATCGAAAACGCAGAGGTACGAAAAGATTGTGAATAAAATTATTTCCTTACATTATAAGTTAGATTATTTTTCGTTATCTTGTTGTTTTGTCGTATAATTGTAAAGAACGTTGTGTACAAATTCAGCACTTTGTCTTGTTTTGTCGTGCGCAAATAACTTATTTTGAGAGCAAGATTTTGTTTCTTTTTACTTGTGTTTTTTATGTATCTTTTTAGCTTGTGATGTGTATTGTGAGCCTAATAAATAAATAAAAATAAAAAATAAAATAAAAGATCCATCTAAGAGGTTCCAGTAACTTTCATTTGACTCCATCCAAAGCCCTTCGTGTCGTGAATCACGTTCTCACGGAGCTTTTGTAACCTCTGGGACTTCTGTTCTCTCTCTGTTTTGTATAGTATGTTCCGTGGGAAATGCTCTGAAGCATTATTCCAGATTAACCTTTTACTAATTCTTTACCGTAGTACAGCCCATGAACTCTGTCTAGGTAATCCTAGGTAGCCCTAGACAGAATTCATGGATACTATTTGAAACTACTCCGTTCATCTACGGTACTTTCTGTGCCTACTGCCTGAGACTGCTTTCTTCAAACGAAGTTTGAAAGGATTTCCCAGCAGTAGGCAATAGTTTGGCTATTCCTCTGGCATTAATGAATGAACAAAAATAAAAATGGTATTAAAGGATTAAACCCTTTCAAATACTTTTATAAGGAATTTCTACTTAAATAGCAAAGTGCGGAGGCAGGGATTCTGTAGATTATGCCACATAATTTTAAATTTAGGTATTATTAGATTTAAGTTTATAGATTAAGATTACAGGCAGCGGCAGAATAACAGCGATAGTTTCGGCTATCACAAAGCTGAGCCGCGGCCTTTTTAACTCCACTGTGTTAGTATAATATATTGTAATATTGTTTAGAATTAGAATTTTTATGTCATATTAATTGAAAATTTATTTGTATTGTGGAGTAAATAAATGCAATTATTATTATTATTATTATTTTCATATGTTTCCCGTTTCTCAGTTCAGTCTGTCGACAGAGCCGGTGGAACTGTATATCCGGGCTTTTGGCCAAGTAATGTACATTAGTTATGAGTTAATAATTATGCTAGTTTTTTTTATTATTATTTTTTTAAATTTTTACTTTCTCAGCTTGCGCTGGTAGTACTTTAGCGACATTTACGGACTCGCTCAAGTAAATGTCACCGTTTCTTGGGGTCGGCTAATTAAGTGTGTTCTACTATTGCATTAAATGGTTGATCATCTATTTGCAGAAACTTTCTTACGATTCTGCACGTGTTTAATTATTATTATTATTATTATCATTAACTTTAAAAGAGCAGCTGGAGCTATTCTAACATCAGTTTTCCTCATACCGTCAAGGTGAAAACTCAAGTCTCACTCAACTCAACTCATTCTAACATCAGTTTTCCTCATACCGTCAAGGTGAAAACTCAAGCCTCACTCAAATCAAATAAAATTATTTCGGTATCAAAAGAAAGGTAAATGTTAAAAAAAATATTTATAAAAATTGGACGGAAGAAAATACCTTAACCACCCGTGACCACGAAAACTGTACAGTATTCGAAATGTCGAATGTGGTAAAGCGAAAATAACAAACTCTTAAGCCGTAAAACTATGTCTATGATTAAATGAAGACGAAGATAATACAATATTGCTGTGTCAATATGTATTGTGTTAAGGTCTGGTAAAACGTAATACAGTCAAAACCGTTTACTGCGACATCGTTTAGAACAACATGCCGGTTATAATAACCTAGAACAAAGGTCCCGGCTGAATGCCATATGACCGCCTTATTAAAAATATTGCTTTATACGACATTGCTAATAACGACATACCTCATAAAACGACCACATTTAACTAATATTTCGGAGAATTAGATCTGTTAGAACGACCGACTAAGCTGTATTGTAAACAATTTGAATAGGTAGGTATCGTCATTTGTCTTCAATGGCTATTAAAATCAGGAAAGAAAACAATAGGATTTACTTTAGTGTAGGGTCTTTTCTAATTCTTAGAAACAAAACACGTGCATGCGGTAGAGTCAAAGCCCGCTTCTTCATATCTCTTCAGTTAGTTTGTTACTTATCTATACACAAAACGCACCAAAACTTTGTGGAGTTATTCGTGAAACTTTCAAAATGCCGCAAAGAAAAAGAAAACAAATTAATATTAAAGAAAAATCGCGTATTATGTAAATATTTTTTTCCAATAATTCCCTATCGATTTGTTTGTACTTGCACGATACACATTAAACATCACCGGTTGTTACGACTATCGGTTTTTACGACTGAATATGAGCAGTCCCTTCGATGTCGTTATAACAGATTTTGACTGTATAAGCTTTTCGAAATAAATAGTTTAAGTGTATAACATTCCCTAATGATGATAATTTTTTTTATTTTAAATATTTTCTAAATTTCGAATTATTCTAACATACGGTGCGAAGGAATTTTGGGTATCCACTGCGTTCACTTGGCAATTGAGAAAAATAAACAAACTTCAAACTTAACAAACAACAAATTCCTTTATTCAGTTCATAAATATTATTAATATGTACTTATTTTAAATTTTAATCATCCCAATTCAGTGAAAAGTGATCCCATTTTGAGATTTCATCAAACAGTCTCTGTCCAGGGCATTCAGTGGGATTGACTTGTCTGTGTCCGACGAGTTTGTAATCAGATCGGATGTGACCGAGCCTCACACCGGCCTCGATCAGATCCTTGACAGATTGTAGCTGCGCCTGGGGCGGTTGATTAGCTGGAATGAGATTGGACATGTTAAATTTAACACCGTAATCGGTACCTATCTCATGTTAAATGTATAATAATTTACTAGATATTTTTGGAAGTTAAAGAAATATTTATAGGAACGTATGCTAATCGTCAATACCAAGCGCCCTATGAAATTTTATTCTCGTTGAATCTGTTCAGATCTGATTAACTACTACTAGAAATCAATCGCGTGTAACCTCTAGCTCTAGACTCTAGGACGTAACTCAGATCTTGGACAAAAGGGAATTTGGTTGGTCAACATTAATAAACTCGATTTTTTGGTTTTCTAAAAGCAATGTTCAATCACATTTATAGTTATAAAAGAATATTTACTAATAAAATCTCCAATCAATAAGATTCCGATGCTTCGGGTGTTGACGCCGAACGCGTGAGCTCCAATTGAACTCCAGCCACGGCCCTCGAACACAGTTCCTTCACCGCCGACTGCGAAACTGTAATTTTTGATAAATATATTAAACTCTCTCTCTCTCTGACTCTCTCTTGTCGTAAAGCTACCGGCAGAAAGTAGCGGAGCAACCCTTCAAAATTTTAAAACACCTTCGAGTAGAAGCATAAAATTGGTTTCAATTCGGGTCCTACTTGTCGCTGTTTGAAAGGGGTGATTCGTGGCAGGCAATTGCCACTTCTACACTTGTAGACTTTTAGAAGTTAACAATTGTCGACTTGTAGAAGGGCACCAACACCAACGGCGACGGTTCAATGCGGAGAGAGTAGTGTGATTAGTGCGAGTTTTTTAACTTCTCGATAGCGTAACAGCCTGGCCACGGGACATTCGCCGATACGAATATTCGCGCGGTGCGAACGGCGAAGCGTCTAGCGACTAAAATAAGAGCATAGAAATGTACCTAACAAGCCACGCGCACCGGCGACCGGCGAAGCGACCGGCGGAATGTACCGAGCGAATCGCGCGGGCGACTTACGATGCTGCGGGCGAGCAAAACAAATGCATGATTATGGACGGCGCAAGCCACGGAGTCGAGCGGTAGTCGCGGCGAATAGTGCAGTGATTAAATGAGTTTAGTTGTTTTCGCCGCGAAAAATGAACGCCGAAATTTTTATATTTTTTATTTTATATTTTTAAAGCCGTCGTGGCCTAACGGATAAGACGTCCGGTGCAATCGTATTGAGCGATGCACCGGTAGTCGAATATCAGGCGGGTACCAATTTTTGTAATGAAATACGTACTCAACAAATTTTAATGTTCACGATTGATTTCCACGGTGAAGAAATAACATCGTGTAATAAAAATGAAACCCTCAAAATTATAATTTGCGTAATTACTGCTGGTAGGACCTCTTGTGAGTCCGCGCGGGTGGGTACCACCATCCTGCCTATGTCTGCCGTGAAGTAGTAATGCGTTTCGGTTTGAAGTGTGGGGCAGCCGTTGTAACTATACTTGAGACCTTAGAACTTATATCTCAAGGTGGGTGGCGCATTTACGTTGTGGATGTCTATGGGCTTCAGTAACCACTTAACACAAGGTGGGCTGTGAGCTCATCCACCCATCTAAGCAATAAAAAAAAATGTAGCTGAAATATTAGCTAGACCAGCTATTTGGAAGTCTAGCCACCCAAAGTATTTCTCGTACTTCTTGTGGAATTCTCCATCTATAGGTATACTCCGATTCTTATTCAAATCATGTACTTCACAATATTTTCCAAATAATAGGTCCTGAACCAAATACTATTAATTTGTAAGCAATATCGAGATAATTTCGATATAGACATTTCGCTGTCGGACTTCCTTACTAGTCGCGGCGGCGAACGTGAGTACCCGTGGCCTGCAAACGGTGCTGCGCGAATGGTCGCCTCGTCCACCGCTTCGCTGTTCGCACCGCCGATCCCCGTGGCCAGGCCGTAAAAGTTAACTCAAATTTGTATGGAGTTGGAATAGATTTCCTTTGTTTGCCGCTAGGGGCGCTGTTCCAGCTCCATACAAATTTGAGTTAACTTTTACGAAAAAACTTGCACTAAGCACATAGATCTGTCTTTCTACGTTTGCCCCATCCATTTTTCAAGCTTTGCCAATTTGATGCTAACGTCTAAAGCTGTTGCTAACTCAACCGTAGAATGAATATCCTTAGTTCATATCCACGGGAAATTATGATTTATATTTAATTAACATATATATTACGAACCTATATCCAATATCTGCCCAGCCATTAGTCTCTTGGTGCACTCTTTGCATATTGCGCAAATCTCTCTCACAGTCTGCTCGAACTAAGCATATTTTGGGAATGTAGCTGTGGTGAATCACTACTATGGGCACTGGACTGACTTTGAGTGGTGATGTCATTGTTGGTGGCCTTGCACCCCATTCCTCTCGGCTTACGAAGGGGAAGGAATAGTCTGGAAGAAAGTTAAAACATTCGAATTTTAAATAATCGTGTCTAATTTGAAATCGAATCGGATTTGACATCTAACTACCTAGTCAGGTCATAAATTCTGTCACATGTTTAATGTAAAATAATTGAAACAAGTTTATTCATTATGTAACCATTCATATACCAAAATGAACTTAACAAAACATAGATTCTTATGACACTAAAGTTTATTCAAAATGACCTCCGTGATTTTGAATACAGGCCTTCAATCTGCGCGGCCAGTCGTCTATCGCAGCACGAACGAGGTCCATGTCAATATCGGCGGCTGCCTTAATCAAGGATGTCTTGAGTGACTCCAAATTGGGAGGAGGCTTTGAGCACGCCTTTTCCTCCAAGTGTTGCCATATCTTGTAATCTAACGGATTCAAACCTGGACTGGAGGAGGGCCAGTCTTCGTGCCGGATGAAGTCGATTTCACGCGCCGCCAGTCAGTCTTGTGTGCTCTTCGCTCTATGAGCTGGCGCCGAATCTTGTTGGAATACCCAGTGCCTGTTATTGAACATGGTATGAGAAACAGGTTCCACAAGGTTCGTTAGGACTGTATTTTGATACACAACTGCATTCGTTTTCACACCTTTCTCACAAAAATGTACCTCTGTTAAGCCCCAATAAGAAACTCCCAACCATACCATGAGGGAGGATGGAAAATGACCTCGTTGGACACGCGGAATACGGTTGCTCGCTTCTTCACTACTGTGTGCGTACACCTTATCATTTTGTTTGTTGTAGCTCTCTTGTACGGTAAAAAATATTTCATCCGAAAAAAGAATTTCCCGATATTTTTTTCCCGCGTACCGCTTCAACAAAGCGCGGCATCTCTTCAGTCTCAGGTCCATTAGACGAGCATTCAAACGATGTCCTGTTTTTCTTCGATATGCCCGAAGCCCTAAGTCTTCATTTAACACCCTTTTCACCGTGGTTCTGCTTAACCCCATCTGAAGGGCCAACAGTTTCTGCTTACGTTTGGGATTTCTTTGAATTCGCGCCTTCACATCTTTTATCACTGCTGGAGTCCTAACAGACCGAGGGTGACCACTTCTTGACCTGTCATCTACACTAGAGTCTTCATTGTATCGTGTTTTTCTTCGATATGCCCGAAGCCCTAAGTCTTCATTTAACACCCTTTTCACCGTGGTTCTGCTTAACCCCATCTGAAGGGCCAACAGTTTCTGCTTACGTTTGGGATTTCTTTGAATTCGCGCCTTCACATCTTTTATAACTGCTGGAGTCCTAACAGACCGAGGGCGACCACTTCTTGACCTGTCATCTACACTAGAGTCTTCATTGTATCGTTTGATGGTACGATAAACGAATTTTTTGGTTATATTCAAATTTTTCAGTATGTTAAAAATTTGAATTGGCGCGTAACCGCGACGATGCAACGCAATAACTGCAACACGGTCTTCTTTAAGCGTCCACTCCATATTTAAAAATGAGTCAAATTCTAAAAGTATACCTTTTTTATTTTCATGAACAATTCGAAATTCGAATTCAATAAACTTTTTTGTGGCCAGCATTCTAAAAGAAAAGTTTTTACTGTGTGACAATACTTATGACCTGACTAGTTATAATCAAATATGACTTGGGTTAAGTACCGTTTTTGCTATAGTTAAGTAGACGAGGTCACTAACTCAGTAATAGCTGCCAGACTTAATTCATATTTCATCGTCTCAATTGTTTAGCACCACAATTATTGTCCTAACCTAGAAACCATCACTGTTTCTAGACAGGAACAAAAAGGTTTTTTTTTTATTGCCCTTGTAGGTAGACGAGCATACGGCCCACCTGAGTGGTTACCGTCGCCCATGGACTTCAGCAATGCCAGGGGCAGAGCCAAGCCGCTGCCTACCGCTTAATACTCTCCACAAGCCTCGTTTGAAGAAGGACATGTCATAGCGCTCGGGAAACACCGTGGAGGGGAGCTCATTCCATAGCCGGATGGTACATGGCAAAAAAGACCTCTGGAAACGCACTGTGGATGACCGCAGTGGCTCCAGGTAGTATGGATGAACTCTACTCCGGTGGCGGGCGGTGCGATGGTAAAAACGAGATGCCGGTATCATCTCGAACAATTCCTCAGAGAACTTAATGGGTTCAATTACAGCCTAATCATTCTATATATTTGAAATCAAATAAAACAAATAAGCAGGGCAGTGTTTTTTACCAAGTGTGTCTGTGACCATGGTCAGTACAATAAGCTCAAATTGTCAACTAAAACTTTGCCACCCACCTTGAGATATAAGTTCTAAGATCTCAAGTATATTTACAACGGCTGCCCCACCCTTCAAACCGAAACGCATTACTGCTTCACGGCAGAAATAGGCAGGGTGGTGGTACCTACCCGCGCGGACTCACAAGAGGTCCTACCACTAGTTAATATTAATTTAAAATAGTAATATTAAATAGTCATTAAATTTTTTTCTTATATTTCGAATACTTAACAATTGTCGTGGTCACTGACGACTAAGGTTTTATTCGTCGAATGTCAAATGTAATGGCAATAACAAAAAAACGCGGTATTAAACCGTAAAAGTCGACAAGTTGAAGGTGTAAATTGCGTATTAGCCTTTCCGGAATCCGAAATGGCTAAGTCACTTTATAAAATAGTGTTGGTGGGCCTTCAGAGACGATAACAGTTTTCTTTATTTTTTATATAATTTTTTGGTACTATCTTTTGTTGCACAATGGAGTGACATATTCACTAAGTGAATAAACTCCTTAAATAAAGATAAAAAAAAAACTTTATTTATATCCAGGTTTTTTGTTAATAAAACTATAAGCATACTCTTTTAATTGTTTTTTTTTTTTTTTTTTTATGATTGAAAGTTTACTGGTGGCCCGAAGGCCTTTCCAGTTTCACCAGGACAGGTGGGCGAGCAAAGGCTCAGCCAAGAGGGGCGGGATTTGCTAACAACTGCCCGAGCGCCTCCGAAGGAGACCTAACAACTCAAGAGCAATTGTTTCGCGAATGAATCTACTACCGGATCGGAATCGCGACCCGCTGAGAAGACCCGTTGAGAAACTCAGCGGGCTGATGCATGGGTTAGGTTGCACGTCGACCTCTTTGTCGAGTTCGACGAGTACGGTTACCGGGGTCCCTAAGCCTGCCCCTAGTATTAGAGCTGAAGGCATCTAATGCAACGGTTATTGGATCTGATGGATCCGTAAGGACGTGTCTAGGGCGTCGACGGTGACTGGCTCCTGCATGATCAGGATTCGGGGAGTAGTCAGCGGCGGCAACGATAAGGCGATTATCATGACGCTTTTAATTGTCTTATGAGGTCACTAAAACTTCAGAGGTCACTTTTGTAAAGTGCGAGTGTAATCATTGATAAGAACTAGCTGTGTAAGGTTTGCAATTACAGTAATTTTAAAACCAGTTAGAAATATTTGAATAATTGCCATAACTATTTTAATTGTACAGAAAAAATAATACATAAAATGACATGAAACTATATCTTACAAGTTAATATCGATGTTTCTTATTTGTTCGAACATTCAAATTGGAATGCTTTTATATTTTTTTATTAGATTTTTTTAAACTGCACACTGTTACAAACAAGTAGATAACAGTTGAGACCCTTAAAAAATTAAAAAATTAAAACTGTAGACATATCGGTATACAGCAATTTTAGAACAAAAAAAACGATCTAATACATCTGATCTAGTCGAGATTAAAGTCAACACAACATTTTATATTACATATTATGTACACTTAAATAAGTAGTAATAATATACTCCGTATCTGGCAGGTATATTCATGTCCGGATCACTTGGCACACGCGCTCAACTAACACATAATGACTTGTTAGCCTTACGTCACAGATGTCGGATATCTATGGCGTACGGGGTCACTGCCAAAATTATGACTCATTAATTAAATAAATTCACACGTAGAAACGGACCAAAACGGGATTTTTTTTCCATTTGAAGTAACGATATATCTTTCTTACTGCTTCATGGTATTTAGGGGTTTTTTTATTTATTTTGCCACACAGAAAAAACGTCTGTAATATTTTAGAAAAACTTACCACTAACTAATTTTATTGGACTAGGCAATGCGGTCACTGCCGAGATTAAGCTAATTGTAATAAATAAAAGTCGACCAGCCATCGTACCTGTAAATAATGAGAATAAAATAATAAAACATTTGGAACTAAAATTTGCTGACATACTATAAGATTGCTTAGAATAGAGTTTGAAAATTCGTGGTTAATAGCTCGTGGCTTGGACTTGTGTCTTTAAATAGAAATGGTCTTTGGAATTACGTCTCCGAAAACATTCACACATTGATGATGATTTTATGCAATATTTTCTTATTGATCTTCGTAAAGATTCTTCAACCTGTAATCGAAGTTTCGGTCTTTGACGCATATTTATTATTCGTTATAAAATATGCTGTGTACTACTTCAATTGATTTTTATTCTTTTTTATGCGTAGATTGGTGATCAAGTTCACGGCTAACTTGACGTATAGCGGTTACCGGAGCACGTAGACTTATATACATATTTCGTTAAGTATGTATTATTATATCGTGAGGTAATACTAGTAATGTAATATTCAGTATCTTATCAAACGTTGTACATGCAGTACGATAAGGGAATAATAAATGACTTTGATTTTAATTTGACTTTGATATGGTATTGACTTCCGGTTTAATTACATCAAATTACATCGACGTGACGTTATTACTTTAAACTACTTTGTTCATAGGTATTTATTTGGTTATGTTTTTACGGTTCAGAATAGCAACAACTCATCTTTTTCCGTGAGTACCGAAAAGGGTGTGACTATGGGATTCACTAGAAAAAGGACAGAAGCGTTGTTGGGTAGGTATATACACAGGATATTGTGATCGCTAACCGAAGTTAATTGGAGGTAAGGCGGGATTTGAGTACACAGAAGTAGGTATCACTATTCCGCCTATTCTTACGAAGCATTCATGCATTCAGAATCAATAAATAGAATATGCAAAAATCAAATTTAGACTTCGATGTCCAAGATGGGGGGGGGGGGGGTTGGAATTCACGTTGTGATATCTCTAGGCTCTTTTTCTTCTTCATTGCTTAGATGGGTGGACGAGCTCACGATCCTAGTGGTATTCGGTGGTTACCGGATCCAATAGGCATCAACAACGATCGTGAATGCCGCTACTCACTTTGAGACACGAGTTCTAAGTATCAGTTTTACAGTACAACCTTCAAAGCTTTTTTTTTTTTTTTTTTTCTCGGGCCGTGGGCCGAACCTCCTACGAGGTCCCCGCGCCTAGGGGGCGCGCGGGGTATGTGAGACTCAACGATCTGCAGGTGTTGAGAGCAGATCGCGGGCCCAAGGATTTTAGGGCCCACCCACTAAACGACTCCCCTGCACTCTTACACCCGACGTTCGATCTCCGTCCGGGGTCAGAGTAGGGGGGTTCCCGCGGTCAACACTACAACCAGACACGCGGCGCCACCCCGAGGACGCCCGACTGACGGGTCGTCGAGGCGATAGTCGACGACCAACGACGTCAGTCTCCGCGGTACGGCGGCCCTACCAGGCCGCCCGGGCGGTGCCGCTGGTGTTCCGAGATACACCGCCGATCGGGACAACCTTCAAACCTGCCGCAACCTACAAACCGAAACGCATTAGTGCTTCATGACAGAAATAGGCAGGATGGTGATACCAACCAGTTTGGCCTCACAAGACGCCCTACCATCTGATATTCCGCAAATTACAATTTTTACGGGTTTCATTTTTATTATGCGATATTATTCCTTCACTGTGGAACTCATTTGTGAACATTTGTGGGGTAAATATTTCATTACAAAAATTGGTACCTGCCAGCGAGATTCGAACACCGGTAGAGTCACATCGCTCGATACAAGTGCTCTGTGCCTCTTATCCTTTAGGCCACGACGTCTCAAAACGGCTCTGGTAACCACTTATTACAATTACAAAGAACCTTGTCTGCCTATTTTAGACAAAAAAAAACCATTCAACTTCCATTTTAAATTTAAAATGGAACGTTTTTCTCATTAATTCAGGTAGTGCAGGCAAAAAGTTAGATTTGCAAAACACAATTTAGTATTCACTAAAAGGGAACAAACAGTATGAATAAAAACCTTTGGTCTGAATATGTTGAACTTCGCAATTGGCATTACGTAGTGTTAATATTCATATAAAAAATTCATTTACTTCTCCTATTGTTTACTCATAAGTGTGAAAGCTTTTACTATTTTTGAATATTGATTATTTTGAATATATTGAAATTATAATTTTTTTTTTTATTGCTTAGATGCATGGACGAGCTCACAGCCCACCTGATGTTAAGTGGTTACTGGAGCCCATAGACTTCTACAACGTAAATGCGCCACCCACCTCGAGATATAAGTTCTAAGGTCTCAGTATAGTTACAACGGCTACCCCACCCTTCGAACCGAAACGCATTACTGCTTCACGGCGGAAATAGGCAGGGTGGTGGTACCTACCCGTGCGGACTCCCAAGAGGTCCTACCACCAGTGATTACGCAAATTATAGTTTTGCGGGTATGATTTTTATTACACGATGTTATTCCTTCACCGTGGAAGTCAATCGTGAACATTTGTTGAGTACGTATTTCATTAGAAAAATTGGTACCCGCCTGCGGGATTCGAACACCGGTGCATCGCTTCATACGAATGCACCGGACGTCCTATCCTTTAGGCCACGACGACTTCAAAATGTATATCGATACTTTATTGTTGGTTATTTTTTTGAAATAGAATTAATATAATACTTACTATATGAAATTTAATTATTCACAGCACAGAGATATTATAATATACTATGTTTTCACTTCTGTGATCGATCAATCAATGTGACTTAGTACATAAATTCTATCGTTATGTTCGCAAAATGTATAACAAGCTCTATTTATATATGTGGTGTTATTTTTTAGGTATTTAGTCTGACCAATGACATAAGCCTAATTCGACGTCACCGATAAGGGTAGTGTTTATTAATGTATTGAATAGGGCTGTCAGGTTAATACCCTTTTTAATTTGATTGATTGATAACATTAAAACTTAATGAGATGTTCGCATGATTCATTCTTGAGATTGCTTCAAATTACCTTATTTTTTATATAAGTGAGTCATTCAGACAAACTACGTTAAACATTTACGATACAAATGTGCTTTTCGAGTAAGTTCGTAGTAATTTTAATAGGTATTTCATGATAGGTACTCTACTGGTGGTAAGACATCTTGTGGGTTCGCACGGGTAGGTACCACCACCCTGCCTATTTCTGCCGTGAAGCAGTAATGAGTTTCGATTTTAAGAGTGGGGCAGCCGTTGTAACTATACTGAGACAGCTTGCAAGTGCGAGAGGCATAAATGCGTGAACTATAATGAATGAGAAAACTTAGATTAATAAGATCCCGTTGAGCCTATGAACGGGGAAAGGCAGGATTATAAAATAAAAAAAAAACTATACTGAGACTTTAGAACTCATATCCCAAGGTGGGCTGTGAGTTCGTCTACCCATCTAAGCAATAATAATAAACAAATAAAAGTTTCAAAACTACTATTCTTGGGGATACATTCATTCTTTTTGTAGGAAAGCAGAGAGGGCGCGTCGGTCATTAAGGCATGCCCCCACAATTTGGATTCCGCGCGCGAGATTTCGCGTACTTGTGAAATTAACTTAATTTAATGAGTTCGTGATATTTCACGAAAGAGTTTCTACTATCTTCAAAATGTTTTTGAATGGCATTCCTTTACCTTTAAAATGGCCGTTTGTTTGCAAATATTAAGGATAACTAGATTCTATTTTAATAACTTTAGATCTAGTATAGAAGCGAATGTTTGTCCGTTTTTTTATTTGGTTCGTAATCGATGGTTTGTATGTAGATTGTTTTTGTACTTAACACAGTTGCTGTTGCCGCTTTGAGAAGGTTTTTGTCATATCACGATTAAAGTTGAATGGACGGAGCGCGAATAATATCAACATGTAGGTTTGTTTCATTTATTAGCGACAGTAATTTTTTTGTTGCATAGATGGGTAGACGAGCTCACAGCCCACCTGGTGTTAAGTGGTTACTGGAGCCCATAGACATCTACAACGTAAACGCGCCACCCACCTTGAGATATAAGTTCTAAGGTCTCAGTATAGTTACAACGGCTGCCCCACCCTTCAAACCAAAACACATTACTGCTTCACGGCAGAAATAAGCAGGGTGGTGGTACATACCCGTGCGGGCTCACAACAGGTCCTACCACCAGATGGCGACGTGAGGCTGTTATTGCTTAATTCATTTGCTTTGTACAAAATGAAATAAGCACTTTTTGAAATAGGAATATGTTGTAATCTAGCTGAAGTGACAATAGTGTGTGTTGAGTAGGTAAATCCGATCTCGCTTGCAGGTGGTTAAAAATATAGTTTCGAATACTGTACAGAGTTAGATAAATACCCAAGTTCAAGGTTAATGCAGCTGAGCGTATATTTATGGCTTATAGGATCCACGACCATCAGGCGAGAGTTAAGATAATAAGAGATAAGTTAATAAGGAAAAAAGGCAAAATAGTCATCACGATAACAGTGATGGATTGCTGTTTACTAATGTGAAATAAATAATATGATTGAAAACGATTGTCCCACACTAATTAAAGTAATTGAGATATTTTGCGAGCACTTGAATTAAATCTCTAGGAATCAGTAGTACCGCGATTTATTTTTTACTAGTTTCGATTTCAGTTTGATTAGTAATCTGAAGCTTATTTCGTGCCGCGCTGACTCAGCAACGGTAAGTTAGTTCAATCAGAAAAAATATGAAAATAATTTTTGGCAATTTTAATACGTACTAGAGGTCCCGCAGTAATCGAAATTAGACTATAATTAATTGGAATTGTACCTAAGTTTGTACACTATTATGATTGTATTTTATACTTCTATAATCACAAATTTCGCCAAGACTACAATATAAAAAATATTAACAAAGACAAACCATATTCTATTCTCAATTTGACAACAGACGTCAAGAACAAAAGTTTGACAGTAAATAGTATGCATGCGTGTGTGCGTCAAATACATGGTATGTAGTGTGTGTAATGTTTTCTTTATTGATTTAATGTATCTTTTATGCATTATTTTAAGAAAATATTAGCATTGTGCACTTCTTCTCTATATTCTCTATAAGTATAGAAAATTTCATACTCCCCCGTCCGCGCAATTTTCTTAAAAAGGGATACAAAGTTTTTGCTTCACGTATTAATATATAGATAAACTGAAATAGTCTAAACAGATTGACAAGTTTGTATGGTTACTCTACTGATAGGCATATATGTACATGTTTGATGGATGATAAATCTAATGAATAAAATAAAATTTATTCTGTATTTTCCTGATAGAAGTTAAGTTTTATGCTGAACATTATTATTCTAACGTAATAGTCAGGAACTGTGTCTGTTCAAATCGCCTTCATTAAAGTAATTTAACTGTATTTTTCCACATTTACACAATCAGGTCCGTGTTATTCTAGTATTTCTAATCGGCCAGGTTCTTTCCCGCTTAGAATAATATAGATATTTTGTTAGAAAATCGTTTGTAGATGCATTCGCGAACCAGCTGCTCTTGAGCTGTTAGCTTTCCTCCAGAGGTTCCTCTTTCGGGCAGCTGCTAGCAAATCCCATCCCTCCTGTCTGAGCCCATGCTCGCCCACCTGTCCTGGTGAAACTGGAAAGGTCTCCGAACCACTAAAAATCCCTCGCTGCCTAAAAAAGCCTTGTCCTGTAAGTTCGGTATGTTTTTTTTTTTGCTTAGACTGAATAAGATCGAAATCCTCATTCTAATAATAATATTTTTTTTAACAATTTGGACATCATCATCATTTCATCATTATCCTGCCCTTCTCCCAGTCACCTGGGGTCGGCGCAACATGTTTTCTCCTTCCATACTCTTCTATCATATACCATTTCTTCGCTCACTCCCCTCCTACCCATATCGTCTTTCACACAATCCATCCATTTCTTCTTAGGTCTACCTCTTCCTCTAAATCCTTCCACATTCATAGTTAACACTCTCTTAACAACCTCATTTTCATTCCGTCTCATCACATGTCCATACCATCCCAAACGTGCACTCCTCAGCTTCTCTGTCACAGGTGCCACTTTCAGACTTCCTCTAACATATTCATTCCGTATTCTATCCATTCTCGTTATTCCACACATCCATCGCAACATTCGCATCTCTGCTGCATGCAATCGCCTTTCATCCGCCACTTTCGTTGTCCAACACGCTGATCCATACAAGACGGCAGGCCTTATTAAGGTCTTATATATCTTCCCTTTTAGGGGAAGAGGGATGTGCGAGTCACATATGGTGCCCGTGACCTGCCGCCATTTCATCCATCCTGCGTCAATTCTGTGCCTGACAGTACGATCCAGTTCACCGTCGCTTTGGATAACAGACCCTAGGTAGCGGAAGTCTTGACATACTGGCAAAGGTGTTCCGTCGAGGGAAATGGGTGCAAAATTGGAGAGACCGCCAAAATCACAGAACAGATGTTCGGTTTTCGATCTGCTGATTTTTAGGCCAACACTCTCCAACTTGCATCGCCATTTCTCCAGTATGTTTTGGACCTCGAGCCCGTTTTCTCCGACGAGCACTATGTCATCGGCAAACAGCATACACCAAGGGGGCTCTTCCTGTATCTCCGATGTCAAGGCATCCATCACAAGCAGGAAGAGATAGGGACTTAGTGCAGACCCTTGGTGTAAGCCCACTGCCACATTGAACTCGTCGGAATTCCCCGCGGCGGTTCGTACATACGTCCTGGCTCGACTGTACATGGCACAGATTAACCTCACATACTTACCAGGTATACCTTTCTCATTCAATGCCCACCACAAAACTGCTCTAGGTACTCGGTCGTACGCTTTCTCTAGATCAACGAACACCATATGCAGATTCCTGTGCACGTCGCGATGTTTTTCGCACACTTGGCGGAGTGCAAATATGGCGTCCGTTGTCCCGCGACCAGGCATGAACCCGAACTGGTTTTGGGTGATCTCACTTTCATCTCGCAATCGCTTTTCTATCACTTTCTCCCAAACTTTCATACTATGAGATATAAGCTTTATTCCCCGATAGCTGCCACAGTCTTGCACATCCCCTTTATTTTTGTATATGGGCACCAGCGTACTGATGCTCCATTCCGTAGGGATCACTTCTTCTTGCAGCAGCTTATTGAAGAATAAAGTCAGCCACTTATATCCGTCTTCTCCCAGTATCTTCCATACTTCCACTGGTATACCGTCTGGTCCTTCCGATTTTCCATTTTTCATACTTCTCACTGCTTCTCTAACTTCATACATACTAATCTCATTCACAAGTCCGACGTTCTCTGGCTTCCTATTAATCACTCTATTCCAGTCGTTCTCCTCATTCATTAATTTTTCAAAATATATCTTCCAGCGCTCTTTTATTTCGTCATCTTTCATT